>NC_137253.1:18025690-18405523 GCF_965637545.1 Phallusia mammillata
AGATAAATGAGACTTGATTTGTGCGTAACCAGAATAAAAGACAAGAACTAAATTGATCTATTGTGGATCATGTCGGCTCTATGCAGCAAGCGTTAAGAATCGTAATAATGAACTTACTTGCTACTGCAGACGACCAATACGAGCCACGAGAAGCAGAGGAAACAATACGCTTACGAGTAAAGAATAACATAGCCCAAGAAGCTCAGCTGCATGGCGCATACAGGAGAACATTTCCAAACCAATAGTCAGCCCAGGGCCTTGTTATTCATTGCGGGAACCACGCACGCACCTAGACCCCGCAAGCCTCATACGATTGGAGAGCAGTTGATTCTGTCAGCTTTGGAGGAAGTGCTATATACGTACAGTGTATAGTATACCATGATACGCGAATCGCAATTATAAAATCAATTCACATTTAAGTTAGTAATAATTTAGTACTTTTGACGTAGGTTCTTTTGAGCAGAATTGACGTAATGGCGGCCAATATTGAAGACATTTTATGTGAAGCACTGAAAACTCAACAACTTGGCTTACGACCAGATGACGCTGCCAGGAAAGAAGCTTTGCTTATGAGATGCCCGATTTATTAAAGATGGGAATAAATGTTGTGTAGGAACTGCTGTTTCCAGAGAAAATTTAACTTACGCTAGGTGTAAAACTATGTTTAGTGCGGTTGCGCGACAGAATGGCACTTATGCATTATTTGATAGCGGTAAAGTTTTTTTTCCTTTTTTAGAAGGAAGCTGTACCTACAGTGCCGGCAAAAAAAACTTTACATGTAAATTCTGCAAAAAGTTCTTAGCTTACTGTTTCCGCCAAATGCATATGCCATAAGCTACTGTCTGGCTACACTTCACTGCAAAGCCATTACTCTACGTGCCTAATGTTGCTTTACAGCAGGGGTCTCCAACACGCGGCCCGCGAGGCAATTTTCCGTGGCCCGCCGCGTCATTAGTAAATTAAAAAGATAATAATATCCTGTCAAATATGACCAACTGTTTTTGATTTACTCATCCGTCGAGTGTTTAACAAAAGAAAAGTAATGAAACTTTAACTCACACCCATATAACACTACGTTAAAAAATTCAACGTTTGTGATGCATAATTGTGATGAAACAATGCGAACTTAGTCTGATCATCAAAGCGTAAACTTCAGAATCCATTAAGTTCTTTGTGTTTACTGTATAGCAGGGGTCGGCAACCCCTGGCACTTTTTTATGGCACGCCAACCGATTTGCGTGTTAATATTGAAGTAACAATTAAACCTGTTTCACTGCTTGTTTTCAGTTTTTTCATTCCATTGTGTTAAAATTCAAGCTTACATGCACAAAACACTCTGCTTCCTCTTATTATTGATATCAGCTGGCACGAACCATTATTATTTAGAAAAACGTTGGCACGCGAGGTCATTAACACATGGAAATAACAAGTAAATTGGCACGCGTCGCCAGAAAGGTTGCCGACCACTGCTGTATAGGTTTAGATAAGGATAATGAACATTTACGTTTAAGAAGGCGAACCAACATTTTATTGATACTTGAGTGGGCCGCATAAATTGTTTCAAAAGCCTAGGATAGTGGTTTCCAAACCATTTCATTTTCTTAAGAAACAAATTGGACTCGCGGTCCAAGATAAATTCAATGCTAAAGCCAATCAAACACCTTAGAAAAACGAAGTTTTAAGCTGCTTAAAGTAATTTTCAGATTTACCACTACAGCTTTTAGGATTCATTTCACCTAAATATGATTTGCTTGGTAACACATATCAATGATCTAAGAGCGGTTTGTGACATCACATACAAAACCAAGATATGAATTATGCGCAAACAATTGCTTTCATTGTTACTTGTGGTGAAATAAACAAGCCTTAAACACGCAAGTAAGATTGTAAAGACAACCTCTTAGAGGTCGACGAAAATAGCAAAAAAAAATTTCTTGGTTCGTTACGGTTCAATTCAGTGCTAATCAGAATAACATTTCCGTTCTGATTTTTATATGCTAGAACAGTGGTCGTCAACCTATGGGTCGCGACCCCAAGTGGGGTCGCCTAAACTTTTTCTGGGGTCGCGAAATGTCGTCGAATTTAATTTAGCGCATTTTAAAATTGATTACATAAAATAAAACTAATATTGTGTTCTTTTAGATCGCAACTTTTGTTCTTGTTTTGTGGTACAGCTTGCTACCTCATGTTGCAATTAAATCGTGGTAGTGAAAAAACAGAAAATGCCTTTGTCGCGTAACAATGGGTTTCGACAACGTGTATTATGACTCAACACTATAAGTTTGTATTATTTAAGGTGACACCAGAACGAGTGAATAGTTATTTATGCAACCTACCCTACTATGCCAAATTTCTCTAATCCCGTTTTCAACCACGTGGCTGTGTGAAGCAGGATTTAGTGCAATGAGTGTATTAAAAACGAAACATCGTAATCGATTGGAAGTGGAGCATGACGTGTGGTTAAGCTTGTGCAAAGTCAAGCCGTGGCTTCAAAAACTTGTGGACAGTATACAGGCGTAACCATCTCACTAACAGTGCAAACTAAATGTTGAACAATCTAACAAGTTTGTGTTCCGAAAATTGGGTTTATGTCTTAAATGAAACGCCTTAAAAACTTTTTTCGTAATACTTTTGTATCGCCATATTTGTTTGTAATTATGTACAGTTTGTGTAATTGTTCTTTCGGTTCAGCATTACTAAAAACATTTTTCTCAGTGTTGAAAAAAATGGGGTCGCATGTAAATTCTGATTTCATTTTCCCTTAAATTGGGGTCGCCTATAAAAAAGGTTGAAGACCACTGTGCTAGAATACCTTCGAGGTTCACATATATCTAAATCGCAAATACGATTTCATTCTGACATTAAAATCAGACTAACTTGATATGGAAACGCATATTTTTACAAACGGCGGCAATATTTTATACAAAAACGTCTATTTTCAAATGAAACAATGTGTGTTCGAGGAGCACTTCGATACTTGCCGTACTTTCAGTTTCATATTAGCGACATAAGTAGATTAACAATGATATATTTGATCTTTTACTTCAACGAACAGCAACATTGAGAGGAGGACAAGATAAACATATTTGGTCAACATGTTTTGCGGTAATACAGGACTTTTCAACTAACTGATTTCCACTCAAAAGGTAAACAGTTGTGCGCTTTTAAGACAAACGTTGTGTTGACACTTACCTTGAGGAGTATATGGTATTCCGAACTGGCAAATGTTTCTTTTGTTGTGTGATCTGTAACAACACAGTAAGTTGCTGCTTCTTCGACAATAGTGTCGTGTTACATTTGTTGCGATTAAAATTCCAAGACTATTGTGGTTCGTTTGGAATTAGCCTATGTTCATTGTTGTGCGACCTTTAGGCCTCACGTTGTTTTTTATGTGTGTGTTCGTCCTGTGCATCAACTGGAACACTAAATCCGGTTTGTGTTCGCGTTATGTAAATGATTGTAAGTCAAACACAACACCTAAAATAAGTTGTAAATTCATTGCTACAAACAGAACATAAAACAAAAGTATTTTATACAAGTAATATGTAGTCCACCATTTGATCATTACATTATCTAGAATTATTAGTTAGGATATTGTAATGTCAATTTCAGTTTTTCAAAAAACTAATGATAGCCCCACTGTAAACGTTTCATACATTCCTACGTTTGCTGATCATTACCGAAAAAACAAAACTACCGAAATCTGCTTTTTACATGCAAACCTGTGAGCACTGTTTGACAAACCACTTTACATGAGACAAAATTATAAACATACCTGGTGCAAGTCGGACATCTTGTACGTTTTTAGTGATTGAACCCATAACGACTCACAAAAAATCTTTAGCAACCATTAAAGGTGTTAGTTTTGAAACCTACTTCAAAATTAAAAGCTCATCCGTCACACCAAGATCCTACGTTGCAGGGTATCTTTCTAAAAAGGCAACAAATCCCTGCTTTTAATTTTTAAAGGACAGCGCAATAGATGATGTAACCGTTTGATGCGTTATGCGCAAGCTATGTTGTTATCTAACAGCGACAAACAGTGGCAAGCATTTTGCTTTTTGATCCTGTTTGGATTATTTCAAGAAAATCCTGGAATTTGAAGCAATTTTACATGTAATTGAAGACTTCAAAATTTGCGAATTTTTTCAAAGCCGTAAATGTTTATTAATTATGTCCCGAAACGACCCCTGTTGCGGGTTCGAATCCCACCGCAGGCTAGGTTTTTCTAGCCTACGCCTTGCCATATGTGGTAAATGCTTGGTTTCGGTATGTCGCCTGCAATAGGCCTGGCGTACTTCGATTTGTTTAATGCTTCAACTTTTAGGCAACTAAATTGTGAAGCACACGATTTATGCCTTCATATGTAACAAATTCGATCCACAAAATATTAATTTAGTTCATATCTTTTATCCTGGTTACACAACACATCAAGCCTCATTTATCTCAAGGAAAGGAAAAGAAAGATTAACGATAAAACGTTGCCTTTTTGAAAAGATGTTCGTTTTTTCTTGCGATCATTGTGAACCATTAGCCTACCTTCTTTTACTTACATTAATTATTAGTTTGTATTAAGTTAAAAGCTTGCAAAGTACGAAGCGAAGCATATCTGCTGCAACGGATTGCACAACTATTTCGAAGTAGCCCAACAGTCCATCTTAGGGTTAGGCTGTCTGAACATAACAGGAAACCGGTAACATGTAACAGTGTGGGAACAACGACACTGAATAGCCTACCGACTTCCGATAGTTTTTAAAAAATGAGAACACATGGAACAGTAAAGTTACAATATTCATTATTTTCATGGGAACGACAAGTCATGTTTGCACAGTTGAAATTTTCTATTGCTTTTAGTGATTAGCCAAAACGATTTTAGCATCAACTTTAGATTTAGTTTTTTTTTTAAATCGAGTTTTAAACTCGATTTAAATTTGCATTTTTTAATGTGGTGCATGCTATGGTTTTTTAATAAATGTTTACCCGAGCCTCTTAAATAAAGTCCTTATCACACACATTACTTGTCACGTGGGGCGCTAAACTGGCGGTTAGTGCAAAATTAGGACTGCAAAATTAGGAAGTTAAACTCTGGTCAGATTTTTAATTCTAACCTGGCAACCCTGCCCTTATGGGGATTTAAATTGTCCAAAAGATTTCTTTTCGGTGGTTTCTTTTCCTATCAAACCCCACAAGGTGCTGTCCTCCATTTTTCGACTTTTTGTTTCTCAACAAATTAAAATTGGGCAGGAACAAAAAATTAAAATTCATTTCTCGACAGTCTTGAAATTGAAACGGCGAGTTGAAACGAAAAAAATGGTAATAAGTTGTGTCGCATTTACTTTTTGTTTATGATGCGTGACGTAACTTCTCGCGAGAAATTTTATTGATTTCTTGAGAATCGAGACTTCTCGAGTTTGAACACTCTCTCGACACACTTCGAAGAAGTCAGTGCGAAAAAATATTGTCTATAACAGTGGTTCTTAACCTTTTTGGTGTGGTTTCCCACTAAAGTCAACCACCAACTTCGAATTTCCCCCTGTGTTATTTTTATACTGATGTTTTGTGCCCTACGTTAACAAAAAATTATCCTTTTAATGAAATAATTTTGTGAAGCGATTTGGTCTGGAACTCCAAAGGTATACTGCAATCTTATTTAGTTTAAATAGTGCTTCTGTGAGAGATTAAAGTTTTGGGAATATTGAAGTTTCCTCTACTTGCAATAGTCATTTGTTGCATCACAATCAACAAAGGAAAGGCTTTTATTCGCGCACAACAGCAAAGTCATTGACACTTATAGTCTTGTCTATGGTGTAACAAACGGCCTTTGGATTTGTATGTGTCTTGTAAGCCTTGCTGAAAATAATCTTACATGTTTTTTTGCGGAAAAAATATTAGTAAAGTAACTTTCAACGATTAATTCAAAGCCGGGTTCCACCCTCGGGCCCGAGTTTGGTCACCTGACTTAGATAATAATTTCCCTCTGAAAACATTAAATTTCCCACCGGTTAAGAAACACTGGTCTATAACACTGCCGAACTCACGTTAGCTGCAATATTTAGCTCATTTTCGACAAGTTGCGCAGGAGCAGGATTATTTATTTAGCGGCAATAGAGGGATAGAGTTGGGAAGTAAGTTTTTGACAATTTTACATTAGGAACTAAATTTTAGTGTTAAAGCTTTATTGATTTTAATGATCATACCTAATCCCAACGGTAGAGCTACTTACATCATAACTTACGTCAGTCGCACATTTAGTTAATTTTCGATAAGTGACGCAGAAGCTGAATTATTTATTCAGCGGCTAAATTGGGGTATGGATTGGAAGAAAGTTTTTGGGATTGATGCTCTTTGCGCTACTTATAGAAAATTAGGTAAATGGACGGCTGATGTGAGTTACCCTGTTAATATTTCCGGTAGAGCTTCAGGAACTCACAACCGCAGATCTCTATAAACCAGCGGTTCTCAAACTGGGGTCCGCCACGCGAATTGTTAACATCAGATCTTGCGAGTGTATAAGTAAAATTAGATAGACAATCGAGTTTTCTGTGACAAGAAGCGATTCTTTACTTCATTTTTAAGTAACAAACAGAGGCAATTGTTCGCGCACTATGTTTATATTGTTTAAGTCTTGTTTGTGACATAATAAATTGCCTTTGAAACATTTCCATGCAAACTGGTCTAACGGAACTTAACTAAATTCATTATGTATGCTGTTGTTGGCAATGCTTTCGAAAAGAATGAATTAACTTTTAGTTTGGTAACTGGACAGTTTTAGTTTTCCAAGGGGCTTTAAATTTTACTCATATATATAGCTCGGACCGCGAGTGCTCGAAAAAGTTGCGAAGGGAACGTTATGACAAAAATTTAAAAAGTTTGGGAACCGCTGCTATAATATAGATCAGTGCTCACAACACGACGGGTTTGGAATTTCCGGTTTGGAAAGTGGCGCAACAAAGCATAGGCGTTTAAGGTGCCTGACCCATACACAGACATAAAAAACCTTGATCGGGATTCGTCCCCGGGAGTGTCCTGTGTTCGAACCCCGTGGAAAAAATAATAATAATTGCTAAACCCCGTAAAAAAATAATAATTGGTGAATCATCAAGTTGCAAATTGCTGTCAGCAAAATAATGTCCCGAACTGGCGTGTTGTGAGGTCCTGTGCTAGGCTGTTAGTAGTTCTACCAGATTTTCCAGGGTTCTCCTCTAAAATACGCAATAATAAACTTTTAAAAAAAACGTAATAAACTTTTAAAAAATGTTGACACTTAGGGCTTTTAGGGTCTTGGTAGGGGTAAGCAATAAAAATAACGCTATAATTTAATCTCAGATAGACATGCAGATACCTACCTCCCAGATTGGAAAGTTTTTGTTTTGCGCGGAGGAGGATATTTTTTGGGGTGACACTAAAACGCTGAATATTGCGGGACGGTCGGGACGTCGCGGAAACCGCTAAATATCGGGTAAATTGCTGACGGTTAGTGCTATTAGGGTAGGGTTGAGGTTTTATAATAGTATATAATATATGAATCAAAAAATGTCCCTGCCTAAAACTTATTCATCTATTTCCTGACATTAGGCAAAAATGCTATGGCGGGATATTGCGGGACGTCGCGGGAGATGGCGGGACGTCTCAGGCGCGGAATTTTCACTCGGTCGCGGAATGTATCCGGAGGATTTTTTTTAATGATTTTCTATTATAAAACTTTACCTTAATAGCTCTAACCGTCAGCAATTTAACCCGATATTCAGCGGTGTTTACCACGCCCCGCCATCTCCCGCGACGTCCCGCAATATTCACACTGATCTCTATGAACACTGGATTGCACTATACTCCATTGAACGGTTGAGTGATTTTTGAAGCAAATTGAAGCGTAATGGCGGCTGCTCAAGGAAGCCCCAAAAATGCGGTGGAGCTAGAACACCATAACGAGAATCTACCCCCAAATTTGATTGGTTATATCTCCAAAAATGCTCACGGCTAGAGCTATTAGGGTCGGGGTAAGGTATTAGCACTTAAAATTCAATAAAACTAACCCAAAAAATTAGTTACTAATGTAAATATTTCCCAACCCAACCCATTTATAGCTGCTAAACAAAAATTCAGCTCTTTCCGCCCCCTTGTAAAAGCGAAGTTCTGATTCTCGTCATGGTGTTAGTAGCTTTTTAGAATTCTATGGCTCTACCCAAAAATGCATTGCGGGCAATGGCAGGAGAGTGGAAAAATGTCGGTAAATTTTGTTTTAGGCATTCGTTTAGCGATTTTTGCAGATATGATTTAGAGGTTAATAGGACGCATGTATTCCAGTGTGTAATAACCTATAAATACGCGCAGAT
The DNA here is from genome assembly GCF_965637545.1 of Phallusia mammillata. Taxonomy (NCBI): domain Eukaryota; kingdom Metazoa; phylum Chordata; class Ascidiacea; order Phlebobranchia; family Ascidiidae; genus Phallusia; species Phallusia mammillata. The sequence goes on from NC_137253.1 coordinate 18,034,024, forward strand.
TGACTGCGATGTGTGTTAGTGTAGATGTACTGGGAATACATTATTAGGTTAGTGTTCAAATAAATCATTACTGAGTGGTAATAAATGTTTCATTGTGCAATGTAAGTAGTTTTCGTGCTTTTTTAAGGGTTTTTTACCGTTGCCCTCCATCTGTTAGTATTATTTTAGCGTATTTTCAACCGCTAGGTTTTCGCAGCTGTGTCCTGTGTTTGTCGTGCCATTGTACCGTCACAAGTTACTATGCTTGTCGCGTTCAAGTGCACGTGAACAAAATAAAATACGATACGATACTTCACTTATACCTGACTGTTTATCCGCGAATGCGTTACTCAGCCGTGACCAAAATATGACGTCACATTTGGCACTGGCACTCTGCCACTCATGGGCCACGGCGGAAAAACGCACTTTCATTTTCACTCGCATTTTTTCGCAACTCGCACTTGGCGCGCCTCGGCCACGGCGAAAAAACGAACTTTGTTTTAAATCTCGTTTTCATTTTGATTTTAGTTTTCATTTTGATTTGCGTTTTCATTTTGATTTGTGTTTTCATTTTGATTTGCGTTTTCATTTTGATTTGTGTTTTCATTTTGATTTGCATTTTCGTTTTTATTTTCGTTTTTATTTCAATTTTTTACTCCTTTTTTGATTTTTTTGTGTTGGCACTCATGGGCCACCATACACTTGAATGTTATAACTACCGTATTTACTCGATTGTAAGCCGCCCTCGATTGTAAGCCGCACGCTGGAATTTTAGATACTATTGTTTCATAATACATGTTTCTGTTGTGATGTAGTGTAACTATTTGCCCATATCTGTTAGTTACGTTGATAACTGTACCCAACAGAACGTATATAATCTGTACATGCATAGGCCCTACATGTTTTGAACCCCAAATAATTTAAAATGTTGGAGTGTAGAAATAATTTCGGTTTAAAATTAAAATATAAGCCGTCCTCGATTGTAAGCCGTCCTCGATTATAAGCCGCACAAACGGCAGCTAAAACCAATATAAGCCGCGGCTTAGGCCTACAATCGTACGGTGGCCCACAAGTGCAATTCAACAACTTTTTGGCTGACATTAATTTTTTTCAGTGCAAACATTTTTTTTTGATGCAAACATTTATTTTTCGATGCAAACATTTTATTTGCAATACAAACGTTTATTTTTCAGTGCAAACATTTATTTTTCGGTGCAAACATTTTTTTTCGATGCAAACATTTTTTTGGTGCAAACATTTTTTTTTTCAGTGCAAACATTTATTTTTCAGTGCCAAAAATTTTTTAGGTTCCATTACAGGGTGTGTCAAAATTTTTCAAAATTGTGGAAACGTGATAAACCTGTACATTACACAGGCAATTGGTTGTAATCCCTGGCCACTAAACAATTCAGTACTTTCTATAGTTAATAAAAATTATAATAACAAGTAGCCTAGCCTACTCTCTGCACACCATGCCAAAGACCAAAACGCTGGAGTTGTTTGTCTTAGCTGCACTGTAGGACATGTAAAATGTTGTGTTGTTTTACATTGAAGCTTGCTAATAGGCTTCATTGTCAAGCAATATACATCACACTTCCTAATATTGTTTAGTTTGAAATAAAGGTTCAATACTTCTACCCTTGTGTTAACTTCTTAAAAAAAAATCAAATTGTCCGCCACATCGAACTATTTTGCTTTATAATGCCAAAGTGAAGTATTTTGCTATTTTGCTTCATATTGTCTGTAACGGACAGTAACGCTCCCCAATAGCAAGAACTTTTCCCGCCGTTGTAACCCGTGACCTATACGTTCATTGTGACGACATAACTGCCAACTTTATGTGCGTCCTGCTTTCTCGGTTTTTTGTCTCTGCACGTGGAGCCCAGTCATTGTTTCAGCAGTATCTAAATCTGTGGTGTTGTATTAAACTTTGCTGAAGTGGATAATTTTATGTTATATAAGGTAAATTGTTTGGACTGTTTGTAATTGTGACGTTTTGATTCTATTTGATTAAGGTGGTCAAAAATCCGTTTTAAATCACTGAAAATAAAGTGCATCTGAAACCGGCTATCTTATTCTGCCAGTCAAGAGGCTGAAAGGTAGAATTAGCACACTGCTTGAATTCTACATCATTTAAAACGGTTTTGCTTTGCTGTGGCGATAGTCTCGAGAGAAATGTCTATTAAGGGGGAAAACATTCCCAGCACATCACAGGAGTTGTTTGAAGTGATTGATACAGTAAGACATGAACAAACCAACGACGGCGCCCCGTCCGTTAAAGGCTCGGTGCGAAGTGTCAAAAGTACTGCCAGTGCGCGTGCTCGCCGAGAAGCCGAAGCTGCAGCTTTGAAACTTGGGCAACTAAAACGGCGATGCGCCATTAGATCCAAAGTGTTGGACTTGGAAATGGAACTCGAGCTTGATAAAGCCCAAGAGGAATTAGAGTTAGCTGAGTTTGCTGCTGAAACGGAGAGCGAGTTCGATTCGTGTGAGTCTTCACATGGATGGGATGTTACGCCAATCAAAAGGCCGAATCCTGTACCTCTATTGCAACACGCAAAGGTTTCTACAAAGGCGTTAACGCATACCCAAAATGAACAGCCATCGAAAGCTATTTCAGATCGAACAACAAATGTGAACTCGACAGACAAACCACTTGCACCAGCCAAGTCACAGGTTTCTGTCGGGCCTTCTCGAGTCCTCCCAGCGAAGGCAGAGGGATTCGGTCCTGTGGTTGCCACCTGCGCAGAAGCCACTGGGGCCGGCACATTTGAAAATGAGCATCAAAATGCAACAATAAAACCTTACCCTCATGGTCCACCGGCGACTACTGAGAATTGGTACGACTGCAATCCTATTAACTATCACAAGTTTTTGAACGACTTTGACCGGCAGATAAACAAGGCGTATTTATCTGATGCTGAGAAGCTGGGATATCTCTGTGAATTTTGCACTGAAAATGCCCTGACCAACATTTTGGAATGCAAAAGCATGCCTCCCGAATTAGGATACAGGGAGGCATTGGATATACTCCACAGGAGACATGGGAGATTAGACCTTGTAGTAAGAGCGCATATGGACAGATTGACGCAACGCCCACAATTAAAGGATAGCGACTTCCAGGGCTTGCAGCAGTTTCGTGCACAAGCTGCAGAAAGTTACAAGTTATTCAGTCAATGGGACTGTAAATACACGCTCGATCTGCCTCAAAATGTTGAGGCCGTTGTGCAGCGCTTGCCGCAGAGGGCAATTAGACGGTTCATCACTAAATCATCCGAACTTCGTTTACGAAATCAACCAGTAACCTTTCAAGCTTTGTTGGATCATTTGGAATTGTTGGTAGAGGATACACTCTCGCCAATGATGAGGTTTATTTCCGACGAGGAACGTAAGTCAAAAAGCCAAGTTACCAATAAAGGCAAGTTCCCGGGTCGAGTCGCAGCTACATACTCGACGGTGTCGGGTGAAGACTCATTTGTGAATCAGGATCTACCGGGACGGACCCTTACATGCCCCCAATGTGGGTCGTCACATTTTTTGTGGAAATGTGAGGCCTTTAAGAGCCAACCGGTAAAGGAACGCCATGCCCTAGTGCGGCGTAACAAACTGTGTTTTAACTGTTTCCGTCCCGAGCATTGTGCGGGCGAATGTACATCCAATTATGTGTGTCGTGTAGACGGTTGTGGGAAAAGGCACCACACGCTACTGCATTGGGAGCAACCTTCTGGCCCATCCGGGCAATCTTCTAGCGCTTTAGCGGGAGTTGACGGATCCGCCCTGCCTGGAATATCCGCTGCTACTTTGCGAACTCACTCTGTGCGACTTAAGGTCGTGCCAGTTACCGTCTTGGATAAAGATTGTAAACCCCATTTCACGCATGCCTTTCTTGACGACGGGTCAGACACGTCATTGTGCTCTGCAGCATTGGCAAAGAAACTGGGACTAAGCGGTGTTGAAGACAACTTGACAATTACTACCGTAAACGGAACGCAGACATTGCGCAGTCGAAAAGTTTCGCTATCCGTACAAGGCCTGAACGATGGCGCATGTTTTTTGTTGAAGGATGTTAGGGTCGTTCCCAAGTTACCCAACCTACAAGGCAGCATTCCTACTGTGGACGATATAAAGCGGTATCCGCACATTCGGGATCTCAAGTTCTCTACAATAAACTGTCCGAATGTCGACTTGCTCGTCGCAGCCGATGTTTACGAGGCTCACGAGCAACATGAGGCTGTACGTGGAACTCGTGGCGATCCCATTGCTATTCGCACTGGTTTGGGTTGGTGTTTGTTTGGCCCAGGGAAAAAGCAGGACACTGAGAACGCGAACGTAAATCACATACACGCTGACACAAAGCTACATTATCAATTGGAGCAATTATACAGTACTGAGTTTCAGGATAAACGTTCGAGTGACCTAGGACTTTCACTTAATGACAAACGAGCTCTTTCAATCATGAAAAACAGTGTCATTAAAGTGAATGGACATTACCAGATAGCCTTGCCTTGGAAATCGCCTGAACCCATTCTGCCCTACAACAGGAGCTTGGCAGAACGACGCTTGTCACACTTAAAGCGCCGCCTCGACAAGGATAAGGAATTGCTTGAAAGGTACACAGAAAAGATGCAAGATTACTTGAAACAGGGATTTGCTCGAAAGATTCCCCCAGATAGTTTGCCATGTACAAAGCAAACATGGTACATTCCACATCACGCGACGGGTGGCAAATTCCGAATCGTTTTTGATTGCGCCGCTTCCTACAAACGAACTTCCTTGAACGACAAGTTGCTGCAAGGGCCTGACCTTACCAACAGCCTTGTCGGAGTGCTATTACGCTTTCGCCAAGAAATGATCGCCTTTGCCGCTGACATAAAAGGCATGTTTCACCAGGTGAGGGTTTTGCCCGAGGACTGTGATTCGCTTCGATTTCTGTGGTGGCCCAACGGGGACACAAGCCTGCCGCCAGTGGACTATCAAATGTTGGTACATTTGTTTGGTGCCACATCATCGCCTAGTTGCGTGAGCTTCGCGCTGCGTAAGGCTGCGCTCGACCAGAACGACATGTTTCCGCATGATACTATTGAGACCATTTTAAAAAATTTTTATGTCGACGACTGCCTCAAATCAGCGTCGTCAGTTACGCAAGCCACTGCGCTAATCAGGGACATAACCGAGGTTTTGCGTGAGGGCGGATTTTACCTGACGAAATTTCTTAGCAACTCGACAGCCGTCCTCGAGTCTGTTAACGAACCAGACCGCTCAAGTGCAGTGCTGAACTTGGATTTGTCGGACTTACCCAGTGAAAAAACATTGGGAATTCAGTGGAACATGGCCAATGACAGCTTTGGGGTTCGAGTGAATATAAAACAAAAGCCGCATTCCCGTCGCGGAATGCTCTCAATGATCAGTCAGGTCTACGACCCACTTGGATTTATCCAACCCTTTATGCTTCCTATGAAACGGCTAATGCAGTCTTTTTGCAACCAGCAGCTTGATTGGGACGATCCACTGCCCGAAAGTGCGGTTGAGCACTGGAATCTTTGGTTGGACCACGTACCTTTATTAAAAAACGTTTCTATACCGCGTTGCTACAAACCTCCCAATGCAGTCATCGTTTCAACACAGCTGCACTGCTTTGGCGATGCCTGCGAGACCGGGTTCGGTGCGGTGTGTTATCTTCGCTTTGTTGACTCAAACGGGAATATTCACTGTTCACTGGTGCTTGGAAAATCTCGTGTGACCCCTTTAAAACCTGTCACAATACCGCGACTGGAACTCGTCGCTGCTGTAACTACAGTTAAATTAGGGACAATGATTGTTCAAGAATTGGACTATGACGTAGACAATGTGTTGTTTTGGTCTGACTCGACAACTGTGCTACACTACATACACAATACTGCTCGCCGTTTTCAGACCTTTGTTGCGAATCGCCTCGCTATAATTCATGAGCATTCGCGGCCATCACAATGGCGACATGTTGGAAGCAAAGATAACCCTGCTGACATTGCTTCGCGTGGACTAATGCCCAACGAATTTGTTAAAGCCAGACAGTGGTTCAGGGGACCAGATTTTTTATGGAACTGTCAGGATTCCTGGCCTGATCAGCCGGCCATATTTTCTGTAGCTGATACAGACCTCGAAATAAAATCACATACTATATGCACTACAAAGGTGACTGCCAATGACACGCCACTGCAACAGCTGTTGCAGCGTTTTTCTTCGTTGGATAAACTGCAAAAGTCTATCGCTTGGTTGAGCCGATTTAAGGACTGTGTGCTTTGGAAATACGACAAGAATAGGTCTGCGGATGCGCCAAGTTTTAACCCGGTAGGACTGACTGTACAAGAGTTGGAAAATGCGTCAAAATATATTGTGCAGTTGGTACAACAAGAAGCATTTCCCTCTGACCTTGCCTGCCTGCCGGACTGTAAAAGCTTTGAAGAGGCAATGCAGCATTGTTGCTCAACGAAATATCGTTCGTCGTTGTGCAAGCTGCGCCCCTGTCTTGTCAACGGTATTATTTGCGTTGGAGGAAGACTGCGGAGGTCAGATGTATTTGAGCAACAAAACACCAGATTATTTTGCCATACCGTCACCGCGTGACGGACTTAATTATCAAGCACTACCATCACACTGAAGGTCATTGTGGAACGTTACACGTGCTCGCGTCTGTGCGCGAGAAGTATTGGATAGTTAAAGGGCACTCAGCTGTGCGGCGTGTGGTTCGCCGATGCAAAGGTTGTAAACTACGCCACGCCAAGGCCGGATCACAGATCATGGGTGCTTTACCTAAGGAACGAATTACTCCTGGTAACCCACCATTCACCAGTGTGGGAGTTGATTACATGGGACCTTTTCTGGTAAAGATAGGAAGGAGTCAAGTCAAACGTTATGGTTGTGTATTCACCTGCATGTGTACCAGGGCTGTACACATTGAGGTGGCTCATTCGCTGGACACCTCTTCTTTCATTAATGCGTTTCGCAGGTTCTCCAGCAGAAGAGGATCTGCTTCTGATGTTTTTAGTGACAACGGCGCCAATTTCGTAGGTGCCGAACGTGAACTTCGTGAAGGCATGGCAAAATGGAATCAAACTGCTATTCATAGCCATCTGCGTCAAAGAGGGACAAACTGGCACTTTAATCCCCCGATTGCAAGCCACCAAGGTGGTGTCTGGGAGCGCGTCATCCGCTCTATTCGCCGAATTTTACAAGCAATCGTTGGCAATGCTTCGCTTACCGACGAGTCGTTGTGTACGTTGCTCGCAGAAGTTGAGCGCATTCTCAACAACCGACCGATAGCTGCCCTTAGTGATGATGTTCGGGATCTGCGAGCACTGACTCCCAACATGTTAATGATAGGAAAATTGGACTGTTCTCTTCCTCCGGACAAGTTTGCGACTGCCGACGGCTACCGGAGATCGTGGCGTACAGTCCAGTGGCTGGCAGATACGTTTTGGAAGAGGTGGCTTCGCGACTACCTGCCAATACTTCAGCTGCGCCAGAAATGGGTACGTCCAACTAAAAACTTTGGGGTTGGTGACCTGGTTTTGGTCGTGGACGAAATGAATCCGCGGGGTGCCTGGCCAAAGGGCATTGTCGAAGAGGTGTACCCTGATGGTATAGGAGCTGTCAGAAGTGTTCGCGTTCGCACTGCGAGGGCTGTATATACGCGCGATATTCGCAAGTTGTGCTTACTTGAGGCAGCGTAACTTTGTTGTGTTTCGTTTCTGTCCTTATGTCGTTTTGTGTAAATAACTTCGTTTCCACGTTCGTTATTTAGGGGCCGGTATGTAACGGACAGTAACGCTCCCCAATAGCAAGAACTTTTCCCGCCGTTGTAACCCGTGACCTATACGTTCATTGTGACGACATAACTGCCAACTTTATGTGCGTCCTGCTTTCTCGGTTTTTTGTCTCTGCACGTGGAGCCCAGTCATTGTTTCAGCAGTATCTAAATCTGTGGTGTTGTATTAAACTTTGCTGAGGTGGATAATTTTATGTTATATAAGGTAAATTGTTTGGACTGTTTGTAATTGTGACGTTTTGATTCTATTTGATTAAGGTGGTCAAAAATCCGTTTTAAATCACTGAAAATAAAGTGCATCTGAAACCGGCTATCTTATTCTGCCAGTCAAGAGGCTGAAAGGTAGAATTAGCACACTGCTTGAATTCTACATTGTCAAAGTGAAGTAGGTAAACCGACACATATTTAATTCAAGTCCCGAAAATTCAGATAAATTAAAATCGATTTTATGTGTGCCCTATTAGAAAGTAGTCCTTTAGAAACCATTGCTGCATATGGCTTTATTGAGCCTTCTTCCTCCCGGTTACGCCTGAAACTGTACTCCCGCTTCGCTCTCACAGCCAGCTTAGCCCGCCCCCAATCTCTCCATACTTAGCCCGTGTTAAATTTGTTAAGCCATTAGTTGACCTTGTTTAGCTCGCTAAGTCCAGACTTAACCAGCTTAGACTTAGCCCCTGTTCAATGAACTACGTTAGTGATTCTCAACCGGGGCCCTCTGGACCACGCGTGTCGGTTCACTAGAAACATTCGCCAAGAGACATTAAGTAAGTTTTCCTTCGTGGCGTAACCCCTTTCTTTCGTAATGCACAAAATTAAGGATATGTTACAAATGTCTTGACTTTGGATTTATTACATATGGATGTTCATTCGTATTTTTAAATTAATCGACAAATTGTCACTCGGTCTTCGTGGCACATTGGGGCCACCAAGTACCATACCTACTTGATTTGATGTGATTTTTCTTCAACAATAAACTTTAACGATTCTGGAACTAAAAAGTTGATTTGCCGTTACCTATTTTTAGGATTCGGCTTTTTACCTAATTTCATGGCCATAGCAATATGTAAAACGTGAGCACTGTACTTGTTAAGGTACGCATGGCCCATGTCTTAATATTTATGCCGTTTGTCTGTTTTATAGAAATTTATTACTACCCCTATAAATCCTGGACTTTAATTTAAGTAAGTTTTTTATCTGCGTTTTTTTTGTGCAGGGGTCACTGGGTCCTAAGGGGTTACTTATTGGGGGCACAGGTCCTTAAGGTTACTTGAAGGGGGGCACGATCTATGAAAGGTTGAGAACCACCGCACTAAGCCATCGCTTAGCACACTTGGCCCGGACAAGGTCTGATTACATCCTCAGCTCCGACTGTAGGCTGCACAATGCCTACCATGTCATTTTTCAATTTTTGACACGCCGTGTAAGTCCTAGGTGATGAAGCCATAAATGTTTGCTCAAAAAAAGGTTGCAACAAAAAAACATTTTTGCACTGAAAAAAAAATGTTTGCACTGAAATAAAAATGTTTGCACTGAAAAATAAATGTTTGCATCGAAAAAAAAATGTTTGCATCGAAAAAAAAATGTTTGCACTGAAATAAAATGTTTGCACTGAAAAAAAAATGTTTGCACTGAAAAATAAATGTTTGCACTGAAATAAAAATGTTTGCACTGAAAAATAAATGTTTGCACTGAAAAATAAATGTTTGCACCGAATAATAAATGTTTGCACTGAAAAATAAATGTACGCCAAAAAAATGTTGAATTGCACTTGTGGGCCACCCATAGATACTACTACACCCATAGATGTATGTAGTATCTATGGGCCACCGTACAATCGAATAAATACGGTACGTCCGAAAAATACCGATAAAATGTACTTTTAACGACTACGTTAGCGAATTGTTATTTTAAGCGTGACGATCGGTAAGTTCCGATGCGCTTGACTGATTTGCGTGGATTATTCGCGAAATAAAAGGCTTGTGACGACTACTAGAGCTTGATTGTGCAACATAAATATAAAATTTTGCTGAATATTTATAGGAATCACCTATTGAAGCTGAGCTCAGTTGCGCGGGCAACATTTTATTGCGCGGATTACACGTGAAAGGCCTAAATTTTGGGGTCGACTAAAAGCCTGACTGGGCTGACCGGCCTGACTTAGACGGCAGTGTTTCACAAAATATATTTCCGATTTTCGACGATTGGGAAAGCCCTGACTGCAACACAGAAGTCCTGACTTGGGTGATTGAGAATTGGTTTGCGGTTAGGGTTGGGGTTAGGGTGGGCTCCTCTAAAATACGCAATCTACGCAATCTACTTACAAAACGTATGCAACTTTTAAAAATGTTGACGGTTAGGGCTTTTAGGGTCTGGGTAAGGGTTTATAATAAAAATAACACTATATTTTAGTTTTAGATGTCCAGTTTGGGCTTAATATGTGTTGAAAGTGGTACTAAACACTGTATGGTACCGCATGTTAACACTGGTGAGAAAATTAGATCTGAAAGGCATCTGAAATTAAATAATAAAGTTATTTGTATCACAAACCCTCACCCTGACCCTAATAGCCCTAACCGTCAACATCTTAGTTAGATTTTGTTAGTAGATTGCGTATAGATTGCGTAGATTGCGTAGATTGCGTATTTTAGAGGAGCCCGGTTAGGGTCAGGTTAGGGTTAGGTTGGGGTCAGTGTTAGAGTCAGTCCGAAAATATATTGTGAAACACTGCCGCCAAAGTCAGCCCAGTCAGGCTTTTAGTCATACCCCTAAATTTTTCCAGGCTAGGCTAGCCCGCCCAGTCAGGCATTCAGTGATTCAGTCAACCCTTTTTGAAAGGCAGTTTTGGGATTGAATACTAAAAGCATTTGTATCTTGTGTTTACCAACCAAGTGCAGGTGAATGAAAGCTTGCGTTTTTTTGTGTAAGTGGAAAGACAATGTCATCTCGTCAACAAAGACCTGTACGACCTAACCATGTCCGAGGGCCAAGCACTTTTGGAATCGGAAATACCAATAATGACGGTTTGTTAAATGGTTTACTTTTTACAATTTTTGTTGTTTAAATAGCTTGTTAATCAGACTGGTTGGAATTAGAGTGATTTTATCAAAAAACACTATTTCTATTGTAAAATAGCTTATTGTTTTGGGTGCATCTAAAATATACAGGATCGCTTGGTGCATTATTAACACCGCTTGGCACACCTTTATAACACTTGGTTCACATTTATATCGCTTGGTGCACACTGCACATTTATATCGCTTGGTTCAACCTTTTATCGCTTGGTGCACATTTATATCACTTGGCGTACCTTTATATCGCCAGGTAAAAGTGCGCGTAGCATTATACAGGTGCACCAAGCAAAACAAAAGTTGCATCTAGCGATATCAAGTTGCACCGGCCAAAATAAAGGTGCACCAAGTGGAATAAACGTGCACCAAGCAACATAAAGGTGCATCATGCGATATAAGGGTGAACCAAGCGATATACATGTGTACCATGCTATATTAAGATGCACCAAGTAATATCAAGGTGCACCAAAGGATATAAAGGTGCATCAAGTGATAAACAGGTGCACCAAGCGATCCAAGCGATCCTGTATATTTTAGATGCACCGTATTGTTTTAATAAGTGCAGTAAATCCCGTTACATCAGTGATGGACACACTTATTCTTTTTATTAGTTTAGTTATTAACTGAATACGGTATAGGGCATTTCTGTTGGAAAATAGCGTAATTTCCTGTGTTTTAATATATCCTCTGTGATTCAGGTTGTCAGGGATTTTCACACAGAATGAGGCCTCCATTTGGACCTGGACATCCAGGCGTATGTATTACAGACCAATTAAAATTATAAAAAGTTGTAAGATATTGGCATTGGCAGTCTTTAATGTAGCCCCATTGCATCTATCTAATGTCTAAATGTGTCAAGTCAAATTGTTGCACAAACTTAAAATAGATTAGGTCTAATTTACCCAATCAGAGCATCACAATTCTATTCAAACATTGTCTATTTGGTGTAGCAGTTAATGATATCAGCCTCTTTCAATCCGGAAGAACGGACCCCCCCCCCCCTTTTCAAAAAGTTGTGCGTAAATTAAATAGGCCAAAATCGTTCCATTTGACACTGCGTGATAACAGGGAGTCGTTATCTCAAAGATGCGAGCCTTCAAACTCTTGTATTCGCTTGTTATCTAATCGCCAATTGTGACGTAACAAGGGTTTAATAAGGAGGTTTATGCGCTAACAATCGGAAAGTTACGTTCCGGCTAGGACGCTGGTAGCAGTTTCTTGCTAAGTGGTAACTGCACTAAGTGCAACATATCAAACTGTTTTTGCATTTGAACAATGTAAAAGTGTTAAAAACGTGTAATGTTGTGTTGCTTTGATCCGCCAAACACGTAATAGTTTGTCAAAAACATTAGATCAATGTAAATCGAATTATGTTATTAGGGTAATTTGTTACTTGCCAGGCACAATTTATGCCTTCTGCAGTTACCACCTTTAGTGCATTTGTGACTTTGCGCAACTTAACAGTAGGATTACCGCTTCAGCAAGAGATTTAGTTCTTTAGAAATTGGACCCTGTTTTTTAAGCAACGATTTTGATTACCTGACAGTAACGCTTATTTTGCAGTTGCAGTTTGGCTGAGTAAGCTAGATAGCAGCGGTGAAATCAGAAAACTACAAAGCTTTCGCTAAAATTACCTGTTCTTCCTGTCAATTAGATGGGTAGAGAAACCGCCAATTTTGGAAAAAGTGCTTTGCCGCATAACGCGTCGTTTTGAACGACATGTGACGTCATAATGACGTCATTAGGGATTTCCCCCCAAAAAAATTGTTGGACCCCCCCCCTTTACAAATTTCTGGATACGCCCCCGCTTTCAATGCACTTCTTGCACTTGTAGTAACTATCTGGAAACATTTTAATTGGTGATTGCATAATCATTTTTGTTATGTTTATGACGAAACAATTTAAGACAAAACTTATTGTTCACAAAAAATTACTAGTGTCCTAATTTTGCACTAACTTACATAGCAAGTGATATGCAACCTGATGTTTTAAGTAACAACTGTTTTATGTCAAAATAATGGATTTGTGTGCAAAACTGTATAAATTTGTCAGCAAAAAAATGAATAAATACATTACTGAAAGGTTAGGTGTAGCTCTATACCCCAAATGACCCAGCAGTTCACTCACAGACCCCCAAAACGTATTTTTTTTAGAACAGCTGTACTGACTGAAGTACATGATCTATGCTTTGTTGGTTGGTGCAGTGTAAGGTATTCTAAAGAATTTTGATATCTTAAAGAGCCTGTGATCAACAAACACGTAGGTGACCCACTGCAGTGGTGGAAACAAAATAAAGAACGTTTTAAGCTTCTTGCCAACCAAGCAAGAAAATTTCTTTGCATACCACCATCATCAGTCCCAAGTGAGCGTGTCTTCAGCGAAGTTTCTGAGATGTATGAAAGTAAAAGAAGCTGTCTCATAGGACAGCAAGCTGAGCAATTGTGCTTCTTGCACCATAATTTGCCCTTGCTTAATTGGGAATACTAATTAATGACACTTTGTTGCTGACTTTGGGTTACCTGTTACCATATTCGTTTTGTTTTTTTTATTGTTTTTTTCTACATATATATTTTTATGGGTCCCCTTCCCTGAAGGGGACACATATTGTTTTTGTCCGTATTTTTTTTTTCTTTTTTCTGTCTAACGCTGGCTTGTGAGACGCGTTTGGTCAAGAAAGAGTGCTCCAAATTTATTCAAATTTACAGAGATGTTAGTTAATAATCCAAATTTGATCCTCCTGAAGTTTGACCCACCCCGATTGACCCAGCGGTTCACCCACAGGCCCCCAAAACGTAAATTTTTTGAAACGGCTGTACTGACTAAAGTACAGCATCTAGGAGTTTCATGCTTTGTTGTTTGGTGCAATGTAAAGTTTTTTAAAGAATTTTGTATCTTATTTTCGGATTCACCCATTTTTTACCATTTAAACCCCGAAAGAAACGGTTTTAGTTTTAAGGCAGAAATACATGCCCTATGGTGCAGAAATATTTGAAAAAGTTAACAATTGTTTAAGCAGGATATTCGTTTAGTATTTAAAATTTTGCCAGTTACCTTTACAACTCATAATATGTGTACGCTATCAGTCAGATATAAGTCCCAAGGGAGGTATTCACTGGTTTACGATTAAGGCGGCAGAGCGGGAGTGCTCAGCTTGACGTCTGGACAGACGTTTTATTGGACAGTCGTTTCGGTGATTAGTAATCATTTTTTTGTGTGCAGCAATGCTGTGTCGTTTTATTAAGTTATCACGCGCATTTTCAGTTTTGGCGCAGGTTTTACACGTAAGACGTAATTCGAACTCGATAAACGTACTTCAATTTCGTTTATGTCAGGCAAAACATCGTTGATCAACATAAATATGAAATTTAATAATAAACTTAACTTTTTCGAACGCCGCGATAAATGATCTTTAAATTCTCGTTGTCAGCTTTGCTGTCTCATAACCATGGGTCACTAAAGGTCAACTTGTAGGCATTACAACACCGTTACGAATTTTTCGTCATAACGTATCTTCTTTATTTTTGACAAATCAATTCAAGAATCAGTACTTAAGTCATGTATCATAACGTAGCGTTTTTTTTTTGACAATCAATTTAGGAGTCAATACTCAAGGCATGTATAAATTAGGCTTAACAGTATTGTTGAACACGAATGACGGCGTGCTATTGAAAACGGTGTCAAAAGGTCAAACAGTCGTTTGGCGTGTGCACCCTGAGAGGTTACTACAGGTCAATGGTAATCGTTTTGCGAAACAAAGTTAAATGAAAAACAATTTGTTATGTATACACTTGTAGCAAATTGCTTTTTAATTTAAAGTGTCTGTAACACAACTGTTACAGCTTTCTAAAAAAAATTGTGTTCAAAACCCGACCTTGGAGGACTATATCTGGGTCAAAGCAAGAGATTAGATTTAAGTCTTTGTTACGTTTTTTTAATGTTTTTGTAATTACATGACAATATTAGTGCAAAAAGAATACGAACAATTTTTTTTATTGTTGGGTTAATGCTTTCTAAAAATTTGTCCTTAAGATTCTAAAAATCACCGCAACATTTGTTTACTGTAAATCCGCACAAACGCGCGTGTGGGGACCCATTTGTTTTTGTTTACAAAAACAATCAGATGTGTAGATCAAATGATGTGTATATAGTAAATTGGTAAATATTGTATAGAATATATAAAATGGAAGTATATCAGAAAGCCACTCTTCTAGTTTTTTCTTATTTTTTTTATTTTTTTCCGTGTAACGCGGATTTGTTCCCACGTTTTGGTCAAGAAAGAATGGTTCAAACTTTTTCAAATTTACAGACATTATATATATTGGTCTAAAGAGGGTCCATGTGAATTTTGACCCCTTTTTTATCCCTCGGTTCACCCACAGCCCCCCAAAACGTGAAATTTTTAAAACGGCTATACTTGCTAAAGTACTTCATTAAGGAGTTATATGCATTGTTGTTTGGTGCAATATAAGGTATTTCAAAGAATTTTGTACCTTAAAAAAAGATTTACCCATTTTTACCCCTTAAACCTCAAAATATTCGTTTCTGTCTAACGCTGGTTTGTTAAATGCGTTTGGTCAAGAAAGAGTGCTTTAAACTTATTCAAATTTGCACAGATGTTAGTTATTGTTCCGAATTTGATCCTCCTGAAGTTTGACCCCAAACGACCCAACGGTTCACCCACAGGCCCCAAAACAAAACAAAATACGGCTCTACTGACCCAAGTACATAATCTGAGGGTTTCATGCTTTGTTGGTTGGTGCAATGTAAGCTATTCTAAAGAATTTGGAAGTTTTTATTGGATTCACCCATTTTTACCCCTTAAACCCCAAAATAATAAGTTTTAGGCCAGAAATACAAGCCCTAATTTGCTGAAATATTAAACAATTTTTTCCAGTAGGTTATTCATTTAGTATTTAAAAATTTGCCTTAATCGGCCGAATAGTTACTTTTACAGCCCATAATATGTGTACACTGTCAGTCAGATAGAAGTCTCAACTCTCAAGGTAGTAATTCACTTGTTTACGATTAAGGCGTGTGAATGCAGCGGGAGTGCTCAGCTTGACGTCCGGATGGACGTTTTACGAGACAGTCGTGTTGGTGATTAGAAATCAGCTGTTTTTGCGCAGCTATGCTATGTCGTTTTATTAAGTTATCAAGCACATTTTCAGTTTTGGAAAATTGTGTTTAAAAACTGACCTTGAACGACAATATCAAGGTCAAAGCATGAGATTAAATTGAAAGTATTTTTCCTGTTCTTATTTACTGTTTTTTGTAATTATATGACAATAATGATGCAAAAAGAATACAAACAAAACTTAAGTTGGGTTAAGGGTGAAGTTGGTTAAGTTTTTTCTTAAGAATCTAAAAATAACCAGGATGTTTGTTATGGGTCCCCTTCCCTGAAGGGGACACATATTGATTTTACTCAAATTGTTTATGTTTTTGTTTCTTCCCAAAGTTTGTCCGACTCGTTTTTCCATCAAATGTTTGATGGATTTGGCTGAAATTTAAACAGATGGTAGATATAGTTATGTAGATGTGCATCCCACTTTGTTTTTGTTGATAACCCCAGTATTTACCCCGCTAGCCTCCTAAAATGGGTGAGTTTTTGAACAGTGTCAGAATTGGCTGAAATTTGGATTTCTTGTATAGTATGCCATTTATAGGTGTCGATTGTTGTGTTCAACCCTGTAGTCCTAACATTTACCCCACAAGCCCCTAAAGTGTAAAACCTATTTGTATGTTACTGGGCACCACAAACGAAAGATTTCTTTGGCGCAATAGTGTTACAAGGACAACCAGTTGTATGTTGCTCGTTGGGTTGCTTGGTGGTTGTTTTTGCGCCATGGCAGTTAGGGGCTTGTTAACAGCCCTATGACGTCAGAAACATTAACAGTTGTTGCTCAAAACACCTCTAGTGGTCAAAATTTCAAACATTGGCGGATTGGGCTGAAATTTTGCACTACTATTGATTGAGTCATTGTGGTTTTTATATATTTTTTAGTTTGTGTGTCAAACCCAATTAGTTACCCTACTAGCCCCCTAAAATGGGTCAGCTTTGTAAAACGTTAAATAGGACATATATACTTCAAACAATATCTGGGGTGAATCTAATTTTATAGTTTGTATTCTACATAGAATTATTATTTAAGCCCAGTGCCGATCACTGTGTTTTACCTTACAACACCCAACTTTCTCATGGTTATCTCTTGAATTGCATTATTTTCAACTTTGCATGTGTGGGGACCCATGAGTTTTTGCCTGCAGAAACGACTATAGGTATAAAAGACGGTGACTAATATAGGACCCAATACAAAATAAGCATAGGAAATATATTAATGTTTTAAAATAGGTTATAGTGTATATGCAAGGGCAATATGTGCTAAGCCACCCTTCTAGTTTACCATAAGTCCACACAAATGCACGTGTGGGGACCCATTCGTTTTTGCTTGCAAAAGCAATCATATGTGTAGTTCAAATGATGTGTATAGTAAATTGGTAAATATCTAACAATGATTGTGGCCTATTTTCACTGTTACCAAATCGCATTTGCATATGTGTGGGGACCCATTAGATTGTGCTTGCAGAAACAATTATATTATAAAGTGCCAGGAAAAAGATAGGGCCCCAATGAAATGTAGGTGGCAAATATATATCCATTATAAATATAGTAAATGGTATATGGGATACATCGTTAAATATGATGTAGTATGTATAAACTGGCAATATATAGGAAAACCACTATTCTAGTTGTTTTCATTGAAAAAACATTTTAGTTATTGTCCAATAAACATGTGCTTCAAGGCATACAGCCAAGGTTAAGTGAGATATTTGATTGTTCCTGAGACTAAAATTTTTCCCTAAAATGTAAACAAAATATCGGCCCAAAATATCGGTTATCGGCCTTCTTGACTACCGATAATCGGTTATCGGTATCGGCCCTAAAAAACCATATCGGTCTATCTCTAGTACACAATATGGAAATGGAAATATGTGGGAAAGTCACCTTTCTAGTTTGTTGTTAGGAATTAAAAAATACGCATCATTTTATCCAATTCGCATAAACACATGTGTCTGCAAAAACAATCATGTCGGTAGTTTAAAACAGATTTTGTATCACTTTTTTAATAAATGTAACTCTTTAAAACCTTCTAGTTTGAAAAAATATATTTTTAGGTTCCTCCAATGGGTTGGCGACCACCACCAAGAATGTCCCAAGGAATGCTTGGACCTCCCATGAATCAGGGTATCCAAACTGAACATAAAAGTATTTTTTTCCCATGCTGACAAACATATTTCTCATTGTAAAAAAAGTTGTTCTGCTTTGGGGCTTTGTGCTTCAAAAACTTTTTACCACTGTTTATCACATATCATGTAGTAGTTAAGTTTAACTTTCTACAATTTTTTCCTTTGCAATCTAAAAATAATTGGACCACATTAATACCGCCACAGGTACGTGTGTGAGGCCAGCCACCAATCCGTATCGGTTCCGATTGGGTTATTGGAACTGATATAAATGTGCTTTTACCATTTGTAAAAATGTAAACACATGCGTTACATCTTTACATCGGTTGTTGTACCTGTTGCAAAAGATGACCAAGAACTCTTCGGTGTCAAGTCAGTAGGGGCTGTATAACCCCATAAGGATGGTGGTGTATTGGAGGCATACTTAGCGATTATCATGTGACATTTGTTTGTTACATGATTTCTGTTCATACTATGAGATTTGCACTGTCTTGTTTGCATTAGTTTGGTTTCAGACTTCAACATAAAAAAATGGTTGTAGCGTTAGACAGCAGAAGGCATGGGATTGTCTGTCAAAGTAATGCCAAAAACATAGACTGTTGGGGTCATTTCTAAACCCTAGTTAAACATAAAAAATATAGTCAGTAAACGCTGCAAAGTTCTACTTTTGTACTGCAGAAGTGCAGGTAGTTAAGGGTCCCCATGGTGTTTTTGACCATATTTTTTTCTGTGTAAACTGTTTTGTGTCACGTGTTTGGTCAAAATAGAGTGCTTCAAATTTACATAGATCTTAGTTATGGAAATTTAATTCTTCTGAAGTTTGACCCACAGGTCCCAGCGGTTTCCCCACAGGTCCGAAAAATGTAATTTTTTGAAAACAGCTGTACTGACTAAAGTACATCATCTAGGCGTTACATGCTTTGTTGGTTGCTGCAATGCAAGGTTTTGTAAAGAATTTTGTTACTTCAATAGGATTCACCTATTTTGATCTCTTAAACCCCAAAACATTTGTTTCTGTCTAATTCTGGTTTGTTATACGCGTTTGGTCTTAAAAGAGTGCTTTGATCTTTTTCAAATTTGGACAGATGTTATTTATTTGTCCAAAGTTAATCCTCCTGAAGTTTGATCCCAAATGACCCAGCGTTTCACCCACAGCCCCCACAAACGTTTTTTAAGGGGCTGTATTGACTAAAGTACATAATCTAGGAGTTTCATGCTGTGTTGGTTGGCGCAATGAAAGGTATTCTAATGATTTTTTAAACTTTGTATTGGATTTACCAATTTTTCAACCCCTTAAACCCTGAAATACTCAGTCTCAGTTTTAGGTCAGAAAGGTAGTAGGTAGTTTGTATTTGCACGTAAATGAGGAAAAAGTTACAACAAATATATCCATGAAAAACGCAAAGTGCAGGGCAGCGAAAGACCGTACGGTCAACGTGTCAGCCACCCCTTCAAAGCAGTAGTATTAGGCGAAAAATAAGGATATATGTACATAAACAAGAGAGAAAAAAAAATTAGGCAGTAAATGAATAAACAGTTAATCGAATAATGATATACAGAAGTCAGTAAACAATTTACCGAGAGAATAAACGAGCACAGTACGAGCTTTTCTGACCCTTTTTGTTTACACTCTCAAAAAGAAGTCCCAAGAGCGTAACTCACTGGTTTACGACTAGGGCGGTTTAATGCAGAGCGGGAGTGCTCAGCTTGATGCCCGGACATAAATTCTCATTGTCAGCTTGGCCGCCGCATAACCACAGGTCACTCAAGGTTAACTTGTAGGTATTACAAACACAGTTAAAATGATTGTTTGTCATAACGTAGCTTCTTTTTTGACAAATCAATACGTAAGTCATGTATAATTAGGCAAAATGGTATGGTTGAACACTAAGGATTAAAAACGGTGTTAAAGGGTCATTAAATGTTTGTTCGGTGTCTGCACCGTGAGAGGTCACTACAGGTCAATGGTACTCGTTTTGCGAAACAAAGTTAAATGAAAAACAATTTCTTGTGTATACCTTTGTAGTAAAGGGATTTTAATTTATAGCGTCTGTCTATAAGTGCTGTTAAGGCTTTCTAGGAACATTTTTGTTTTAAAACTCACCTTGGACAAAGCATGAGATTAAATTAAAAGTATTTTTTCCGTTCTATAAGAAATAAGAACAATATAGGAAATAAGAAAAATGTGTGTGGGGACCCATTGCTTTTTGTTTGCAAAAACAATCATATGTGTAGATCAGTGGTTCCCAACCTTTTTGTAGTCACGGACCCCTTTTATAAATTTTATCGGTCCGCGGACCCCCAACGTAATTTGGTAGAGCTACTAACACTGAGCTTGGGCTGGCCCCCGCCCTAAGAACTTCTGGTAGGTGGCGCAAAAGAGCATAGGCGTTTATGGTGCTGACTCAGCAATTATTCTTACCATAAACCCAAATTGCTGTAACAGCACCATAAACGCCTATGCTCTGTTGCGCCACCTACCAGAAATTCCCAGGGCGGGGGCCAGCCCAAGCTCAGTGTTAGTAGCTCTACCACGTAATTTAGTCTTTTTTCGTTTCCTGCCTTATGCGTTATTATACTTTCGTTTTTTTTTTTTGGGGGGGGGGGCAGAATTTTAATCAACCTTCACAGTCCTTTAATCTCAATAAAGTCCTGTACTGTAGCAGTCAATGTACTAAAAGAGATAAATTTTCTAGTGTACAATACTTAAAACAAAGCACAAAGAATTCTATTGTTAATGTGTGTTGTGATGTCACAATGGTAACAATCACAAATTTTCCTGATACAAGGGTTTGATTAACAGTTTGCACTTGCATATAGGATTGTAAAAACTTTGGGAACTTAAAAATATTGTATTGTTGTTAATGCTACTACAAATGTTTGCCTCCACGGACCCCCTGAAACCGTCTCATGGACCCCTTGGGGGTCCGCGAACCCCAGGTTGGGAACCACTGGTGTAGATGAAATGATGTGTATAGTAAATTGGAAAATAGAAAATAGAATATATCAAAAGGAAGTATATCAGAAAGCCACTTTTCCAGTTCTCTATGCCTTTGTAAATTTTGGGACATGATTAATGATTGCACAGCTGCAAATAATATAAGTCAGGCCAATGGTATAAGTTTTGTGAAATAAAGTTAATTAAAGAACAATTTGTTATTTACCTTTGCTGCAAAAAGGCTTCCTAATTTTTAGTGTCCGTAGTGGGTTTGAAAAAGGAGATATCAGTGTATAGGATTTGCAAATAAAAAAATACGCCTTTCTCATTTATTATGTCTGTAGGTTCTCCGAGAATGGGAATGGGACCAGCAAATATGCCACCAGGTCCCCCACCACAAAACATGATGCCTTCAGGGGGAATGGGTCCCCCACCTGGTATGGCACCCCCTATGTGTATGATTCAGGTAAGCTTGTGTTTAGAAAATACTGTTTTGTACATATATTTTTCTGCCAAATGAGAATGATATATTATTTATCGATCCCCTTCACAAAGGGGACACATCGTTTTTGTCCATATTTTTTCTGTCCAAACCCTGGTTTGTTCCCACATTTGAGAAAGATTCTCCCAAAAGTTTGACCCCGAATTACCCAGCAGTTCACCCTCAGGCCCCCAAAACATCTTTTTTGCTATACTTACTAAATTATATGATCCACAAGTTTTATACCTTGTTGGTGGGTGAATTGTAAAGTATTCTAAAGTAATTGTAGCTTATAGTTATATTCACCCATTTTTCACCCCTTAACCCTGAAATATTTGTATTAAGTCCTGAAGAGAGATTTTAACAACAATTTTACTTCTTTCAAAAGGTCATTTATAGTCAGTTGGATTTTGTATGGCCAGAGGTTAGGTCAATAAACGTTTTGCGAAACAAAAGAAAGTAAAGAACAATTTATAATGTATACCTTTGCTGCAAAATTTGAGTTATTATGGGTCCCCTTCCATGTAGGGGACACATATTGTTTTTGTCCATATTTATGGGTCCCCTTCCCTGAAGGGATTTGTTCCCACGTTTTGGTCAAGAAAGAATGGTTCAAACTTTTTCAAATTTACACACATTATAGATATTGGTCTAACGTGAAATTTTTAAAGCGGCTATACTTGCTAAAGCCGATGATTCTACAGTTTCATTCTTTTTTTATTGGTACATTGCAGTGCATTTTAAAGTATTTTGTAACTTGAAGTTGTATATATCCATTTTCATCCCTTTACCCCCAAATATTTGTTTGTTTGTTCACATGTTAATAAGGTCAGAAATACAAGACTTAACCTGCTGAAATTTTAAACAGCTGTGGATAGGGTGTTCCTTGTTGGCTGTTAAAAATTTCAGTGCAATCGGCTTAGTAATTACTCTTACAGCCCCAAATATGTTTTTACATGCTGTCTTTTGTCAAATTTTTGCAAGCTCAGTGCACAGCTGACGCAATGGGAGTGATTGACGATAGTGGCGCATGGAAAAAATGCCTCTGCTTCACGCATGAATGCAGTAGTCACTTGACCATTTTCTCACTGGTTGGAATTAAGATGTTACGATGTTAGTTATATTGGGCTGTAAACGTTAATGTAGGTCAACTAATTCGTGTTTCGAAACGCAGAGCGACAAATGCACGATTTGTTACACCTGTGGGTCATTCCATGTCAAACGTCCCAGAAAAATGGCAAAAGTTAACCAACCCCCTCAGATTTTTATCAAATTTCACATGTCCATGCAGCTAGTTACAATGATTTTAACAAAAAAAAATTTTGTAAAATCTATCAATGCTTGACGAAGTTATTATGGGCATATTTTTTTTGACACATGTTGTTTTTGTCCGTATTTTATTTTATTTTTTCTGTCTAACGCTGGTTTGTAACGCTGGTTTGATAAAGAAAGAGTGCTTCAAATTTATTCAAATTTGGACATATGTTAGTTAATAATCCAAACTTAATCCTCCAGAAATTTGACCCCGAATTACCCAGCGGTTCACCCACAGGCCCCCGAAACGTAAAATTTTTAACGCTGGTTTGTAACGCTCGTTTGGTCAAGAATGAGTGCTTCAAATTTATTCAAATTTGGACATATGTTAGTTATTAAACCAAACTTGATCCTCCAGAAGTTTGACCCTGAATTACCCAGCGGTTCACCCACAGGCCCCCGAAACGTAAATTTTTTAATGCTGGTTTTTATCGCTCGTGTGGTAAAGAAAGAGTGCTTCAAATTTAGTTAAATTTGGACACATGTTAGTTATTAATCTGAACTTGATCCTCCAGAAGTTTGACCCCAATCGACCCAGTGATTCACCCACAGGCCCCTGAAACTTAAATGTGTCTCAAAAAAGAGTAACTCACTGGTTTACGATAGCAGGAGGGCTCAGCTTGACGTCGGACAGACGTTTTACGAGACGTCGTTTCGGTGATTAGAAATCAGCTGTTTTGCACAGCAATGCTATTTCGTTTTATTAAGTTATCACTCACATTTTCAGTTTTGGCAAAGGTTTCACACCTATGACGTGATTTAAACCTAATAAGCGTGCTTCGGTTTCGTATATGTCAAGCAAAACTTTGTTAATAAAAATAAAGATGAAAAAATAAACTTGCAAGATAAATGTTTTTTTAAATGCCCGTTGTCAGGTTGGCTGCCGCATGACCACGGGTTACTTAAGGTCAACTAGTAGGTATTACTAACACAGTTCAGAACTTTCTTTCATCATATTGTAGCGTTTTTTTGCAATCGATTTAGGAATCAATACTCAAGGCATGTATAAATTAGGTTAAACGGTGTTGTTGAACACCAAGGGCTGCGTGCTATTGAAAACGGAGTCAAAAGGTCAAACAGTCGTTTGGCGTGTGCACCCTGAGAGGTACTACAGGTCAATGGTCATTTAAAGTGTCTGTAACACAACTGTTACAGCTTTCTAGAAAAAAAATGTGTTTAAAACCTGACCTTGGACCACAATATCTGGGTCAAAGCAAGAGAATCAATTGAAATTATTATTATTATGGGTCCCCTTCCCTGAGAGGGGACACATGTTGTTTTTGTCTATATTTTTTTTTCTTTTTTCTGTTTTCTTTTTTCCCGTCTAACGCAGATTTGTTACCACGTTTTGGTCAAGAAAGAATGGTTTAAACTTTTTCAAATTTACACACATTACAGATATTGGTCTAAAGATGGTCCATATGAATTTTGACCCCGTTTGATCCCTCGGTTCACCCACAGCCCCCCAAAACGTGAAATTTTTAAAACGGCTATACTTGCTAAATTACTTCATTTAGGAGTTATATGTTTTGCTGTTTGGTGCAATATAAGGTATTTCAAAGAATTTTGTACCTTAAAAAAAGATTTACCCATTTTCACCCCTTAAACCCCAAAATATTCGTTTCTGTCTAACGCTGGTTTGTTAAATGCGAAATTTACATAGATGTTAGCAATTGATTCAATTTTAATTCTCTTGAAGTTTGACCCCAAATGACCCAGCGGTTCACCCACAGCCCCCTAATAGTTAAAATTTATAAATCGGCTTTACTGAGTAAAGTGCATAATCTAAGACAGCGCTTCCCAACCGGTGGTCCATGGCCCACCAGTGGTTCTTTCTTGTGGTCGGCGAAACTTGTCAAACTATTATCATACCAAAATAGAAGTTTAAAAGTTATACAGTTCGTGTGAACATACTTTCAAGTTTAGCTATATAATCAAAAAAACAAACATATTACTCACTATGAAATCTGCATAAGGTTTTCTGTTAAACAAAGCTTTTTTTACACACCCAAACTGCGATTGTCGCATCACAACAGTACTTGTATTAGTTGTAAAATCTTGATCAGCGTTGCCAGGTGCCCTTAAAATCAGACCAAAAACGATAAATTGGCCTAATTTCACATGCTGTGTCCGACGCCTAAAATCATTGAGACACTTAGTTTTTTGTCCTAATATATCTGAATTTTGCTGATTGAACGACTTTTTGTCTCCTTCCTATTTTGGTTGCAAATCTTTTTTACGACAAAATGTGTCTTAAAACTGCAACTTGTTTTAGTGCCTTGTTTATGACGTTAAACACATAATTGTCTGCCAGTGTATGTCTGGCCATTGTTGTGTACAAAGTAAATCTATTGTAATAAATGGTCATCTAAGGTGATATGAA
Organism: Phallusia mammillata; assembly: GCF_965637545.1. Classification (NCBI taxonomy): domain Eukaryota; kingdom Metazoa; phylum Chordata; class Ascidiacea; order Phlebobranchia; family Ascidiidae; genus Phallusia; species Phallusia mammillata. The sequence continues at coordinate 18,059,236 of NC_137253.1, forward strand.
GCAACAACTTTACGAAGATTTTTTAAACGTTGCTAAACCAATGATAAAGGCTACAGTAACATGTTGCAATTGCCAACTAAATACTATTTTAAACATGTCGTTTTTTTCGAACATGGAAAGTTTGTTGGGCTTTGAGTTTGGATTTCAGTTCTTGTGGTTGCCCGCATAAGTGACGTCATATTTTATGACCGCCACTTTGTATTTTTGTAAAACTCGGCGCTTAAGAGTGTAGGGAACGTAAACGCACAAAAATGGCAGTTTGCACCTCGATATTGATACCTTGTTTGCAATTATACACTCTCGTTCTTTTTTGTCCTAAAATGTCTGATTTTCCGCTAAATACTGTCCAAATCCAGTCGACACTACCTGGCAACCCTGATCTTGATGCCGGAACTCTCTTTGCTAGCTTCATTTGGACCCAGAATACATCAAATACGGTTTCATAAAGGCAGGAAGTAAAGTTCAGGCAAAAGTACCATGTGTTTAACAGTGGTCCGCCAAAAAAATTTTTTTTTGAAAGTGGGCCATGAGCTGGAAAAGGTTGGGAAGCACTGAACTAGTAGTTTCATGCTGTTTTGGTTGGTGCAATGTAAGGTATTCTGAAGAATTTTCCAACTTTTTATTTGATTCACCCTTTTAACCCCTGCCGGTTTTAGTTTTAGGCCAGAAATACAAGCCCTACTGTGCTGAAATGTTTAACAGTGAGTTACTCGTTTGTTATTTAAAATATCAAGTCTTTCAAGTGGTTATCCCTAGGCCTACAGCCCCAAATATGTGTTAAAACATTTACTAAATATTCTAATGGAGTTTAACGCTATATCACTGTGGTCCCTGGGGAGTGATTCACTGATTTACAACTGAATGCACAGCGATAGCTTTGTTTTTGTTTCGCGCCATGTTTACAATGGAGTTAGTGATTGCGTTGACAGAAATGAAACTGTGAAATTGCGAACAACTTTTTTTTGTTTCCTGCTTTGTTTTCACCCAGACGCGTTTATAACTTACGATGCGATCCGGTGTTGTTCATTTACAGTTTTTATACATTTTCTACATAAGCTTGTTACAGTAGTTGTCACATTCCGTTTTCACGGGTACGCTAAAGATTGGGACTGACTATCAGAAGTTCCTTAACAACTAACGCATGTGTACTCTGATCAAAACACTTTTCCTACACCTTTATTGTCTTATTCAAATGGAATCAAATACACAAAAATACAATTATTTACAGAAGAAGAAAATGCTTATATCACCTATTGCGTGGAGGTATACTTTATAAATACATAAACACCACATGCCTTTATGTGTAACATTTTTACCAGCGCAAATAATAACAGTGAAGCATTCTAATGAAATGGTGGGCTTCTTGTACCATTTCGATAACAATGGATGGGTAAAGGTGTTAACTCTGTATGGGCCTTTTTCTTTAGCATTAACAATAACGGCTGCAGTGACTAACAGGCGATGTGATAAAACTGGCACATTTCAGATAAGAACAATAGAAGTTAGACAGAAGATTTCATGCGCACATTAAACTTCCAGTGGTTGCGAGATAACGTCATGTGGGAAATGGGTCACAGACTATCCAGTCTAATACATTTGTGACAGTAGTTCATACGCAATGGCAAAAAATAGCAAAAACTACAGAAATGGAAAGTTTGTTTACCGCAAATCTGTACAAACATGTATGTGGGGACCCATTCGTTTTTGCTTGCAAAACCAATCTTATGTGCAGATCAAATTATGTGTATAGTAAATTGGTAAATAGGATATGAAACATATATATATTATGGAAGTATATCAGAAAGCCACCTTTCTAGTTTTTTACTATTTTTTTTCCGTTATGTATATATATGTATGAAAATAAATTGGAAAGCCACCTTTCTAGTTTTTAATGCAGTGTTACCAGGCACAAGTGTTTATTTGCAACAGTGGCTAAAGGGCCTGGGGGAGAATTGTGTTGCCTAGAGATCATAAAGTGCATGTGGCGGAAAGAAAGATATTTGATTTGTGTAGTTACATGTAATGTATCTAAAAAACTTGTAGTTTACAACATGTTTGCCGCATTCTAGTTTTCTTACTATTGATTATTAGGGTCCCACTGGAGCTCCTTGCGGTCCATCTGGTAGTGAAGAGATGATGAAAACTGGTTTTCTGCTAGGACCAAATGGAATCAAGGTATACCAAAATGACTGTATCTCATCATGAGTTTCTATAAACATAATCAATGTAGTTATTGCAATAGACAAATTGGATAGGCTTTTTCATGTAAGAGACAAACACCTTTTCAGGTAAAAAAACAACAACAGTTTTTTTGCTAGATTAACCATAATTTTTTTGATCAAATTTCAACTCTTTAAAAAATGAAAAAAAAACTGTTCTGGTGTTTTAGGACTTGGCGAGGAAATAGGTGCAGGCAACATTTTAAAGCTCTTTTTCTTATCTATTGGAAAATAACTCTTACCAACCAAATTCAAGTTGTAAATTAATTTCTTTTACAACTTTTGTGTTGTTGGTCTGCAAAGTGTGCCACGGAATGAACACAGTTATGAATGATTTGTTGCATCTGTGTAGTGACTTCTTATTTTTGACATAAATGGCCAAAAGGTCATTTAACTGTCATCCATGTTACTCACTGCATGGCAGGAGGCTTTTGCAGGTCGACAGATATGTTTTGCACAAAGTTGTGAACAATTAGTTTTGACTTTGTCGCAACATGGCTTTATAATTTGCTAGTGTATGTAACACTATCCGGGTTTTTGTAGAAGTTAAACTGTTGAAGGGGGCCTTAGTGCATTACACTCTGACAGCTATGTATTACTACATTACACTCTGACAGCTATGTATCATTATCATTTCCTTGGTTTTGCAAGACACATTGTTCGGAATAATGTAAAATATTGTACACCAAAAAATGGAGTGCATTCATTTTTCTATTTAAAACAGACTGATTGGACAGAACATTCGGCACCAGATGGGAGAAAATACTTTTACAACTGTAAATCTAAAGAATCCAAGTGGGAGAAACCAGATGAGTTAAAAACGCAGGGTGAAGTAATGTTAGCCCAATCATCTTGGAAAGAATTCAAAGCGGATTCTGGAAAATTATATTACTACAACTCTGAAACTAAAGAAAGTGTCTGGACCATACCAAAAGAACTCCAAGAACTGAAAGGTTGAATAAGCTAATTTTAAATATGTATCAGTAGGGATTTTCAAAGTAGGATAACTGGGTTTTGTAGAATAGTTGTTCCAAATAGCAAACTTTTCTTTTATTGTGAAGAAGTAAAATTAAATTGCAGTATTTATGGGTCCCCTTCCCTAAAGGGGATACATATTGTTTTTGTCTGTATTGTTTTCTGTCTAACACTGGTTTGTTTGTTATACAAAGTCAATTACACAATGATTTTGTCTCTGTATGTAACAATGCCTATTGTTTGTAATAAACTAATAACTATCAACGTTTAATGTAACAACTATTTGGTACAAAAATGAGGTTTAAAACATACATTCCTCCTGATCGATCAAAATAAAACGTTTGTCGCGGGCTGCCTAAAAGTTGCTCACGGGCCGGATGCGCCCCGCGGGCCATCGGTTGCCCACCCCTGTTTTAGATGGAAATCTGTTTTTTTGCACAGCAATGCTATTTAGTTTTAGTAAGTTCGCATGTGCATTTTCAGTTTTGATGAAGGTTTTATACTTCAAACTCGATAAACTTTACTTTGGTATATGTCAGTCTAAACCAGTGGTTCTCAACCGGGGAGGTTTTAGGAGGTCAATGGCAACTTCCTAATTCGCTCACAATAGCATGAATTTTGTTTAATATCGTTCTTCATAGGTGACAAATCAAATTGCATTGTAGCATTTAAACCCCATTGTGATGCAACAGACATAAATTGTAGTGACGTACCGAATCGGCGAAATTTCGATTTGGCCGAAACCGAATATTCGGTGGTTTTACCGAATAAATTCGGCCGAATCAACCGAATCATATATGACATCATGCAAAGTCGTATCCTACGTGTTTGACATGAAAACAGAAGTTTATCTACCCGGCAATTAGTGTAAAATGGTTGTGTTTCAGCCGCATTTTTGTTCTGTGGGGTATACCATTGCCTCGAGCATGATTGCCAACCGGACAATGAATTACTGAGTTTTTGTCTGCAGTGGGGAAAACGATAATGTGTCAAAAAATAATGTGATTAACGCGATTTTTGTTGGTACTAAACAGAAATGACACAATTAATGCTTTAAATGTGTGGTCGTAAAAGATTCGGTTCCGAATCGCAACAAATTATTCAGCCGAAACCGAATCTTTGCAAAAGTGGCCAATTCGGCTGAATAAATTCGGCAAACCAAATATTCGGTACATCTCTAATAAATTGTTAGTGGAAAACAACGTTGCATCACAATGCAATGTGCCTTTCTTGTTGATTCCTGACAGCGCAACCCACCAAAGAAAGGGATTGAAGTTTTAGTCCTCAACTATACGTGGTTGCTATTTTATGCACCATGTTTTGGTTGCTTGTTAAAGAAAAGCCAGCAAATATATTCAAAAGATTTAGCAATTAGATTACAGTATCAGAAAGGGGCCGCAAAGGCAAAAGGGTTGAGAACCACTCGTCTAAATGTTGCTGATAAACATAAGGTTAAAACCTTGCATGTTTTAACTTGACTTACATTTAATTCATTAATCTACAATAACACATTTCAATATTACAGAAAAAATATCAAAAATGGATGACTCATCATCAGAAGCTGGAAAAGTTACAAATGAAGGTATTTATAGGTCCCCCTTTTTTCTTTTTTTAGCCCTATGAGGTCAGAAGCATTAACGGTTGTTGTTCTAAACAATTTTAGACATTTGCTGATTTGGACAAAATTTTACAGGACTGTTTATTGGGTCATTGTGGTTTCACATTTTATACAGTTGGGTATATCACTGGGTAAATTTTTTACAACACTGTCAGAATTGAATGAAATTCGGACAGCTCGTAGAATTTGTCATTAATAGCAGCTGTTTGTTGTATTTAACCCTGTAGCCCTAATATTTATCCCTCTAACCTCCTAAAATGGGTGAGTTTTTTAAACACTGTCGAATTTGAAGGAAATTTTGACAGTTTCTAGAACATGCCACTTTTAGTCACCAATTGTTGTGTTTGACCATGTAACTCCATGATTTACCCCACTGGCCCCTAAATTGGGTGATTTTTTTTAACAATGTCGAAAATGAAATTTGGACAACTTGTAGAATTTGCTATTAGAAGGTGTCAATTGTCATTTTTTACTTAATTTTCCCACTATTTACCCCCTCTTTTCTTTAAAATGGAACATCAAGTCGGACAAACTTGAAATAATGTCTAAATTAAATCTCACTTGCTTAGTTTGTACTTTCAATAGCATGGTTATTTACTGCTAGTGCCTTTTGCATTTTTTGTTGTAGGTTGATTTAAACGCTTTGTTTACCTGGTATGACAGAATGGTATGATACTGTTTTGGTAATTATGGGTCCCCTTGCACTGTTGGCATGAAATCTTTGGTGGATTTGGATGAAACCTTCACAGATGGTAGATACAGTTATGCAAATATGCCATCTCCTTCGTTTGACTTGGTAACCCCAGTATTTACCCCACTAAACCCCAAAGTGTAAAACGGTTTTGTATGTTTCTGCGCACCACAAACGAAAGATTTCTGTGGTGTAATAGTATAATAAAGGCAACAGAATGTATAGTACTTGTGTTTGTGCAATACTTAAAGGATGTTTTTGCACATGGCAGTCAGAGTGGTGTTAAAGGCCCTATGACATCAGAAGCGTTAACAAAGGTTGCTAATAACACCTCTAGTGGTTGGATTTTTTATACATTGTCCGATTTAGATAAAATTTTACATGAAGGTTAATTGGGTCAATGTGGTTTCATATTTTATGCTTTTGGGTGTTAAAACCAGGTTTGGGTTGGGTTCACTTGGTTTTGTTTTTAAGGGTTCGGTTCAGGTTTTTAAAAATGTATATTTTCGGGTTTGGGTTTTGTTCCGGTTAGGGCAAATTATGTGGTCCGAACCGGTTTGCAGTTTTTACACCAGTTCAAATTTTTGTTCATTTTGTTTTAATTCTGCCCATCATCTACCTGGCCTTAACAAACTCCAAAAGAATTTTGCTGGTGTACTGTTTTTTTGGGCACGCACTATAAGTGTTATCTCACATATTCTTCAGTGCGCTGTTTTGAACAAAAATCACAAAATATAAAATAGGCTGCATTTTTTACTGGTTTAGTTCCGGTTTGGGTCCAACGCTAAACAAAATATTGGGTTCAACTCCAGTTCTAGATTTTAGAAAATCGTAATTAGCAGACGGGTTCGGTTTGGGTTTAATCAAATTAATCGCTCAAATCGGTTCGCTGGTTCGGGTTCAGTTGCGGTTCGACTCCCTGGTCAAAAGTTACCCCACTAACCCCCTAAATGGAGTTTTTTAAACAGTGTTTTAAACAATTAAATGAAATTTATACAGCTTGTAAAATTTATTATTTATAGGTGTCAATTGTTGTTTTCAGCCTGTAGCCCCAATATTTACCGTTCCAGCCTTCTAAAAATGGTGAATTTTTTAAACAATGTCTTAATGTGATGATATAATGTGGATAGCTTGTACAGTGTGCCATTTATAGGTGTTAATTGTTGTGTTCAACACTGTAGCCCTATCATTTACCCCACTAGCTCCCAACAATTGTGTAATTCGCCAATAATAGGAGCTGATTGTTGTGTTTTAACCTATTTTCTCACTATTCAACACTTTTTCTCATATAGACCATACAATAGAAAAACCTTCAAAAATGTGTGAATGGAATAAATTTAAATAGTTTGTACCCCATATGGCATATTTATTTATGCACAGTATCGATCACTGTTTTGATGTTACAATACCAAACTTTTAGTTATGATATTGTTTTTGTCCGTATTATTTTTCTTTTTTCTGTCTAATGCTGGTTTATGAGACACGTTTGGTCAAGAAAGAATGCTTCATTTAAAAAAAAATTTAGGCAGATGTTAGTTATTAATCCAAATTTTATCCTCCTGAAGTTTGACCCCGAATGACCCAGTGATTCACCAACAGGCCCCCAAAACGTAAATTTTTTAAAATGGCTGTACCGACCAAAGTACATCATTAAGGAGTTATATGCTTTGTTGTTTGGTGCAATGTAAAGTATTTTAAAGAATTTTGTACCTTAAAAAAAGATTCACCCATTTTCACCCCTTAAACCCCAAAATATTCGTTTCTGGCTAACTCTGGTTTGTTAAACGCGTTTGGTCAAGAAACAGTGCTTTAAATTTGTTCAAATTTGCACAGATGTTAGTTATAAATCCAGATTTGATCCTTCTGAAGTTCCATGACTGACCCAGCGTTTCAACCACAGGCCCCCAAAACGATTTTTTTAAACGACTGTACTGACTAAAGTACATAATCTGAGAGTTCCATGCTTTGTTGGTTTGTGCAATGTAAGGTATTCTAAAGAATTTTGTAACTTATTATTGGATTCACCAATTTTCACCCCTTAAACCCTGAAATAGTAAGTTTTAGTTTTAGGCCAGAAATACAAGCCCTAATGTGCTAAAATGTTAAACAATTGTTTGAAGTAGGTTATTTGTTTAGAATTTAAAATTTTGCCTTAATCGGCCAAATAGTTACTTTTACAGTCCATAATATGTGTACACTGTCAGTCAGATGGAAGTCTCAAATCTCAAGGGAGTAAATTACTGGTTTACGATTAAGGCGGGTGAATGCAGAGCAGGAGGGCTCAGCTTGACGTCCGGACAGGCATTTTACGAGACATTCGTTTCGGTGATTAGAATCTGCTGTTTTTGCGCAGCTATGCTATGTCGTTTTGTTAAGTTATCACGCACATTTTTAGTTTCGGAAATTGTGTTCAAAAACTGTTTCCGTTCTTATTTACTGTTTTTTCGTAATTATATGACAATAATGATGCAAAATACAGACAAAACTTAAAGTTGGGTTAATGCCTTTAGAAAGTTTTTCCTTAAGAATCTAAAAATAACCGGAACATTTGTTTGCCGTAAATCTGCACAAACGCGCATGTGGGGACCCATTTGTTTTTGCTTCCTTTTTGATTGCAAAAACAATCATATGTGTAGTTCAAATGATGTGTATAGTAAATTGGTAAATAGGATATAGAACAGGGGTCTCCAACTCAAAGTTGTCCTGGGCCAATTTTCGAACTGCCTCACAGCCGCGGGCCACATGTGCCTTAGATGCCAAAATGCTTTAAAGATCGTGACACTGCATGATACACCACTCTATTACTCTAGACCAGCCATTTCTGAACCAAAGTCTCTGGCTATTTAATTGTTGAAGGCGCTGTTTTCGTTGACCTCTAAAGGGTTATGTCTTTTTGCAATCTTACTTGCTTGTTGATCAAGGCTATTGATTTCACCACAAGTAACAATGAAAGCAATTGTTAGCGCATAATTCATATGTTAATTTTGTATGTGATGTCACAAACCGTTCTTAGATCATTGATATGCGTTACTAAGTAAATAATATTTATGTAAAATGAATCGTAAAAGCTGTGTTGGTAAAACTGAAAATTATTTTCAGCAGCTTAAGATTTTTGTTTTGCTAAGGTGTTTAAATGGCTTTAGCATTGAATTTATCTTGGACCGCGAGTCCAATTTGATTCTTATGAAATGCGGCCTACTCAAAGTGTCAATAAATGTTGGTTCACCTTCCTAAATGTTAACGTCTCTCATCCACAAGCTAAACTATACAGTAAACATAAAGAACTAAATGGATTTTGAAGTTTACGCTTGTTCGCATTTTTTTGTTCGCATTTATTTTATCATAATTATGTATCCATTAACCTTATTGTTTTTTTCGGTAATTTTTTTTAACTTAGTGATATATGCAGGGAGTCGAACCGGAACTGAACCCGAACTCGCGAACCGGTTTGAGCGTAATTTCATTAAACCCGAACCGAACCTGAACCGCTAATTACAATTTTCTAAAAACCTGAACGGGAGCTGAATCCTATTTTGTTGTTTAGCATTGGGCCCGAACCAAAACTGAACCAGTAAAAAAATGCAGTCTGTTTTATATTTTGTGATTTTTTTACAACCGCGCACTGAAGAATACGTGAGATAACACCTATAGGCAGGGTTGCCATCGACATGGACCCTAAAATAAGGACAATCAAAAGTTAAACTTTTATACCATACAAAACAAACATTTTTGAACAAATCTCTGCATTTATATGAGCCAGCACATATCCCCAGCCATATTTTTTGCCTGAGCTGAAACAATCTGTTTCAGCAACTTCTTGTTCGTTTAGAATAGTTCATGCATCCCACGACAGCTCAGGTCTAAAGTTGACTTCTACTTGTAGCAGGGATTTGACTTGTAATTGTTGAAAATAAAACAAAATAAGGACTTAAGTCAAAAACAAGGACATTTCTTAGAAATAAGGACATTAAATGTTTCTAAGACATTGCACTTCAAAATTAGGACAAATCTTAGAAATAAGGACGGTATGGCAACCCGGCCAGGGGTTCTTAACCAGGGGTACATGTACCCCTTGGGGGTACGAAACACCAAAACACGGGGTACGATATATTTAGGCATATTTGTGAAGAGTGCGTAACAAGTTACTTTGTTATATGTTTTGACTGATTTGAATTGATTAATTGTTGGTGTGCGTCAATTTGTTGAACTTACAAGACTGTTTTTTATGCATTATTCACCACATAAGTTATAAATACACGGAGTTTAATTCATATTATTATGATTTTATGTACTTTCGTCAGCCATTGTACACAGGGGGTACGAGAAAATTTCATGAAAGCTCAAAGGGTACAAGCGCTAAAAAGGTTAAGAAACACTGCTATAGGCCATGTCAGAAATAACGGTGCATGGGCAAAATTATTTTGGAATGTGATAAGGACACGTAGATGATGGATAGAATTAAATTTAAACGAATGAAAATTTTAACCGGTTTAAAAAACGCAAACCGGTTCGGACCGGATAATTTGCCCAAACCCGAAAATATACATTTTTTAAAACCGGAACCCAACCCAAACCCTCAAAAACAAAGTGGACCCGAACAGAACCTTAACCCATATGACAAATGGTTCGACTCCCTGGATATATGGGTGTGAGTTGAAGTTTCATTACTTTTCCTTCATTAAACACTCGACGGGTGAGTAAAACAAAAAAAGTTGGTCATTTTTATTAAGAAATTAATATTTTTTATTTGCTGATGACTCCGCATGCCACAGAAAATTGCCTCGTGAGCCACGTGTTGGAGACCCCTGATATAGAATATATAAAAAGGAAGTATATTAGAAAGCCATATTTCTAGTTATCTCTTGAAATGCATTATTTACAACTTTGCATGTGTGGGGTCCCATGGGTTTCTGCTTGCAGAACAACCAAGGTTATAAAAGGCAGTTCATAATATGGGAGTCAATATAAAATAGGTTTCGGAAATATCTTAATGTTTTAAAATAGGTTTTAGTGTATATGGGCAATATGTGCTAAGCCACCCTTTTAGTTTAAGATTGTTACCACAAATGACTTATTAAAGAATTTAAACTTTTTGTTGAGGTGAATTTAAAAGATTTCAAGTTTAAATAGGACACAAGCAAAGTTACTATTAGTTCCTATTGTGCACAGCGAAGTGTCACATTTGTGGACAATTTCTGAAAGTCTATTATTTTGTAAGGAGCTGGCAACATGCAGAATCCTGATGCAAGTTTTGTGGGAGGCAGTTCTTCAACTGGTATGACCACTGTTGACATGAATTCTGCTATGCCTGTTCATGGTGGTACAATGCCAGTAAGTTTATCTGTTTGTAGTTTCACGCATGACAGGAAAACTGTTTTTGAATTATGGGTCCTCTTTTTTCCGCTGAAGTTTGTCTATGCACTTTAAGCATCAATTTGTTGATTGATTTGGATGAAACTTTTTGTGGATAAATCACAGTACGCCAGGCCCATTAAAGGCGTCATACCGAATCAGCCGGTCACCAAGCATTCATCACCATATGGCAAGGCGTAGGCTAGAAAAATCTAGCCTGCGGTGGGATTCGAACCCACGACAGGAGTCTTTCCGGGACTCGTGCTCTACCAACTGAGCTACGCAGGCTCAGTGGAGAATCCGCCGAAAGTCAAATCACAAGCACCGTTGTCTGCCTCGTATGCTGCACATGTCAGCTTCGTAGTAGGGGATCGCCAGATTGACCAGTATCAGTTAAGATGAACATAAATTCATAACTGGGATCAGCCCTGAAGCGTCGATGCATTTTGTGGATAAGTTATAAAGATATGCTATCTGGGTATTTGTCTTGATAACTCCATTAGTTACCCTGCTAGCCCCGAATGTGTAAAATGTTTTTCTATGTTGCTTGGCACCACAAATGAAAGGTTTCGGTGGTGTAAAAGTGTATTAAAGGGCCCCAGCAGCGGCGATGTGACTTTTTCTACATTTTAGATATTTAGAATTGCCATAATTCAGGGATTCCGAATCAGTAATTTTTTTGGTCCTATGATTTGTCGTTTTCGAGATATTCAATCAAACAATGAGCTCTCGAGCGACACCTTCAAAATGTAGCAGCGATTGTTACGTCACCTCGTACCAACTTCTAACAATGGCGTTGATCAGCTGTTGTTTTTGTTGCTTGTTTTACCTTTGATGCGTACATTTTTTATTGTTTACAACTGATAAAATTAACGTAGATACTTAGTTTACAGTTAAGCAATAAATAACAACTATTTGCTTAAAAAGGTAGGTGTTTTGTTGTTGACAAAAGCTATTTTTCACGTAACAGAATTATTGTAGGTGTTTATGTACTAACTGTGTGATAATGGAGGAGAGAAAATTATGCGTTTGCTGCCATGAAATTAGTAAGTGCAACAGCAGTTAGCCAAGTTCAACGAATATTCTGAGTCGAATCTGCTTTGTATAAAAGCATATCCTGGATTTGAATCTATATGTCTCAACGTGTATGTATTAGAAGCAGCATGTTATCGATTTAAACGTCAATTCGGAAATCAGGATGAGGGTAACACCTATCACGAGTAAGTTTTACTGTACTAACTACTAACATGCAATATGCCACCAGCAACCTCTATGTATTCAGGCGTTACAGATATACTGCCTACAGAAAATTTGTTGAATGGTGCTGAGGAAGACTTCAGAGTTACGTTGCCAGACTGACAGCCACTTGTCAACTATAAGTTGTGAATTCCCTTGTGACGTTGCTGCACTACAATACATGTGGTTGCATAAGCTTTTCACCCAAGGTCCCAACTCTTTGCAACATGCTTTGTTAGAAAGTGCTGTCAGTTTCTTTTGGATTCCTAAAATTAAAACCATAAAAACAAATATACTGGTGTATGCTCATCTTTTATTTCTAACATATATACTTGTAGAAAATGCTGTACAGGCGTTTTCGTCCACCAGGTTGCATATTCAACAAAAATGTCGTTCAACTGGTGTTAATGTTAAACAAAAATACTAGTTGTTTCTATCCATAACTTGTATTTTCGCTGACGTTCAAAAAAGAAAAAAGAATATGGCCACATCAGATTTGGATAGACTACATTACGAACTTAGGCTCAATCGCTCCTAGGGGACAACTCGATATACCAACGGTTTGAAAAGGAATCCACCCAATACGCCCGACCAATCCATCAAATTTCGGACATTAGTGCCGCTTCATCGTTTTGCAACGGACGCTACTCTTTTCGGATGGCCTTTGTTATAATATAATTATTTTTCATGGTATCACGCTGTTCTTGTGCCTTTCGCTTGTTGCTTGCATTCGTCATTCATTGCTCTGAAGAAGTCCTACCGTTCTGGTGGACGAAACGTCAGCGAAAATACAAGTTATGGACAGAAACAACTAGTATTTATGGGTCCCCTTCCTTGAAGGGGACACATCTTGATTTTACTCGATTTCTTTTTTTTTTTCGTTTGTCATGATAACCCCAGTATTTACCCCGCTAGCCCCCAAAATGTAAAATGTGGTTGGTGCGCACCACAAACGTTAGTTTTGTGTGATGTTATAAAGACAACCATATATACATTACTAATGTTTGTGGGTTGTTTGGTGGATGTTTTTGCAGTCAACAGTCAGGGGGTGTTAACAGCCTTATGACGTCAGAGGCATCAACGGTTGTTGCTCAAAAGCCCCTCCAGTGGCCAAATGTTTAAACATTTGCCGATTTGGACAAAAAATTACAGGACTGTGGATTGGGTTATTGTGGTTTGATATTTTTTTAGTTTTGGAGTAGAGACCAATTATTTACCCCACTAGCCCCCAAAAAGGGTGAATTGTTTAAGTATTGTTCGATTGGGATGAAATTTGGACAGTTTGTCCATTGTGCCATTGTTAGGTGTTGATTGTTGTTTTCCAACCTGTAGCCCCAACGTTTACCCGCTAGCCCCCTAAAAAGGGGGAATTTTTTAAACAATGTCTGAATTGGATAAAATTTGGAAAGCTTGTAGAGCAGGGGTTCTTAACCTGGGGTGCACGCACCCCCAAGGGGTGCGAGAACTGTTCCTAGGGAGTGCGGGGATGCTGAATCATTAAGGTTGGTTAGGTCTATTCTATTTAAGCAATTACAGAAGGGGGAGCGAAGATTGGTTAGTGATTTGAAAGGGGGTGCGAAAATTGGTTGGTGATTTGAAAGGGGTGCAGCAAGGAAAAAAGGTTAAGAACCACTGTTGTAGAGTATGCCATTTATAGGTGTTGATTCTTGTGTTTAACCCTGTAGCCCAAACATTTACGCCGCATGCCCCCCAAAATAGGACAATTTTTTTAACAATGTCTGAATTGAATAAAACTTGGGCAGCTTGTAGTGGGTGCTATCTATGGTTGTTGATTGTTGTTTTCCAACCTGTGGCCCCAACATTTACCCAACTAGCCCCCTACAATGGGTGAATTTTTTTAACAATGTCTGAATTGAATAAAACTTGGGCAGCTTGTAGTGGGTGCTATCTATGGTTGTTGATTGTTGTTTTCCAACCTGTAGCCCCAACATTTACCCCACTAGCCCCCTACAGTGGGTGAATTCTTTTAACAAAGTCTGAATTGAATGAAATTAGGACAGCTTGTGCAATTTTCCAATAACAGCAGCTGATTGTTGTGTTTTAGTCTAATTTTTCGCTATTTACCCCTTCATTTTTCAGATAGAACATACAATAGAAAAACCTTTAAAAATGACCGAATGGAAGAAAATTTAGATAGTTTGCACTCCAAATACCATGTTTATTTATGCTCAGTACCAATCATTGTGTTTGACCTTACAATACCAAATATTCACATGGTTATTTGTTGAAATGCATTATTTACAACTTTGCATGTGTGGGGACCCATGAGTTTCTGCCTGCAGAAACAACTAATGTTATAAAAGACAGTGTGTGATATGGGACCCAATATAAAATAAGTGTAGGGAATATATTATTTTTTTCAAATAGGTTATAGTGTATATGCAAGGGCAATATGTGCTAAGCCACCCTTCTAGTTTTGTTTAACATTAACACCAGTTGAACGACATTTTTGTTAAATATATACTTGTAGCTACATGCCAAACATCAAAATAATGTTTTGTTTGTGCAATTCTTCACTAATGTATTTAATGATTTGTGCCTGTCAGTCACAAAGGCTTAATAATATAATAAACAATCATTTGCTTGTGATGTTTTCAATGCATCCCAAGAATCCTTCTTTTTCCATATCATAGCTGTTTGCCACTTCATTGCTCTAGAAAATATTATGAAATTACCATCTGAATACCTGAACAAGGTTAATAGCAACAATTTTATTGTTGCAAAGATCCATTATCCATCATTGTGTATGTACCAAATTTAGCTGAGTGTCCAGGGAAATCTGCAGTTAATTTACTTCTGGTACACCATTTAAGAGGTGAAGAAGTTTTTTTTTACACACAATGTATTTTGGTTCATAGCTTAGATTGGGTGGTTCCCTACATGAAAATGTATTGATATTATTACACCTTTTTTTTCATAACCACACTTTTTTGTTATTACCAAGTAAATGGCATGAAAATAAACTAAATTAGTTTTACATAATGGTAATATTAAAGACTATAATATTAAATGAGATTATGTCAGAAAACAATTAACTAAAGCATACCATACGCTGTGCGGCTACTTTTCTTGCAGCTGCTCTCAATGGCATTTCTTGCTGAAGAAGACTGTTCTTGTAAATACATGGAATAGCATTTGGCTTTAACACCAGAACTTTTGCCATAGCCCTGTCATACTGCATTTTATTTGTGAAATGTACAAAGAATGTATTCCGTTGGTCCCTTCCATTTTTTTCACGTTAACAAATTTAATCCAAGCTGACCGCAATCGCTTTATATTTGGAAAGCGAAAAAGTGTAATTTTGCTGGCCTTTTGATTTCCTCTCGAATTGCAACCATACAAAGAACACACTGCAGGCATTTTTGCACACTTGAGTATGAAAATGAAAAATTTAAACACCAAAATACCTAAACTAACAAACGAATTTGGCATCGCAGAACGTTAACAACCAGCGACTACAAACAAGCTCCAAACCAAGTTGGTACGAGGTGACGTCACATGACGTTTGAGCTAAGTGACAAAATATCCGCTAGGTGTCAGTGTTTTTAGATTTAAAACGTAAATATTTGACTAGTAACTTTGATTTTTGTGGTTTCAAACCTGAAATCGTGTTTATAAAAATACGACAAACAACATATTAAAAAATAATTTTCCGGTGCCGGGGCTCTTTAAGGGCAACAGAACATGATACTTGTGTTTGTGCATTGCTTGGTGTTCTGCAGGAAACACCCTTAAGACGTCAGAAGTGTTGACAAGTTTTGCTTAACACACCTATGATCAGGGTTGCCATACTGCCCTTCTTTCTAAGATTGTCCTTATTTCAAAGCGCAATGTCTTGGAAAAATATCCTTCTTTTTGACTTGAGTCCTTATTTTGTCTTTAATTTCAACAATTTCACGTCAAATCCCTGCTACGAGTAAAAATAAAACTAGACCTGAGCTGTCGTGAAATGCACTAAGTATTTTCTACACACAAGGAGTTGCTGGAACAGATTGTTTCTGGCAAAAATATGTCATGGCTCGCATAAATGCAAACTATTGCTCGAAAACGGTCGTTTCGTATGTGGAAACTTATTTTTACCTTATTTTCGGCTCCGTTTCGATGACAACCCTGCCTATAATGGTCAAAATTTTAGGCATTTGCAGATTTGGATAAAATTTTACAGGACTGTAGTTTGTGTCATTGTGGTTTAGTTATTTGTTAGGTTGGGTGCAGAACCTTACTAATCCTCCTACTCACCCACTAAAATGGATAAAACACTGTCTACTATTGGACCAAATATAAATATATTAACATTTCAAAATAGGTTATAGTGTATGTGCAATGGCAATATGAGTTAAGACACCCTTTTCGTTTTTTTTAATCTTTTTTCTGTGTAACGCTGGTTTATTCCACATGTTTGGTCAAGAAAGTGTGCTTCAAACTAGTGGTGCACCGAAGTTTCGGTTGATCAAAACATTTTGGCCGAATTTGCTGTTTTCCGATGTTTCGGTTTCGATCCGAACTTTTTTGAAAAAAAAACTTTTTGATTGCATGGAATTAATGCCCAAACTTTCATTTTTGCAACACGAATATTCAAACATAATTAAATTTACACTTTGTTAGGAATTTGTCTAAATTTGATGCTACAACTTTGGTGATGTCCCAAATGATTCGACTAATTTAATTTAGCAAAATTTATTCAACAAAACCTGCAGAATATTAGTTTTTGGTCCATACCTTACATACCCATTATATATGTATATATCACTTCAAAAAAGGTTTTGTGATAATTAACTTTTTATGGGTCCCCTTCCCTGAAGGGGACACATATTGTGTTTTTGTCCGTATTTTTTTTTCATTTTTTCTTTTTTCTGTCTAACGCTGGTTTGTAACGCTCGTTTGGTCAAGAAAGCGTGCTTTAAATTTATTCAAATTTGGACAGATGTTAGTTATTAATCCGAGTTTGGTCCCCGTGAAATTTGACCCCGAATGACCCAGCGGTTCACCCACAGACCCCCAAAACGTAAAATTTTTAAACGCTGGTTTGTAACGCTGGTTTGGTCAAGAAAGCGTGCTTCAAATTTGGACAGATGTTAGTTATTAATCCGAGTTTGGTCCCCGTAAAATTTGACCCCGAATGACCCAGCGGTTCACCCACAGACCCCCAAAACGTAAATTTTTTAAACGCTGGTTTGTAACGCTGGTTTGGTCAAGAAAGAGTGCTTCAAATTGATTCAAATTTGGACATATGTTAGTTATTAATCTGAACTTGATCCTCCAGAAATTTGACCCAGCGGTACACCCACAGGCCCCCGAAACGTAAATGTGTCAAACGCTCGTTTGGTCAAGAAAGACACTGTAGGCAGAAGTCTCAAGAGAGTACGTTTACGAATAATAGGGCAGAGCGGGAGGGCTCAGCTTGACGTCGGACAGACGTTTTACTAGACGTCGTTTCGGTGATTAGAAATCAGCTGTTTTTGCACAGCAATGCTATTTCGTTTTATTAAGTTATCACTCACATTTTCAGTTTTGGCAAAGGTTTCACACATATGATGTGATTTAAACCTAATAAGCGTGCTTCGGTTTCGTATATGTGAACCAAAACTTTGTTAATCAAACTAAATATGAAAAAATAAACTTGACTTTTTTGCAAGATAAATGTTTTTTTAAATGCTCGTTGTCAGGTTGGCCGCTGCATGACCACGGGTTACTTAAGGTCAATTAGTAGGTATTACTAACACAGATCAGAACTTTCTTTCGTCATAACGTAGCTTTTTTTTTTTTGAATCAAATACTCAAGGCATGTATAAATTAGGTCAAACCGTGTTGTTGAACACTAAGGACGGCGTGCTATTGAAAACGGTGTCAAAAAGTCAAACAGTCGTTTGGTGTGTGCACCCTAAAAGGTTACTACAGGTCAATGGTACTCGTTTTGCGGAAAAACAATTTGTTATGTATACACTTGCAGCAAATCGCTTATTAATTTAAAGTGTCTGTAACACAACTGTTACAGCTTTCTAGAAAAAAATTGTGTTTAAAACCCGACCTTGGACGACAATATCTGGGTCAAAGCAAGAGATTAAATTGAAAGTATTTGTTTCGTTCTTTTTTAATGTTTTTGTAATTATACGACAATAATAGTGCAAAAAAATACAAACAAAATTTTTTATTGTTGGGTTAATGCTTTCAAAAAATTTGTTCTTAAGAATTTAAAAATCACCCCAACATTTGTTTACCGTAAATCCGCACAAACACGCGTGTGGGGACCCATTAGTTTTTGTTTACAAAAACAATTATATGTGTAGATCAAATGATGTGTATAGTAAATTGGTAAATATTGTATAGAATATATAAAATGGAAATATATCAGAAAGCCACCATTCTAGTTTTGGTTTTTTTTTGCAGAACAATAATCTTTTGTTGCCAATCTTCAGGTAAAAGTTAGGTTTTGCAAACCAATTTATATTGATTTCGAAACACTGTGTGTGAGAAATTTAAAAGTTTGAAACTTTGCTTGCCCTTGTTAATTTATGGTATGTACATGGAAATTTGTTTTGTTTTATTTAAGATGATGGATCCAATGCAAATGATGATGCAACAACAAATGATGATGCAACACCAAATGGCTATAATAGCCAAGCAAAACAAACAAAATAAAAAGAACAAGAAAAAGCAACAGAAGCAAGAAAACCAGGAGAAGGTTGTTGATGAAAGGTGTGGTTTCTTTTAGGCTTGCACAAATAAGCATTCATTACGTAATTCCTTGGCCCCACAACTGATTTGTCTAAAATAAGTTGTCCAACCCATTGTTAAGAGATGGGGCCTCACGGACAGCATTTTTTATCCAAAATTCTACAGTGGGTATAGGGAAAAACACAAATAGTCTGATTTTTACCAACTAGAGAACTTTAATGTGAATTTTATTGGCAAAGTTGAACAAAAATTTTGAGTTTTAACATTAAAGCCAAACTATTGTTTTTCATGAAAACATTAAAAATTGCAGCTGGCATAATTTGGTTCAGATGTTAGTATCCTAAAAGTTTAATTTAATTTCCCTTTACCCACTGTATCATTTTCTTTGGACATTAAATGGTGCCCATGCGGATCTATTGCATAACAATGGGTTTTACAATATGTGTTTGTATAGATTTTGCCCATGTGGGTAGAGTATCAACCATCATGTGCTAATACAGTGGTTTTCAAACTTTTTTTTTATTTTTTCAAAATGGTCCTGTCGCCATTATAACGAGGGCTCGTGGTCCTTAAGCCTGAATTTGCATTTTAGCAAAACGAAAGTTGATTTGCAGAATTTTAGCTTATTATACAAAGTTACGCATAACATTGATACAAAGACAGTTTGTGACATCACAAACAAGACAAAAGATTATGATTGTGCACGAACAATTGCATTTTGTTATGCAATTAAAGCTATTATTTAATATTGGAGATAGCCGATCTTTAATTATGGGTCCCCATTTCCTGAAGGGGACACATATTGTTTTTGTATGTATATATATTTTTTTCTTTTCTTTTTTTCCGTTTAACGCGGATTTGTTCCCACGTTTTGGTCAAGAAAGAATGGTTCAAACGTTTTCAAATTTACACACATTATACATATTGGTCTAAAGATGCTTATTCTGTGACACAAACTGATGCCAAATAAGATTTTCGAGGTACGCCAACCTTTTTGTGGACCCCGCAAAATTGTTTCCCTTAAGGACCGCGGACCCCAGTTTGAGAACCGCTGTGCCGATATATGCTATTTACCACCAAAGCAAGTCATTATTGTTTTGCAAAAAAATATCCTGAAAAAGTACTATGCAACTTGTGACTTCTAATAATATAGCTCAGGAGAGGAGATGGAAACTGTTGCTGAGGAACCAGTGACTGAAGAAAAGGGTGTAGAGAAAAAAGCTGCCAAAAGGACTGATACCCTTGAGTGGGGAAGCAAAGAGGAAGCCAAAGCTGCATTTAAAGAATGTTTAAGGGAAAAGTCTGTTCCTGCAGCTTCCACATGGGAACAGGCAATGAAACTTATTGTTTCTGACCCAAGATACAGGTGTGATAATCAAATTAAAAACACAGTGATGTACACCAGTAAAATGTATGAATATTTTAAACCAAAACACATATGTGGTTTCTAAATGTATCAAAATTTGCCAAGGGAATTATTGGTCCCCTTCCATGAAGGGGACACATTTTGTTTTTGTCTGAAATTTTTTCCCTTTTTTTGTCTAACGCTGGTTTGTAACGCTTGTTTAGTTAAGAAAGACTGCTTCAAGTTTGTATAGATGTTATTTATTTATCCATACTTGATCCTCCTGAAGTTTGACCCTGAATGACCTAGCGGCTCACCCACAGGCCCTCGAAACGTAAAGTTTTTAAAACTGCTGTACTGACCAAGGTACATGATCTAGTAGTTTTATGCTTGTTGGTTGGCGCAATGTAAGGTATTCTAAATAATTTTCTACCTTTAGTTGGATTCACCCATTTAACCCCGAAATAATCGGTTTTTAGTTTTTCCAGTCCTTTAGGTCAGAAATGCAAGCCCGTTATACGTGCTAAATTTTTTCAAAAAATTGATTGCAGTAGGTTACTCAATTAGTGTTCAAAATTTTGGCTCAATAGGCAAATGTTTACCATTACAGCCCATAATATGTGTACACTGGCAATTTAATGCATAGCGGGATATCGCTGTTTCATGCATGGACGGGCGTTTTACGAGGCAGTCTTTTTTATGATTAGACATCAGCGCAGTAATTCTATGTAGTTTTATTAGGTTAGCATGCATATTTTTTGTTTTAGCGAGTTTTTTTTTATCTTAGAAGTGATTAAAACTATACTTAGGTTTTGTACATTGCAGGCAAACGTTGTTGATTAACATGAAAGTAAAAAACTAGACGTTTTCCAAAGACGCAATAAAAAGTCATTAAGCGGTCATTGACAAGTTATGACAACTGCAGGTGAACTTGTAGGTAACGCAGAGAATCATTTTTTTGGCACAACATAGCTTATTATGGGTCCCCTTCTATGAAGGGGACGCACATTGTTTTTGGCCGTATTTGTTTTTTCTTTTTTCTGTCTAACGCTGGTTTGTTAAACGTGTTTGGTCAAGAAAGAGTGCTCCAAATTTAATAAAATTTACACAAATGTTAGTTATTAATCTAAATTTGATCCTCCTGAAGTTTGACCCCGAATTACCCAGCGGTTCACCCACAGGCCCCCAAAATGCAAAATTTTTAAAACATGGTTTGTTATATGCGTTTGGTCAAGAAAGAGTGCTTCAAATTTGTTTAAATTTTGTCAGATGTTAGTTATTAACCAAAATTTGATCCCCCTGAAGTTTGACCCTGAATGACCCAGGGGTTCACCCACAGGCCCCCAAAACGTAAAATTTTTAACACTGGTTTGGTAAAGAAAGAGTGCTTCAAATTGATTCAAATTTGGACATATGTTAGTTATTAATCCAAACTTGATCCTCCAGAAGTTTGACCCCGAATTACCCAGCGGTTCACCCACAGGCCCCCGAAACGTAAATGTGTCTAATGCTCATTTGGTCAAGAAAGACACTGTAGGCAAAAGTCCCAAGAGAGTAACTCACTGGTTTACGATAGCAGGAGGACTCAGCTTGACGTCGGACAGACGTTTTACGAGACGCCATTTTGGTGAACAGAAATCAGCTGTTTTGCACAGCAATGCTATTTCGTTTTATTAAGTTGTCACTCACATTTTCAGTTTTGGCAAAGGTTTCACACCTATGACGTGATTTAAACCTAATAAGCATGCTTCGGTCTCGTATATGTCAAGCAAAACTTGTTAATCAAAATAAAGTTGAAAAATCAAACTTGACATTTTTGCAAGATAAATGTGTAACCATGGGTTACTTAAGGTCAACTAGTAGGTATTACTAACACAGTTCAGAACTTTCTTTCGTCATAATGTTTTTTTGCAATAAATTTAGGAATCAACACTCAAGGCATGTATAAATTAGGTTAAACAGTGTTGTTGAACAGTAAGGACGGCGTGCTATTGAAAACGGTGTCAATAGGTCAAACAGTCGTTTGGCGTGTGCACCCTGAGAGGTTACTACAGGTCAATGGTTTTGCGAAACAAAGTTAAATAAAAAACAATTTGTTATGTGTACACTTGTAGCAAATTGCTTTTTAATTTAAAGTGTCTGTAACACAACTGTTACAGCTTTCTAGAAAAAAATGTGTTTAAAACCCGACCTTGGACGACAATATCTGGGTCAAAGCAAGAGATTAAATTAAAGTATTTGTTTCATTCTTTTTTAATGTTTTTGTAATTATATGACAATAATAGTGCAAAAAGAATACGAACAAAAAATCTAAAAGTCACCGCAACATTTGTTTACTGTAAATCCGCACAAACACGCGTGTGGGGACCCATTAGTTTTTGTTTACAAAAACAATCATATGTGTGGATCAAATGATGTGTATAGTAAATTGGTAAATATCGTATAGAATATATAAAATGGAAGTATATCAGAAAGCCACCCTTCTAGTTTATTTTTTACACATATACTCCAGAAGTAATACATAAGTTAAATATAAATTTGGAGAAATGTTATTGTTAATCAAGGACTGTGTGCTATTAAAACCGGTGTCAAAAGGTCATTAAACGGTATTTTGGTGAATACAAATCCTTTTGAAGTTTGGGTTGATGCCTTCTACTAATTTGTCCTTCAAAAAAAGAATCTAAAAGTAAAATCTAGAAAAAAAGAATTTGAAAACCTGTTTATCATGACTAATTCGTATAACAAATTCACAAACATGTGTGTGGGGACCCGGTTGTTTTTGCTAGCAAAAGCAATCATGTTTTTAGATCAAATGTGGTGTATAGTAAATTGATAAATATGGTACACAATATATCAATGGAAAAATACAGAAAAGACACCCTTCTAGTTAAAAGTTTGCCTTAATAGGCCAAATGGGTGTGTTTGCAGCCCATAATATGGCTACACTGTCAGGCAGAGAGAGGTCCCAAGGGAGTAATTCACTGTTTTACGATAAAACGGTTTAAAGTAGAGCGGAAGTGGTCAGCTTGACGTCCCCTCAGACGTTTTACGAGACAGTTGTTAAGGTGATTAGAAATCATCTGTACTTGCGCAGCAGTGCCATGTCGTTTTCCTAATCTATCATACGCATTTTCAGTTTTGGTGAAGGTTTTACACCTAAGATGTGATTTAAACTCAATAAACGTGCTTCGGTTTCATGTATGTCAAGCAAAACATTGTTGATCAATATAAAGGTGAAACTTGTCTTTTTTGAAAGCCCGCAATAAATGGTCTTTAAATTCTCGTTGTCAGCTTGGCCGCCGCATGGCCAAGGGTAACTAAAGGTCAACTTGTACAAATGCGGTTACGAATGATTTTTCCTCACAACAGAGCTTCTATTTCTGAAAAATCAATTTTAGAATCAAAACTTAAGTGATGTATAAATTTGGCGACACGGATTGTTGAACACTAAGGACTGCATGCAATTAAACCGGTGTCAAAAGTCAAATGGTACTCGTTTATGAAACAAAGTTAAGTGAAAAACATACTTTTGAAGCAAATAGCTTTGTAATTTATAGTGTCTGTAATACAAAATTTGTGTTTAAAAACTGACCTTGGACGACAATATCCAGGTCAAAGCAAGAGATTAAATTGAAAGAATTTTTTTATTCTTTTTTGTGCTTGAAATTACATGACAATTACGATGCAAAAATAATACGGACAAAACTGTTTTAAAGTTGAGTAAAACCTGAGTGTGGGGACCCTTTCGATTTTGTTTGCAAAAACCATCATATGTGTAGACCAAGGGTCGGCAACCCCTGGCACGCGAGGTGGTTTTTCCTGGCACCCCAACCGATTTTCGTGTTTATATTGAAGTAACAAATAAACCTGTTACATTGCTTGTGTTCAGTTTTCATCATACAATTGTCTTAAAATTTAGCCTTACATGCACAAAAAAAAACGTTGGCACGCACGGTCATTAAAACATGGAAATAACAAGTAAATTGGCACGCGGCGCCTAAAAGGTTGCCGACCCCTGGTGTAGACCTTTAACCCATACTTACCTCATACTGAATGGACAAAGAGGTTCGTTGACATACCTGATTTTCAAGTTTGTTCGTTAAGTGCTTTGAAGAAACTTAGTGAAAAAAAGCAAGCTTTCAATGAGTACAAAACACAAAGAGGTAAGGAGGAAAAGGAAGAGGAAAGAATAAAGACAAAGGAAAACAAGGAAAAACTACAACATTTTCTTGAAACTCACCCGAAAATGTTAAGTACCACAAGGTTTGTGTGTTCATTTATTCGGATATGTTTCTCAGTAGTTTTTTTTTCACTACAAGAAATCTTGTTCTTTCAGTTATCGATCTGCAGATAAAATGTTTAATGATGCCGCCGTTTGGAAAATTGTTGCTGAACGTGACCGAAAGGAAATTTTTGAGGATGTTTTATTTGTGTTAGCCAAGAAAGAGAAGGCATGTCCACATTTAACATTGTGTATGGGCTAATTATGTGACCCCTTTCCTAAAGGGGACACATCTTGATTTTACTTGATTTGTTTTTCTTTCTGCCCTGCAGTTTATCCACCCTCTTTTGCCATGAAATGTTTGATGGAATTTGAAGAAACTTTCACAGTGTAGATGTGCCATCTGCTTTGTTTGTCGTGATAACCCCAGTATTTACCCCGCTAGCCCTAAAAGTGTAAAATGTTGTTGGTGCGCACCACAAACGTTAGGTTTCTGTGGGGTACAAAGGCAACCAGACATTTGTTGCTTATATTTGTGAGTTGTTTTGGTTAATGTTTATGCAGTTGACAGTTATTAACAGCCCATAAAGTCAGCGCATTAACGGTAGTTGCTCAAAACACCATCTGGTGATCAAAATTTCAGACATTGTCCGATTTGGACAAAATTTTACAGGACTGTTCATTGGTTTATTGTGGTTCTATATTTTATGCATTTGGGTGTAGAACCCAATTAGTTACACCACTAGCCCCCTGAAAAGGGTGAATTTTTTAAACAATGTCAGAATTGGATGTAATTTGGACAGCTTATAGAGTGCGCTATTTATAGTTGTCGATTGTTATGTTCAACCCTGTCACCCCAACATTACCACACTAGCCCCCCAAAATAAGTCATTTATTTAAACAATGTCTAAATTGAATGACCTTTGGACAGCTTGTAGAGTGTGCCATTTATAGGTGTAGAATGTTTTCACCCTGTGGCCCCAACATTTACCCCACCAGTGACCTAAAACGGTTGAATTGTTTTTCTACAATACCTGAATTGAATGAAATTTGGACAGCTTGTAGAGTGTGCCGTTGATAGGTGACGATTGTTGTGTTGAACCCAAAGTCTTATTATTTACCCCACTAGTCCCCTACAATCATGTGCAATTTGCCAACAATATGAGCTGATTGTTGTGTTTGAGCCTATTTAACACTTTTTTTCTCAGATAGAATATAAAATACATACCCTTCAACAAAATATGAATGGATTGAATCTTAATATTTAGTACCCCATACAGTACTTTTATTTATGCACAGTACCGATCACTGTGTTTGACATTACAATACCAAACTTTCTTATAGTTATCTCTTGAAATGCATTATTTACAACTTTGTATGTATGGTGGATGATATGAGACCCAATGTAAAATAAGTGTAGGAAATATATTAATGTTATAAAATAGGTTATAGTGTATATGCAACGGCAATATGTGCTAAGCCACCCTTCTAGTATTAAAACTCATACTTATGTGTTACTGTGTCAGATTTTAAATAAATGAAAAGTAGTGATAAATTAGTTGTTAATTGCAGCTGGATAAATTGATTCATCGCGCATTTGGTCAAGAAAGAGTGCTTTATGTGCGCACACCCCTTTTAAAGTTTGACCCCCGAATGACCTAGCGGTTCAACAGGACCCAAAAATGTAAATTTTGTAAAATGGCTGTACTGACTAAAGTACATGATTTAGGAGTTTCTTGCTATGTCGTTGGTGCATTGTAAAGTATTCTGAATTTTTTTTTAATTTTGATTGGATTTAGCCATTTTTACCACTTCAAACCCCAAATATTCATTTTTAGCTCAGTCCTGTATGTCATGTGCTGAGATTTTTGAGATTTGACTAGGCAGTCTTTTTGGTAATAGAAATCAGCTGTTTTTACACAGCAATAGTTATCAAGCACAATTTCAGTTTTGGCGAAGGTTTCACATGTGATTTAAACTTAATAAACATACTTCGGTTTCATATATATCACGCAAACCGGTGTTGATAAAGGTCAAAAAATGAACTAGACATCTCTGAAAGCCACAATAAATGGTCATTGTTACTGGGGTTGGTAAAATGATTCTGATATTTAAAATACAACTTGGTAGCAAAGATTTAGTTCAAATATGTAGACAATCACAAGAATGCTGTCATCATATCTGTACATACCTTACTATCATTTTTTGCAACTTTTCTGGGTTTCCTTGGTTTTTCTAGACTTGTGGGTGTATAAAGAAAGGTTTGTAATCAATTTAAACATGAAGCTTACCTTTTATGAGTATTGTCTTTCACAAAACAAAAATTTTAAAGGCCCCTGTACTGTAGCATTTTTAACCACTTTACTATACCTTTTTACCAGGAGAATGCCAAAGAATTGAGGCGTCGTAATATGAAACAGTTAAGGCGAATTTTACTAAGTTTGGAAAAGTTAAGTTTTCGAACAACTTGGTCTGAATGTCAGCAACTGCTGATGGATAATGCTATTTTTGCTGAGGATGAAGAACTACAAAGTATGGGTTACTTGCATCTATTTCATGTTGTCAACTTCTTAGTTTTGTTTGTTTTTGTTGAATTTAGACATGGATAAGGAAGATGCACTAATTTGTTTTGAAGAAGTTATTAAAGAATATGAGAAGTCCAATAACGAACGACAAGATCGCAAAAAAATTTTGGAAAAGCGTGTGTTTCGCAAAAACCGTGATAAGTTTTTGGTAAGATGTGAATTTTTACTGCGTTGTTAAAAAGCATAAAAGTTGGTGTTATTTTAGAAAATGTTAGATAGTCTTCATGAAGATGGAAAACTTCATTCAATGTCTACTTGGATGGAACTGTACCCACTAATAAGTGGCAATGTTATTTTTAACAAAATGTTGGGTCAACCTGGTTCTACTCCATTGGACCTGTTTAAATTTTATGTCATTGATTTAAAAGCAAGATTTCAAGATGAAAAGAAAATAATTAAAGATATTTTGAAGGTTATTATCTAGACCAGTGGTTCTCAAACTGTGCGTCGCGACGCCCTGGTGCGTCGTTTCAATTTTCCAAGGGCGTCGCAGAATATTTCCGTTTCGTGGCTGAACTCAGTTTATCTCATAAAAATGAGGTTTCAGTGCGGTTGACGTATATCTACGTCCAAATCCTTTTTGCGTAGAGTATGGATTGACGTAAATTTACCTCAAAAGTTTTTGATCAAAAACGCGGCTGTCCGTTAATGTACATCGAGACCATACAGTTACAAGCAGCAAGTGTGTGATAGGCGCGTGTCTGGGGCGACGCTTCGCGGGCATTAAACTTTATTATGTGAACGGAGTCTTCATAACAATGTAACAAAGGCGACTTTTCTAGCAAAGGCTTGAGGTGGTTATAACGTATAATAGTTGGCTAAAGTTTTAAGTGATTATTGTGCATGAGTTGCAGCAATAAATTTTTGTGCGTCAGTTCATATTGTGCGTAAGTTGAAACATTACTTTCATTGTAATTCGTTATTGATGCTGTTGAGACCTTGCAGCATACAAGACAATGCAATTGTGCGCAATAATTGAAACAATTAACAAAAGCCCGCACGTGATTGCCGGGTGCATTAAAAGTGTTGAGTGCAGTTTTATAAAGCGCTGTTTTTTTTGCAGTTTTATAAAGCGCTGTATTTATAAAGCGCTGTTTAATAGATTTAAATTAACTGTTTATTAATAAGTTTCCTCATTACCTTTTATTTGCTGGTGCGTCGCAAGTCCAGAAAACTTTTCCAGAGGCGTCGCAACAAAAAAAAGTTTGAGAACCACTGATCTAGACGATAGTCATTTTTAATTCAATGGTATATTTCTATGTCTGTTTTTTTATTACCATGCTATATATTTTGTGATTTTTATTTGTAGCCACCATTTTTCTCTGTCCCCAACAATTGAATAGATATAGTATGTATAAAATGGCAACTACTGAAAACTGCATTTTTTAAAGTTTTGAGGGTTGGGGTTTTATTTAGCAAACAAATACCATACCAATTTGAGAAGCCTTAAAAGAGTTGTAAGTTTGCCAGGCATATTGTATGTTCTTAATGATTAATTAGATTAGAAACACTTCCAATGTCTTTTGTAGGATCAAGGATTTGAAATTGGCACCAAAACTACATTTGACTCCTTTGCATTAGTGGTGACTGGTGATAAACGTGCAGCAACATTGGATGCTGGAAATATAAAGTTGGCTTTTAACAGTGTATGTTGCATAATCATGGATCTTATGACTCAACAGACCATATTCAGTTTTTTGTCTCAATTTTAACTTTATATTCAACCATTTCAATTTATATATTGTAATTTACACCCAATACTGTTTAAAAAGTAATATGACATGAAAGTAAGTGTTGTTTACTAATTTGATAGTTAATTGAAAAAGCTGAAGCTCGTGAAAAGGAAAGAATCAAGGAGGAGATTAGAAAGCAAAAACGAATTGAATCTGCTTTCAGAAATATGCTTAAGCAAGCAGCTCCCCCGTTGGACACAACATCACAATGGGAAGAGGTGAAGTTTGTAATTTTTAAAATCACTTCTTTTTACAAAATGTTTTTTTTACGTTGTTGTAGTGTCGGTCAAGGTTTGAAATGGAAGAACCATTTAAAGCTGTAACAATAGAAGCTGACAGAATTCGCATATTTTTTGAACATCAGGAGAGTCTTCAGGTCAGTAGTTAACTTCTGGCACTGACAATAACACTCTAAATCAGCGCTTCGCAACCGGTGGGTCGCAGCCCAGTGGTGGGCCGCGAAGCTTTTTAAACTATTACCATACCAATATAAAAGTTCAAAAATGTTACACAGTTCATGTGAACGTACTTTCAAATTAATTTTTTTTTTCAAGAATATAATATTATACTCACTATGAAAGCCGCACAAGATTTCACGTTTAAACAAAGTTCTATTACAAAAACAAACTGCAATTGTCGCGTCACAACAGTATTTGTACTAGTTGTAAAATCTTGATCTCTCTTAGTAAGCTTTATTTGGTCTTTGCGTAGCTACAAAATGGATAGTTTTTTTAAATGAAAAAGCGAAGTGGAGAAAAAAAGGAAACTGGTAGTGATCTCATAGATCATATCAAATCAGCAAGCTCAGGCTGCACATTAACAGAAGTATTGCTTGTGCAGCAGTGGTCCGCTAACAAGTTTATATAGCTCTTCTGGCAAATGTATTTTATTCCAATGTTTCGGCGTCCTATACAGGTAGTCTTCATCAGGGTAAATAACACTGAATGCAACTAGTACAGTGCACGATAAACAAAGGAAAAGAGAATGTAAAGCAAGCATGTCACAACGCAACGAAAACTCCACACAATAACGAATGGTTGGGCCTCTAATGGTCCCCTAAAAATTTTTTATTTAAAGTGGGCCACAAGCTTGAAAAGGTTGGGAAGCACTGCTCTAAATGTTACTTGTTATGGCTGACACTTTATAGTTGCCCCGAGATTTTTATAACTTTGCTCTGCATACAAACATATTACAGTGATTTTAGACCCCTTTTAGTTTAAATGTAAAATAATCATTATGGGTCCCCTTCCCTGAAGGTGACGCATCTTGATTTCACTCAGTTTTTTTTTTCTTTTTTCCGCCTTAAAGTTTGTCCATGCACTTTTGGCATGAAATCTTTGGTGAATTTGGATGAAACTTTTATAGATAGTAGATATGTTTATGCAGATGTGCCATCTGCTTTGTTTGCTGTGATAACCCCAGTATTTACCCCGCTAGCCCACAAAGTGTAAAACGTTTTTGTATGTTGCACAAATAAAAGATTTCTGTGGTGGAATGGTATAATAAAGGCAACAGAACATATGCTACTTGTGTTTGTGCATTACTTGGTGGGCATTTTTACACATGCTAGTTAGAGGGGTGGTAACAGCCTTATGACGTCAGAAGCATTGACGAATGTTGCTTAGAGCACCTCTAGTGGTCAGAATTTTAAACATTGTCTGATTTGGATAAAATTTTACATGACTGTTGATTGGGTCATTGTGATTTTATATTTCATACTTTTGGGTGTTGAACCCCATCAGTTACCCCACTAACCCTCAAAATGGGTCAGTTTTTTAAACGGTGTCAGAATTGGATGTACACTTTTTTTCCAGATAGACCATAAAATAAAAAACTTTCAAAAAATGTGTTAATGGAATGAGTTTAAATGGTTTGTACCATTTCCTTGTAGCATATTTATTTATGTGCAGTACAGATCACTGTGTTTGACCTTACAATACCAAACTTTCTCATTGTTATCTCTTGAAATGCATTATTTACAACTTTGCATGTGTGGGGGACCCATGAGTTTCTGCTTGCAGAAACAACCAAGGTTATAAAAGACAGGGGATGATATGGGACCCAATATAAAATAAGTGTAGGAAATATATTAATGTTTCAAAATAGGTTATAGTGTATATGCAAATATGTGCTAAGCCATATCCTTCTAGTTATTTTCAAAACACCTTTTTAGCAATGTAAGTAAAGCAACTGTATGTAAGCATGCTGCAGAACATTGATGTTGTTTTGCTACAAATAAAGCTTTCTACTATAGACTGAAGCACTGCTTTAATTTTGGATCCCCTTTCCTGGGGACACATATTGGTTTGTCAGTATTTTTTTTCTGTTTAATGCTGGTTTGTTATACGTGTTCAGTCAAGAGTGCTTCAAATCTACACAGATCTTAGTCATTGATCCAAATTTGATCCTAAAGTTCGACCCCAATTGATCCAGCAGTTCACCCACAGGACCCCAAAACATATTTTTTAACAATGGCTGTACTGACTGAAGTACATGATCTAGGAGTTTCATGCTTTGTTGGTTAGTGCAATGTAAGGTATTCTAAAGAATTTCGTAACTTTTAATTCGACCCGTTTTATTTACCCATTTTTACCCCTCAAACCCAGAAATATTCTGTTTTAGCTTTTCCAGTCCTTTAGTTCAGAAATACAAGCCCCTTTGTGCTGAAATTAAAAACAATGGTTTGTAGTAGGTTACTCATTAGGAAATTTAAAATTTTGGCTCAATCAGCCAAATAATTACCTTTGCAGCCCACAAAGTGCATACACTGGAAAGCCCAAGGGAGAATTCACTGGTTTACGATTGTCGTGAATTAATGCATAGCAGGGGATCGCTGCTTGAAGCATGAATGGGCATTTTAGAAAGCAGTCTTTTTGATGATTATACATCAGCGCAGAAATGCTATGTGGTTTTATTAAGTGAGCACGCGTATTTTTCGTTTTAGCAAAGGTTTACATATAGAATGTGATCAAAACAATACTTCGGTTTTGTACAGGTCTTTTGAAGTTTGGGTTGATGCTTTCTACTAATTTGTGCTTGAAAAAAATCTAAAAATAAACCATGACTTATTTGCATGAACATGTGTGTTGGTACCCATTCCTTTTTGCTTGCAGTCATGTGTGTGGATCAAATTAGGTGTAAATCGGTAAATAGGGTACACACATAGGCGCCGAACACGGGTATGCCAGGCATACCCGGACGTAAACATTGGGTATGCGGCCAACCTGAGAATTGGACCAGCATTAGTCATGCGTTTATGGAGATTGTTCTGATACGATCCAATACGCTACATACACAATTCATTTTATTCGCGGCTATTGTTTCACAACCCCGGATTTGTTCGCATTCATTACAATTGTAATGTCTTCAAGAAGCATTGGAATGTAAACATTAAAGAGTGGTAAAAGGCACAACAAAGGTATTAGCGCTATCTTACGGGAGGAGGGGAAACGCCGCTGCCCTGCGTTAAGTGTTTGTGAACTAAATTATGAGAATACAGTCCAATCTCTGTTCTGCCTCTACCGCAAGGACAACGGCTGTCTAGTTTAACCGAAAAAACAACAACGCTTATTGTTATGTCACAAACGCTTTAAAATTAATAATGTGTCACATACAACTCACTGCGTTAAATATGCAACAAGTGACTTTAAAGCGAATAAGACGATTACTGCAATGGCTAGGCCAGAAGTTTGTGCGCTTTGTTGCATGAAAACAATTTTGCTTAAAAAGTAAGAAAGAAAAATGACAAAATCATTAGCAATATTAATTTAATGTCAATATTATTGTCATTTGAAGGTTTTGGCTAAGGCTAATAAAGAAAAAACTGAAAAAGATGTCAAGGACAAAAAGAAAAAGAAGAAGAAAAAACACTCTTCAAAAAGAAGTCGTTCAATATCGGAGGTAAGTCAATTGTCTTTTACTTAAGAACAGAATGCTAACTTGGCAAAGATAATTTTACATTTTAGGATTCTGATAGTGCTGCTGAAAATGAAAAGCCTAGAAAGCTGAGCAAGCGTGGACATTCACCATCCTCTGAATCTGAAAGCATCTCAGACTATGGTAAAGACGTTGGTTATGGTAAATGTTATGGGTACTCTTCCTTGAAGGGGATACATTACTCTGTGTGCAATCAGGCAAAATTGGTCTGTGAATTAAGCTGTAAGATTAATATGTAGCTGTGGAGGATAATGATTGATACTTAGCTGCTATGGGTAAGCCCAAAAAATTTTCAGTTAAGGTAAAAAGTTTCATGTTTTATTACTTTTACTAGATGTAGACTGAGATCGGTGCCAATATTCGGCACATTAGTGGTATCAGCCTTTTTGTCATTGGATGGCCAATAACAGCTTGTTTGTAACTATTATATTTTTAGTTGGCAAACTGTGGTGTGCCTTAAGTATTGCCCATCCACTAATCGATGGAAAGGCAAAATGACGCCAAAAGCTTTGATGCACTGACATGGCTTTCGTTAGTTAGTTTTTACACGGTTATGTTTGTTTGTACGTATAACTAAGCACAGCGTTTGAACTACAATTTTTTTGTTACTTTGTTGTACATTGACCCCACAGTCGCATTTTCAACAATGATGGTTAAGTTAAGAAGATACAAATTTAGACATTTTGCTGCAAATAAAATATCGTTAACAGCCTACCTTACTACTGATAATAGTCAGCGTTGGTATATGCCTTAAAAATGCATATCAATGTATCTCTAACTTTCACACTGTTAAACTTCATTAAACTATACCTAATGTACAAAAGCCAAACATTTTTGTTGTACATAAAGATTATGTGCGTTTTCCTGATACTGTGCTACAAGATAATTATGGGTCGCCTTTCTTGAAGGGGACACATATTGATTTTACTCAATTTGTTTGTTTGTTTTTCTTGTTTTTTTTTATTCCTAAAGTTTGTCCACCTCGTTTTGCCTTGAAATGTTTGATGGATTGGGATGAAATTTTCACAGATGGTAGATACAGTTATGTAGATGTGCCATTTGTTTTGTTTGACTCGATAGCCCCAATATTTACCCCACCAAAACCCTTAAAATGGGTGAAATTTGGCAGATTTTGATGAAATTTGGACAGTTTGTTCATTGTTCCTTTTTAGGGCGTCGATTGTTGTGTTTCACCCTGTAGCCCCAATGTTTACCCCATTAGCCCCCTAACATGGGTGAATTTTTTTTTAAAGAATATCCAAATTGGATGAATTTTCGACAGTTTGTTGAATTTGGCATTTGTAGTTGTCTATTATTGTGTTTCACTCTGTAGCCCCAATATTTACTACATTAGCCCCTAACATGGGTGACTTTTTTAAACAACGTCTGAATTGGATAAAATTTGGTCAGTTTGTTAAATTTGGCATTTGTAGTTGTCCATTATTGGTTCACCCTGTAGCCCCAATATTTACCCTACTAACTCCCAAAATGGGTGAATCTATCAACAATATTTGAATGAAATGACATTTTGACAGGTTGTATAATATGCCATTTTGAGATGCCAGTGTTTCACGCTATTTAGGTCCGCAAACTGATAACAATGTCTCAATTGCATGAGATTTGGACAGTTTGTACTTTACATAACATGTTTCATTAAGGAACACCCCAATCACTGTGTTTAACTTTATAACACCATTTCTTATAGTTGTCTGTTTACAACTTTGGGGTTTTGGGGACCCATGAGTTTCTGCAGAAACAAATCAAGTATATTAGAAATGTTGGCTAATATGGGACTCAATATAAATAAATATAGGGAATATAATACAGTTGCAAAATAGGTTGTAGTGCATATGCTATAGTAAAATGTGCCAAGCCATCTTTCTAATTTAAAGGTTACTACCTACTTGGCTTTATCATGTATGTGTTGTTACCCACTCATGCCATTAATTGTTCGATTTAAACTTTGTGCTAGAACATTTTTGTTTATTATCCAGGAACATTTTTTTTTTACAGAACGCAAACAAAAAAAGCACAAAAAGAAGTCCAAAAAGCATCATAATAAGTCTGTAAGTTTTTTTTTAAGTCATTCAGTTTTGTTATTTTTTCCATGTGTATTTATGTTCGCTTTTGTACCCAAACCAGATACTATAATTAGCCTGATATAGGTTGTTAGGCAAGACAAGTTTTACCATTCAAAGAAACCAAAAAATATAAGAAGATAAATTTTCATATTGTCACACATGAAAAATAGTTTGTATACTGTTAACATGTTATTAGCAATGAACTCAACTAGGTTATATGTTGTTTGCAATAGTTGTGGTATTAGTTTGTTGCGAAAAAAATCATTGGACCAAAATTTACCATTAAAAGAATTTAAGGGATATACTCTAAAACTATAAAGGTTGAGAACCTTTGCTGTATACAAACCAGTGAGCTTCTGACTCCAAGAAACTTCACCGAAAAGCATTAGTTAGAAGTTTTGAGAAAAAATACCACACTTTAATCTTGTTGTTAAATGCCATTATTGTGATGTACTCAGTTTCCTGGTTTAAAAAGGTTTTAACGTTTCAGCCCTCTCATGATTCAAGCAAGAAATCAAAAAAAAACTCTGGAGAAAAAAAGAAAGGAAGCAAGCAAAAGGTAATTTGTTGTGTTGTAAACTAGCACATATTGTTTTCACCTGGATTTGATTTTCTGTTTTTGTAATAAGGGATTGTCAAACACGTTTAGTCAAGACCAAGTGCTTTAAACTTTTTTAAATGTACACATAACAGGTCATTAACAGAATAAGTTTTTTTTCAAACTTTGACCCTGTTTTACACACAGGCCCCATAAATGTTGCATTTTATGTACTACATAACCCAGGCGTTTTTCACAACACTGGTTAGTGCATCGCCTTGTATTTAAAAGTATTTTAACTTCAATTAAAAAATAAATTGGAATGTGTTCTTTTCCACCAGATTGTTTATTAGCATGATTTAATCCCCAGACTCAGGATATCTGATGTCCCAAAAAAGTGTAGTTTTTACATTGTCATGTTCCGTTTTCACGGCTACGCAAAAGATTGGGACTGACTATCGGAAGTTCCTTAACAGCTAACGCTCGTGTACTCTGATTGGCAGCAAACCTTTCCTTTTGCATTTATTCACGTCCAATCACACGTAATCAAAACAACAAAAACCACAATCCAGCACTACTTTGCAGTTATCTCTATATCCTCTATGTTATTCTGTATCGTTAGATGGGGGCGCTCATATATCTTGCATTACAATGATCGGGGAAAAGGTGCTATGACTCGCTATGACCATTTCCGATAGATAATACAATGAACACTGCAACGGGCAATGGTGTTGCGGTGAAACTGGCACACTAGAACAATGACAACACAATAGCGCCTGCAACGATAGACTCTAGACCCAACCTTTTTGACCTTGCGGCGCCCTATCAAAGAGATAAATAGTTTGCGGCACCCTGGCAAAATTGGATCAATTTTATGAGGTTTCTGTATTTCAAATAACTGTATGAAATAACACAGAATGAGTTGTACATTAGGTATAGCGCTCGTAAATAAATGTATCTATTTAAAAGTCAGTGTGAAATTTGGGCTTGGCTTCTTGCACAAAGTCCCTTAATATCTGGGGGCACCTTTGATAAAGACACTTGCAATTGGCACCCCGGTTGGGAACCACTGCTCCAGACGGACAGAAATTGCCCATGATGCGTTGTAACTGGATCGCAGGATATTGTCATGGGGTGGTCTAGAATATTTGTGACACACATGGTAACTTGTTTAGTTGTGTAAACAATATTCAGTAATGTAAAATGGTCTTAAAAGTGGGATTTACACTCCAGATAGGTTAAAACAGCCTGCTTGTGTATGGCAAATAAAAACAGGTGAATAATATGGAACATGCTACCACTTTTGGCTAAGTGTGGAGTTAACAACAGAACAGAAACCTTAACGGCTGTTGCTCTAAAAACTTCTAGTTCAAATTTTGGACATTGCCTGATTTGGACAGAACTTGTTTGGCTCTTTTTTGTGTTTAACCCTGTAGCCCTAATGTTTACCCCACTAGCCCCCTAAAATCAAGTCAAAAAATATTTGCCCTAGTCATAAGGTATATGTTAACTCACTGTTGCAGCCTACTTTAAAACATTTATATATTTCGTATGCTTATTTATGGGTCCCCATAATACAAAATAAGCCCTTCTAGTTTATATTGGGTCCCATATTAGCCACCGTCTTTTATAA
The DNA here is from genome assembly GCF_965637545.1 of Phallusia mammillata. Classification (NCBI taxonomy): domain Eukaryota; kingdom Metazoa; phylum Chordata; class Ascidiacea; order Phlebobranchia; family Ascidiidae; genus Phallusia; species Phallusia mammillata. The sequence goes on from NC_137253.1 coordinate 18,096,096, forward strand.
CATTAGTTGTTTCTGTAGGCAAAAACTCATGGGTCCCACATGCAAAGTTGAAAATAATGCATTTCAAGAGATACCCATGAGAAAGTCGGGTGTTGCAAGGTAAAACACAGTGATCGGCACGGGGCTTAAATAATAATACTATGTAGAGTACAAACTATACAAATCAGATGTTCAATAAACTGTGCAAATTTCATTTAATTCCAAAGTTTTTTTAAAAAAATACTTATTTTAGGGGGGGGGGGGGGTAAATGTTGGAGCTATAGGGTAAAACACAACAATCGCCATTTATAAATGGCAAATCCTATAAGCTATCCGAATTTCATTCAATTTAAACATTGTTTAAAAAATTAACCCACTTTAGGGGGCTAGTGGAGTAAATGATGGGGCTACAAGGTTAAAAACATCAATCGAAACCTGCAAATAGCATATTCTACATGCTACCCAAATTTTAGCCATTTACGACACTGTTTTATAAACTCTCCCATTTTATGGGGTTAGTGGGGTGAAATTAGGACTACAAGGTTAAAGACAACAATCAGCTCCTATGAATGGTAAATTCTACAAGCTGTCCAAATTTCAGCCAATTGCGACACTGTTTAAAAAACTGACCCATTTTAGGGGGCATTTAGTGGATAGCTAATGGGGTTCAACACACAAACTAAAAAAATATAAAACCAATGACTCAATCAATAGTACTGCAAAATTTGAGCCCAATCCGCCAATGTTTAAAATTTTGACCGCTAGAGAGAGGTGTTTTGAGCCACAACGGTAAATGTCTGACGTCATAGGGCTGTTAACAACTTCATTACTGCCATGGTGCAAAAACGTCCATCAACCAACCAACCCACACATATGAGTGACATATGACTGGTTGCCCTTGTAACCATATTGCGCCACAGTGATCTTTCATTTGTGGTGCCCAGTAACATACAAATACATTTTACACTTTGGGGGGTAGTGAGGTAAATGTTGGGGCTACTGGGTTGAACACAACAATCAACACCTATAAATGGCATACACTACAAACTATCCAAATTTCAGGCAATTCCGACTCTGTTTAAAAACTCACCCATTTTAGGGGGCTAGCGGGGTAAATACTTGGGTTATCAAGACAAACAAAGTGGGATGCGCATTTACATTACATAACTATATCTACCATGTGTGTAAGTTTCAGCCAAATCCATTAAACATTTGATGGTAAAATGAGTCGGAATAAATAATTTTGAGTAAAATGTTTCCCCTTCTTAGTTTTGCCAACAACTATACAGAAGAACTACATCAAGCACTTGTTAAAAAAGTCTGCTTTGTTGCATTGTTATGAAGCAAGACTCCATTCACATAATCAAGTTTAATGTCCGCCAAGCGTCGCCCTACACATGAGTCGATCACGCATCTATGGCGTGGACTGTTTGGTCTCGACATACATTAACAGGCAGTCGCATTTTTAATCAAAAATTTTTGATGCAAATCAATGTCAATCTGCACTCTGCACAAACATTCGTATGGGGATCCATTTTTTGTTTGCAAACCATATGTGTAGATCAAAAGATAGTATACTAGAAAGCCACCTTTCTAGTTTATAGATGTTTATTGTTGTGTTTCACCCTATAGCTTCAACACTTACCCCGCCAGCCCCCTTAAATGAGTAAAAAAATTTAACAATCGCAGATTTGAATGGAATTTGGACAGTTCATAAAACACAATTTACCCCTTTATTCCTTTAAAATAGAACATTAAATAGGACAAACTCCAAACAATGTCTGAATTTAATCAGATTTGTATTGTTTGTAATTTTAGCAGCATGATTGTTTAAGCCAAGTACTGATCACTTTTACCTTACAACACCAAACTTATTGCTGGTTATTTCCTGAAATGCATTATTTTCAACTTTGCATGTGTGAAGGCCCATAAAGGCCTGCAGAAACAACTATGGTTTTGAAAGACGGTGGCTACCATGGGACTCCATAGAAAATAAGTGTAGGGAATATATTAATGTTTTAAAATATATTATAGTGTATGTGCAATAGCAAAACATGCTAAACCACTATTTCAACTTTTTTAGTAATGCGGTTCACTTTGTTTTGCAAGTAGCACTTTGTTTCGATCTAGAACAGGGGTGTGCAACAGGTCCTCCGGCCCATTTCATGTGGCTCTCACTGTGACTCTGTATAAGAAAAAAAAACTCTGTAGGCTTTATAAAATAAATGAATTGCTTTAGAACAGGGGTGTGCAACCTTTTTCGTCGGTGGGCCACATAACCAATTTCGGACATCAAGCGAGGGCCACACAATGTTTTTCATGTACCGTATTTCCACGTTTTTTTACGCTACTGTTGGTGCGGCTTGCATTATAATATCATGTCGATATTATTTCCACACCCCTGCGTTTTGTTTTATTTTGCGTTTAAAATCAACTTGAAAATGTTAGGTGCAAGTAAGTTTCGTCGCAACACTGCCTTTGACAACAAAGTAATTGTTTACCAGACAATGAGGTATATTACGTCACATTCGGTATAGATACGCAACCACCACCTAGTGCGCATAGAAGACCATGGGTGTGGGTGAATTAAGTTCCATGCCCTGGTTTTAGCTTATTCTTGTTACGTGTAGCAACTTAGGAGATTTACTGAAAACTAGCGGGGATTTTTGGCTAAAATGTGCATTTTTACTTGCTCTGAATCAGAGTGTTGTTGAGGGCCACACTAAACGGATTGTGGCCCGCGGGCCGCGGGTTGCACACCTCTGCTTTGGAAGAATTTTCAAAGTTATTGCGTACATGAAAAAAATGTGTGGCCCTCGCTTGATGCTGAAAATGCATACATGGCCCACCAATGAAAAATGTTGCACACCCCTGGTCTAGAACTAGTGGTTGAAATGTATCAAAATTTTTACACATGATGGATGTATATATGAAGGTGTGCATTGACATTTTTGAGCCAATTGACCCACATGCCTCTAAATCTTCAAACACATGCATTTAAATGACAAGAGAGGCAGACCCTGGCATCTCACTAGGCACTTTGAGTTAATGAAAACCCTGCTCTGTGTAAATCTTGACAGCTGATACAGTATTGACCACAAAATCTTGTCCTTTGAGTAAAGGATAACTGGAAATAAATAGGCAAACAAATGATTTTGTTGCAATGAACAAAGTTATACATTTGCTCTTGCAGCATGTGTGGTTTGTTTTTTTTGATGAATTTTTCAAACTGACTTTTGGGATATTTTGTCAAAAGCACAGTACTGCTGGCAAAGAAAATCAGCAGTGTCCTACAGCTTAACACTTTGGTCAAATCCGCAATAGAATGTGGTGCATTTTTATTATGGGTCCCCTTCCCTGATTTTATTATGGGTCCCCTTCCCTCTATATTTTTTTCTTTTCTAATGGTTCAAACTTTTTCAAATGTACACACATTATAGATATTGGTCTAAAGATGGTCCATGTGAATTTTGACCCCGTTTGATCCCTCGGTTCACCCACAGCCCCCCAAAACATGAAATTTTTAAAACAGCTATACTTGCTAAATTACTTCATTTAGGAGTTATATGCTTTGTTGTTGGGTGCAATATAAGGTATATCAAAGAATTTTGTACCTTAAAAAAAAGATTTACCCGTTTTCACCCCTTAAACCCCAAAATATTCGTTTCTGTCTAACGCTGGTTTGTTAAATGCGTTTGGTCAAGAAAGAGTGCTTTAAATTTATTCAAATTTGCACAGATGTTAGTTATTGTTCCGAATTTGATCCTCCTGAAGTTTGACACCAAACGACCCAGCGGTTCACCCACAGGCCCCCAAAGCGAAAAAAATTAAAAACGGCTGTACTGACCCAAGTACATAATCTGAGGGTTTCGTGCTTTGTTGGTTGGTGCAATGTTAGCTATTCTAAAGAATTTTGTAACTTTTTATTGGATTCACCCAATTTTACCCCTTAAACCCCAAAATAATAAGTTTTAGGCCAGAAATACAAGCCCTAATGTGCTGAAATGTTAAACAATTTTTTGCAGTAGGTTATTCGTTTAGTATTTAAAAATTTGCCTTAATTGTCCAAATAGTTACTTTTACAGCCCATAATATGTGTACACTGTCAGTCAGATAGAAGTCTCAACTCTCAAGGTAGTAATTCATTTGTTTACGATTAAGGCGAGTGAATGCAGCGGGAGTGCTCAGAATTCACTTGTTTACGGTTAAGTTGGGTGAATGCAGCGGGAGTGCTCAGCATGACGTCCGGACGGACGTTTTACGAGACAGTCGTGTTGGTGATAAGAAATCAGCTGTTTTTGCGCAGCTATGCTATGTCGTTTTATTTTTTATCAAGCACATTTTCAGTTTTGGAAAACTGTGTTTAAAAACTGACCTTGAACGACAATATCAAGGTCAAAGCATGAGATTAAATTGAAAGTATTTTTCCTTATTTACTGTTTTTTGTAATTATATGACAATAATGATGCAAAAAGAATGCGGACAAAACTTTTAAAGTTGGGTTAAGGCTAAAGTTGGTTAAGTTTTTCCTAAAGAATCTAAAAATAACCAGGATGTTTGTTTACCATAAATCCGCACAAATGCGCGTGTCGGGGCCCATTCGTTTTTGCTTGCAAAAACAATCATATGTGAAGTTCAAATGATGTGTATAGTAAATTGGTAAATATCTAACAATGATTGTGCCCTATTTTTACTGTTACCAAATCGCATATGCATATGTGTGGGGACCCATTAGATTATGCTTGCAGAAACAATTATGTTATAAAGTGCCAGGAAAAAGATGGGGACCCAATGAAATGTAGGTGCTAAATATATATCCATTATAAATATAGTAAATGGTATATGTGATACATCGTTAAATATGATGTAGTATATATAAACTGGCAATATATAGGAAAACCACTATTCTAGTTAATTATTATGGGTCCCCTTCCCTGAAGGGGACACATATTGTTTTTGTCCGTATTTTTTTTTCTTTTTTCTGTCTAACGCTGGTTTGTAACGCTCGTTTGGTCAAGAAAGCGTGCTTCAAATTTATTCAAATTTGGACAGATGTTAGTTATTAATCCGAGTTTGGTCCCCGTGAAATTTGACCCCGAATGACCCAGCGGGTCACCCACAGACCCCCAAAACGTAAAATTTTTAAACGCTCGTTTGTAACGCTCGTTTGGTAAAGAAAGAGTGCTTCAAATTGATTCAAATTTGTACATATGTTAGTTATTAATCTGAACTTGATCCTCCAGAAGTTTGACCCCGAATGACCCAGAGACACACCCACAGGCCCTCGAAACGTAAATGTGTCTAACGCTCGTTTGGTCAAAAAAGACACTGTAGGCAGAAGTCCCAAGAGAGTACGTTTACGAATAATAGGGCAGAGCGGGAGGACTCAGCTTGACGTAGGACAGACGTTTACGAGACGTCGTTTGACGAAGCGTGCTTCGGTTTCGTATATGTCAAGCAAAACTTTGTTAATCAAACTAAACATGAAAAAATAAACTTGACTTTTTTGCAAGATAAATGTTTTTTTAAATGCTCGTTGTCAGGTTGGCCGCTGCATGACCACGGGTTACTTAAGGTCAACTAGTAGGTATTACTAACACAGTTCAGAACTTTCTTTCTTAGCGTTTTTTTTTTTTTTTGAATCAAATACTCAAGGCATGTATAAATTAGGTCAAACGGTGTTGTTGAACACCAATGACGGCGTGCTATTGAAAACGGTGACAAAAGGTCAAACAGTCGTTTGGTGTGTGCACCCTAAAGGTGACTACAGGTCAATGGTACACGTTTTGCGAAACAAAGTTATATGAAAAACAATTTGTTATGTATACACTTGCAGCAAATCGCTTTTTAATTTAAAGTGTCTGTAACACAACTGTTACAGCTTTCTAGAAAAAAATTGTCTTTAAAACCCGACCTTGGGCGACAATATCTGGGTCAAAGCAAGAGATTAAATTGAAAGTATTTGTTTCGTTCTTTTTTAATGTTTTTGTAATTATACGACAATAAATAGTGCAAAAAAATACAAACAAAATTTTTTATTGTTGGGTTAATGCTATCTAAAAATTTGTTCTTAAGAATTTAAAAATCACCGCAACATTTGTTTACCGTAAATCCGCACAAACACGCGTGTGGGGACCCATTAGTTTTTGTTTACAAAAACAATCATATGTGTAGATCAAATGATGTGTATAGTAAATTGGTAAATATCGTATAGAGTATATAAAATGGAAGTATATCAGAAAGCCACCATTCTAGTTCCCATTTGCTCTACTACTTAAACATGCTAATGATATAAAAGGTGATGTGAAAAATGTGTATTAAGGCTTTGGTTGAATTGACAATAAATGCATTTTCAAGCTTTTATCAATTTGGTTGAATAAACAACAAATGCATTCCAAGCCATTACCAATTTGTTTTTCCGAATATGAAAGTAATTGCAACCTGTTTAAACAATTACCAATTTTCAAGTACATGTGTGTGGGGACCTACATTCTCGTTATATCCAGTGGTGGGATTCACCTGGTTCGCAACGGTTCTATAGAACCATCTCACGAAATTAGAATTACTGGTAGAACCGTTACAGGTTACTGTCAATGGACTTTTTGTAACAGAACCGACTGAAAAATATGACTTTGTGATAGAACCGGCTGACGAAAAAAAGACAAAAAGTTTGAATCCCACCATTGGTTGTATCTAATAATGCAATTATGTGTACTATTCCAGACCCACTATCAGTCACACAGCGACCGAAGTGCTGATGAAATGGATGACTAAATCTAGTAACACTAATGTCAAACACCAAATCAAAAGGTTTAAATTGACGACGACTCTCTACACAGTAACAGTCATCACTTCCATATTTTTTCACAAGTTCATGAAGAACTAAAGGAGGCCCAAAACCGGCTGCAATTTAAACCATTGTATTGCTGTCACGAGGTTTAATTTGGTGTTTTGAGCTATGCTTGTTTTCATACCAATTTTTGGGTTTTGCAACATTTTTATGTGAAAAACAAAGCAGTACAACGTATTACAAAAAGACATAAATGGAAGAGTGTTGAGGACCAGGAGTTTAGGTCGAACGGACCAGGAGTTTAGGTCAATGCGCAATTTAACATAAGCATTTTTTTAATCCTGAGAGTGACATTTCTGTACAATACAAAATACTAGGGGAGCCCATTTCAACTAGATGTAATTTTTGCTTTGACTTTGACCAAGAGTCGTTCAAAAAAAACTTCGGAAACCACTGGTGGTACGTATCGACTGTAAAGAAAGTGATATTTCGATACGAATGAGACAAAATGTTCCCAAACTTTTTATGTGCAGTCTGCAACTGTTTTAAACTAGTGATGCACGAAAGTTTTGGTTGGTCAATTTTTTATCGTGTGAAATTCATGCTTAAACGTTTATTATCTGCAATGTAAAACATGATAAATTAAAACTTGATGTATCTAGAAAACACGAGTACATCTTCTGCAAAATTTTAGATGTTTTGTTCAGCTTACTCATTAGCGTACTCTTTGTTTTGGTTATGGCTAAATCGGCCAAAATGGTTACCTTTATAGCCCATAATATGTGTACACTGAACAGTCAGTCAGAAAGAAATTCGCTGGTTTACAATCAAGGCGATTTAAAGCAGAGGGGTGGTCTCTGCTTGACCCTTGATACGTACTTCGGTTTCATGTCAGGCAAACAGTTGTTGTTCAACATAAAAGTTAAAAAATAAACGTGACATCTCCGAAAGCCGCGATAAATGGATGTTGTCAGCTTGACCGCCGCATGACACGAGGTCACTGAAAGTCAACTTGTGGGTTTTGCAAACACGGTTAAGAACGATTTTTAACATGGTAGCTTCTTTATTTTTGACAAATAAATTAAAAGAGAATCAATGACTAAGGCTTGTACACTTTGTGGAAAACGGTATTGCTGAAAAAGGAACTGTGCGCTATTGAAAACCATGTTAATAGGCCATTAAACGGCCGTTCGGCGTCTGCAAAGCCGCCAGTGGTAGCCAATAGTAGACCCTATTCGTTTGGCAACTAATCCGCATTACCACGTGTGTGGGGACCCATTCGTTTTTGCTTGGAAACACAATCACATGTGCAACAGAGCCCTCGAGATAAGAAAAATGTGCAGGTGCAAGTCAATTTCTGCCGTGTGGAGCGCTCTTCTTTTGAGAACTTCTCAATAAAGCTCCTGATAAGAACTTTACATGCGGGGAAAGATAAAAAAGCACAAAACAAGCATATTATAACCTACACCAACAACGAAGCTCAATAAACCACAGGGCATCTTTCGGGAACTCCGAGGTTTGAAGACCAGAACCTACAGAGTACCAATCTTAAAAAGGGAGGTGGAAGAAGCCCTGGAATCTTGCCTAACCGAAAGTCGCGAAGTTTATGCGAAACCCCGATCCCGGTCATATGCCGTGAATGTCACACCGAGATTTGCCCCAGATTCGATGCATTGCTTTTGCTACAAATGCAAGAATGATTTCAATATCGTAAAGGCCTATTGCGACGAAGAAACCTCTGTATTAGTTCCCTGTACAAGTAGGCTACATTAGAGATGAAAAATATCATATTACCTTTAATACAGGAAACACAATGTTCTCGTAACGATGAAAAACTTTGACAAATGGAATGGGGTGGAGAAATCATTTGGGCGCATGGTTCAAATCGTAGCACGGGTGTGGCCATATTATTTTCGAAAAACCCAACATATTCAATGACTGGACAGGCAGCTGATCCGAACGGAAGGTATTTAATTACATCGGTCAAAATCGGAAATATAGAATTAGCGAGAGCAAACGCGGATTTTGATAAAAATCGTGGGACCGGAAGCATGCCAACAGCAATTCGCGAGCCACTGTGCAGACATATATGAGTAGGCATACACTTGCGAGAAAGTAGGCTACTCGAGAATTCAAACAAATCCAATGATGGCGACTCGTATTGACTTCTTTTTACTTGCAGAATCGTTATTAACCGATGTTGCGGACGCTATTCTCACAGGTATTATGTTTGATCACAAAATTGTGGACATAAATTTAAATGTGGCGCCTAATGTAGGCTACACGGAAACGGCTACTGGAAGCTCAATACGCGTCTGTTAGATAATAAACAATACAATGAAGTAATGAAAAAAAAACGATAAAGGATTAGGCCTACATAATAACCAACCTGCCTAATCACGTTAATCCCCACGTTAGGTGGGATGCCTGCAGCGGCAACATGCCAATACCCGCTATTTTGTATAGCCTTTTCCACAACAAAAGCACAGCAGCGTACATCAGGCTAGAAAACTAGCTTCCCGTACGTCATAAAATATGCTCCGCTCTCGCGCAATATGCGCCAAGTTCATCCTGACTAATCATTACGCCCTTGACCGCTCATGTCGCCGGGAAATCCCCTTACACATGTCTATATAAACCGCGATTTTGGTAAAAAATGCCGTTTATGTTAACGTTTGGACAGGCAGGAGCTAAAAAAGGCAAGCCTGCGTCAGCTTAGATAAGGCTCGAAAAATGACAATGTGTTTGATTTTAACTTGAAGCGTTTGGATACCAGCGGTTCTCAAACTGGGGTCCGCGGTCCTTTTGGGGTCCGTGAGGCAATTTTGGGCGGACCGCGAAATGGTTGAAGTAATTTTATATGCTTATTTGGCGTACGTTTGTGCCACTGGATAAGGTTAAATCAAAGTAGAATTGACTGTCTCGATTGCTAAACAATAGCCTTTATTGCTGGGGCGGGCAACTTCTCCAGTCGGCGGGACTGATATGGGAAAATGAAGTACTTGGCGGGCCAGATTCCTGAATGGATACATTATTCGCGTATTTATCCACCTATACAAGGAATAAATCGTGTGAAATAAATGCTGTGCTTAGCAATGTTGTATGCGACCACAAAGCTGGCATGAGTAGCAGTTTTCTGGGCTGTTTCGGCTTTCATGAATACTTTCTGCTGCCTTACAAGTCTTCTGTCCAGTTCTGTTGCTCTTGTTTGCCGTTCCGCTGCTGATAAAGTAATGCCATAGCCTACATGTTTTGTCGCATAATGGCGGCTAATGTTGTCTTTAAACACGGCAACACTTTCAACAACTGTCATGACAGCGCGACAGAAAGCAAAACACGCTGCCTCGGACGTCACGCAGCATAAAAAGGTCCGCGCTCGAGCCTTAGGCAGAGGGGGTCGTTCGAAAAGTAAGCGACAATCTCCACCTTCAGCCAGCCTTAATGGCAGCTCCACCAATGTGCTCGCTACATGTTTGGAGAGGCGGAGGGGAACAGCGCAGAGTAATCAAACTCGAGATAAAGTCGCACACTCCACCAACTTTTATTTGGCAATTGGAATGTTTTCACACTCACAGGAAAAGAGTTGGAATTGGTGGAAGAAGCAAAGCGAAACCATCTTGATATTGTCGGAATATCTTCTTCCAAGAAACGTGGCTCCGGAACTGTGGATTTGGACGGTGGGTGGAAGCTCTTCTATTCAGGTGCTGATCCAAGTATGTCTGCAAAAGCGGGTGTGGGCATACTCACAAGCCCTCGGTTGGCAAAAAAAAGGGGGAGAGCATACTTTGTAGTTTTGTATGTGGCATCCAAAAGACAAATTTTACGACCGTATCGAAGAAGGAGTCTCTTTTCTGAAAAGTTTACGTTGCTGGCGTCATCATCTCCAGCAACGTAAGGTCAAAACAGAATGTTGTCGCCTGGACCTAGATTTTTTTCCATTCTTCGATGTGTTGTGCTGCGTTTGCCTGATCTATTTTTGCTAATTTAGGCTACTACCGCAATATGCTTTATAAAAGTGGTTCCTTATGTCTTTCTTCGTTGGAAAAAACCTACGATTTTGCTTGTCGGCCACCTGGGTTCCTTTAAACAGTTCATGTGTCACATATTATTTTAAACTTCTTGTTGCGCTGTCTTTTAATTGGTAGAGGGCGTGACTCTATGCGCCCAGACAGCACAGCAGGGGCGATCGCTTATATTCCTAGAACGGTTCTCAACGCGCCTTTCCTCGCGCTCAACAACTCCAAGGCACCAAGAGCCAAAATAACGAATTCTTTTATTAAGACAATTCAGGACAGAGATGGCGCTCAAGGGTTCAGCAGCAAGACGATCACATGGGCAAATGCGGTTTCTGCAAATATGCACTACTTTAGTTAAGAAAACAGACGAGAAATTATCAGTACAGTTGACTCTTACCGAACTATTATAGGACCAGAGTCACAGTAACATTCAAAGCGATCAGGAGATTTTAGGTTCTGCAAATACAGCATCAAATTCAATAAACATCACCAAAACACATTAGTAACGAACTGCGAGACTTTAAGCAACAAGGCTTACCGGAAAAATACAGTTATTTACAGCAAACAGCAAGTTGGCTGACGACGGTGGGATCCGTGGGCCAGAAATGCACAAATTACACATTGGACGACCGGCAACAGTTCAGTTAGCACAAATTTCCTATTCGTTAGCAAAGAAACAAACATAACCGGTCAATTAGATAAAACATGCTGCCTCTATAACAGTGGTTCTCAACCTTTTTTGCTATGCGACCCCCTTCAGAGATTTTCTAACACAACGCGACCCCTTTATACACGCACGCAAGAAGTTTAACTACCAGAATGTGTTGATTGTGTTCATCACACATTTGCAATCTAACGTGGCTCCGATAGTTCGGCGTTTTGCTGTACTCAAGAAAACCCTTAAAATTGTGTTTGTGGCTCATTTTCACTAACCATTTCACTATTTCGTGTTTTTTATGTTAAGAAAAGCCAAAAACTGCAATTATAGAAGTATAGGCTACAATCGCAAATATTGTTGCGCCCGTTCTAGGTCAAACAATCGTGTGAGTTACTATGCTAAACAGAAGTCACAGGGAAAGTTTTTATGCTACTGATAAAATCATTCCGAGTTGAGTTGCGTCTTCGCGACCCCCTCAAAAGTGCTTGGCGACCCCTTTGGGGGTCGCGACCCCCAGGTTGAGAAACACTGCTTTAGATTAAACACAAGTTAGTTCAATAGTCACACACTATTCTTTCGCTTGATAGAGTGTGGTAGAAACTAACCGGTAAAAGAACTGCTTGACGATAATAATACGAAATAAAATAAAATCAGGATTATTACACATTCCCTCCGTTAAGAGCAAGTTTTAAAATTTATTAAATTAGGCAGTTTCACATCCTTGGCATCGTTAAACCAAAGTTGTGCAACTATAAATATTTTCTAACGAGTAATCAAAAAATTGTTTTAATAGTAAAAAGGCATTTATTTGTGTGATATAGTACTGACATTATCCATTTAACTTTTATTTAATTAACCGACTCTTATTTGGATATGTGACCGACTGCGCCACAACCGTGACGTACTGCACTTTTCGCTCTGAGACGTCATGCTGTTTTGCGGCGCATTGCTGTCAGTGACCTTGCGTTGTTGTCGCGATTAGCTCTTTGTGTTCACGGCCAGGCAGAATCATTAACTTCTATGTGTTAATTGAAAGGATATTTTGCGATGTTATAGTTAAATTATACTTCATAATTTCAAAGGACTTGTTTAATAATTAATGCCTTTTTTTTCAACTTGTAGCAAATTTGTATGAAATCTTTATTAGCAAGCATTCAAAAAATGGAAATAAAACTGTTAAAATCAGAAAACAAGCCTTTGAGTTTGTTGGATGCAAAAGAGTTACTGGAAAATCCCGTGGACATCTCACATGTTCCAGCTGTTAAGCCATGTGGCGGAAGTGCTTACTTTTTCAAAGGAGAAAATTGGGAGTCGCGAAATGATTTTAAATGCGACCAGTACAGGTTTATCGGCGAAGGTCGTCATAAAAATGACAAGTTGGGAATCGTCCGCCGGTACTACAAAATAAAAGTTCCTGGTGGCAGAAAAAAAGAAACTTCGGCGGCGTTTCAGAGACATGTGTTTACTCTTCTACCCGAAAGTTCCAAGGATCCACCATTATGTTTAGTCCACTACTTTGGAAATGAAGAAACTCATATGGATACACCACACGGAAACGCGAAAAAGAAAACAGGAGTTTATCTTCCAACTCTTAAAACAGTAATCAAAAATATTTCTTCAAAAACGGAAACTCAAAAGCCCAAAAAAGTGTATGACGAAATGCAAACCCAAAAAGTCATGAAGATGATCAGATTCGAATGTCGGTCGATAGACCACGAGACGTAAAACAATGTGAAAATACACAGTACAGTGCATCGCTAAAAAAAAGTTTTCAAACGACGAATATTTCAGCACTGTTGAAGTAGCCATTCAAACGGGGACCTTTGTACGTCAATTGACAATTTATCCCGACTTGGTAGTTCATCTTGCAGCGGAGGAACATGTAAAAGAAATGAAAAATTTAGTCAGTCTTTCAAACTCAAATCCCAATCTTAAGCAAGTGGTTTCCTATGACACCACGTTTTGCCTCGGGAACTTTTACGTGTCAGTGCTTGTCGCTAGAAACGTCAAAATGCAGGATGATCCCATTTTTCCAGTGGCGTTCATGTTGCACGAAAGAAAATTTTTGAAGTACCACAGGGAATTTTTACGCGATATTTTTCCCGCCATTTGCATCACTAAAGCAAAACATATACCAATAGTTACGGACAGAGAAAAAGGAATGACCAGGTGCCTCAAGACCCATTTTCCTAGACTTGTGAATGTGTTTTGCACAAATCACATTTCAAAAGATGTCGAGAGGTGGATAAAATCACATGGTGGGGAAAAAGATGATGAAAAGGTCCTCAAAGACGACGTTACGCGCCTCATCGATTGTCAGTCGATAACTGATTTCAATAACTTGTACGTGATACTTTCAAGCAGCTGGTCGCAATCATATAAAAGCTATTTTGATGGAAATTTAAAAAACGATCTCATTCAACACTCCTGCAAGTTTGTAACAGAAAAGTTTGCTGCGTTTCAACAAGGTGCTGTAACAAACAACATCGCGGAAAGTATGAACCACGTGCTTAAGGCAGTAACAGAACACCAATTATTACCCATTGACCTGATGATAATGATTTTAAAGCAAGTTCAGGACATTTACCGCTACGACTTTTTGCGGGCAGTTACTGGCTTCGGGAGATACCAGTTAAAACCAGAGTTTACTTTTTTGCGGCAACCACGCACTGAAGTACACTTGCCAGTTATTTCCACAATGGAAAATTTTGTAAGCGAAACACTTTCAGATGAAGTCAGACAGGTTGGCAGTGTGGAAAAGGGAGATGATTATTTATCGGACGACCCAAAAAGCGATGGCACGAATATGCATCAAGCGAGGTCTTATTGGCTTTTCCGCTGCCACATCATCATTTTCAGTGATGAATCCTTTCACGAACAACGTACAAAGCGTTGTTTTAAACCCGAAGCCCTCAAAGTGTTCTTGTCCAAGTACCGGTTTATGTTTCCATGTTCTAGCAGTGCAAATGGCAATGCAGGAGTCAAAAGATAAAAGTAAAGACCAACGTAGTTACTCACTTTCGATGATGATCAAAAAAAGCCGTGGCTCTGAAAAAAAGTCCGGTCGAAAACGGCCAAGACCAAAGGATTATGACTACGAAGTTGACCCCGCCCCAGATGCCACTTTTCCCCTGGACCGAAAAAGCGTCAATTTACAACATGCAACATCAACACCCAAAAAAGGAAAATTCGTCCAGCTTAGCCAAACAGTTGACACACTAGATGATTTAAGTCTAGAAGCTTTAGATGATACAACAATTGTTGATGAGTTTTCGATCCACGAATTGGATGATGGTGAAGTTAAACATTCTTCTGAAGTTCAGCTGTTTCCATGGATAAGCAACTATTCCGAAATCAAAATTGATGAGGGTTGGAGTAAGACCTATCTGCTTGAGTGTTTGGAAGGGAACCGGTGGTTGACAGAGGAATCACTGGAATTTTCAATCCAGTGCCTGATTAAAGATACCACAAGCCCCGCATTCTTAATGTTCGATTCTTTTCTTCTGCAGTGTGCAGAAAGAAATATGCACGACGTGATTGCTACATTTGCCTGCCAAAGAGAAGCAATTAACTTCGACAATTTCTGCTTTGTCTGCAACCCTGGAGGTCATTGGTTTCTAATCGTAGCAAATCTTAAGGAAAAAATTATTGCTTCGATTGACACCTTCGAAACGTTAACATCTTCCAAACTAAACTGTTTTATGACGATGGTTTTCCAAATAGTGGCCGCTTGCTACGCTGTTGCTGGCATAAAAGTATTGTACACAGAGTGGAAATTTGTACAATGTCAAGCAGTTCCCCAACAAAAAAAAACAGTTATGACTGTGGTGTTTTATGTGTGGTAAACATGTTCTGTGTCCTCAACAATCTCCCTCTTCCTGTGGATGTTAGTTCTAGTGAAGCAAGAAACTGGATAAAGCAAACAGTAGCAAACCAAGAACTGATTTATTCATCCACCAAGCCGAAACAAAAGCTGGATGAAGCTAAACGCGCAGTCACTTTGAAATTTGGCACGAGGAACACCATGCGGAATCTTCACTGTCCATCGAAAAACGGCCATACCACCAAATGTTCAAAGCAAATGCAAAGAGCACTGAGGCATGGGAAAAATGCGAAGCCATAGGCTGCTCAGGAAACAAACCAAACCAAACACAGGTTTTCTGCATCTCATGTAGAAAATGGTTCCACCGGGTCTGTCTGCCAGGAAATGTTCGTTCGGATGGAACATATTTTAATTGTTCATCCGTTTAAGTGTAACTGTTGAATTTATAGTTTGTAATTCTTCTTCATTTTAGCCGGGACACTTTTTAATCGCCTTGTATTTGCACACTCTTCATCCTTGTATTACTTTTGTTCAAAAATACCTTGACAAAAATGTTTCTGTTTATGTGGTTGTTGTGTGCAAGTAAATACGCAATGCATTAAAAAAACATACAGCCTATTACAACAAACAATACCGATTGTCATAACGTTGGAAAGGAAATGAGTTACTGGGAGAATGACAGTTGAACCAAACTTTATTGTACTGTCAGAAAATGGAATGAACATGAGGCAAGTCCTATTTAATTTTGTCATAAATGATTCGGTGTAGAACGCTATTAAATGGTTTTAAAGACTTAGAACGACATAAAAAACAAATAAAGAAACATTTCCCGTTTTTCTGCTTTTCTGTATTTCGACACAATCGATGTAGAACGCTATTAAATGGCTTTAAAGAGTTAGAACGACATAAAAAAACCAAATAAAGAAACATTTCCCGTTTTTCTGCCTTGATGTTGTTCGACACAATCGATGTAGAACGCTATTAAATGGTTTTAAAGAGTTAGAACGACATAAAAAAAATAAAGAAACATTTCCCGTTTTTCTGCTTTTCTGTATTTCGACACAATCGATGTAGAACGCTATTAAACGGTTTAAAAGCGTTAGAACGACATAAAAAAAACAAATAAAGAAACATTTCCCGTTTTTCTGCTTTTCTGTATTTCGACACAATCGATGTAGAACGCTATTAAATGGTTTTAAAGAGTTAGAACGACATAAAAAACAAATACAGAAACATGTCCCGTTTTTCTGCTTTTCTGTATTTCGACACAATCGATGTAGAACGCTATTAAATGGTTTTAAAGAGTTTGAACGACATAAAAAAAACAAATAAAGAAACATTTCCCGTTTTTCTGCTTTTCTGTATTTCGACACAATCGATGTAGAACGCTATTAAATGGTTTTAAAGACTTAGAACGACATAAAAAACAAATAAAGAAACATTTCCCGTTTTTCTGCTTTTCTGTATTTCGACACAATCGATGTAGAACGGTATTAAATGGCTTTAAAGAGTTAGAACGACATAAAAAAACAAATAAAGAAACATTTCCCGTTTTTTTGCCTTGATGTTGTTCGACACAATCGATGTAGAACGCTATTAAATGGTTTAAAAGAGTTAGAACGACACACAAAAAAAACAAGTAAAAAACATTTCCCGTTTTTCTGCTTTTCTGTGTTTCGACACAATCGATGTAGAACGCTATTAAATGGTTTAAAAGAGTTAGAACGACACAAAAAAAAACAAATAAAGAAACATTTCCCGTTTTTCTGCTTTTCTGTATTTCGACACAATCGATGTAGAACGGTATTAAATGGCTTTAAAGAGTTAGAACGACATAAAAAAACAAATAAAGAAACATTTCCCGTTTTTTTGCCTTGATGTTGTTCGACACAATCGATGTAGAACGCTATTAAATGGTTTAAAAGAGTTAGAACGACATAAAAAAAACAAATAAAGAAACATTTCCCGTTTTTCTGCCTTGATGTTGTTCGACACAATCGATGTAGAACGCTATTAAATGGTTTTAAAGAGCTAGAACGACATAAAAAACAAATACAGAAACATTTCCCGTTTTTCTGCTTTTCTGTATTTCAAAAACGTTTCCCGTTTTTCTGCTTTTCTGTGTTCCGAAACCTAAAGAAACAAGAAATTTCACTCTTTTCCTGTTTTTCGGCAATTATTTTTTCCCTCTTTTAGGAAACATATATTTCCCTTTTTTCTGCTTTTCCTTTCTTTTCTGCTTTTAGTGTTACCCATTTAGCGCCAATTTTAAAAGTTTTATTGTGACGTCACAATACTCAATTTTCTATTCACAGTAGTCAGACTGGAAAGACTGCATAAAAGTGCTTACCCAGAATGACAATAGTTATAGATTGCCGCAAATTCCCGAGTGCGGCCAAGTGAAAGCATTCTAAACAAAAGCAAGCAAGTGTTGACTCAATAGGCAACAAAATAAAACTTTTTGGTAAATTGTTGAGCGAGAGTCTACTTTTTTTTATGGTCATAGTTCGTCCTGTAGATGTATGTATTTGGTATCTTCTTCCTTTTTCTCATTGTCTATAGTTTCCGTGCACATTTTGCTACTGGTGTTCGGCGCTTACAGATAACATTTCTACATTTTAGCGTAAGCGTTTCCATGCAAGTTGATATGCCGTATGTGCTGGTCTCTACGCAAATACGTTTGGTAAGGCAATTCTCCTTTGCTGTACGAAGAACATTTTGAAAACGATCTCAGTTGTGCTAAAGTTTTAACAAAAGCTGGGTTAATTCAAAGTCTATATAAAACACAAGTTGTCCAACCTATTGTTACGCAATAAAGCCTATGTAGCCATTTTGTGTCCAAAATGATACTGTTGGTAGAGAAAAATAACACATAAATTGTCTGATTTTTACAAACTGGAGAGCATAGACGCGAATTTGATTCGCCAAATTGAATGAAAATTTTGAGTTCTAACATTTCACCGTAATATTAAAAGCTAAATTGCTGTTTTTCATGTAAATTTGGCCGCTTATTTTTCATGTAAACTTTAAATATTTGCGTTCAGCGTGCATTATCACGCTGAAATGTTAGAACCCAAAAGTTTTATTCGATTTTGCCTATCAAACTCGCGTTAAATCCCACCAGTTTGTAAAAATCAGACAATTTATGTGTTTTTCCCTATACCTGCTGTATTAATTTGGACACAAAATGGCGTCCATGCGGCTCTATCGCGTAACAATGGGTTGGACTACTTGTGTTTTATATATACTTTGGGTTAATTGTAACCTTTGTCTACATCAGTAAAAATTATACAATACCATGTTACTTGTGCTGTGTACACAAACATTCTTTGGAGTTTTGATTCAAGTTAGCAACTTGTTTTGTTGTGTCTTGTTAAAATGTTTGTTAACTTTCAACTGATTAAAGCAAGAACAATAAGCCAACCTAGTCTGTAGAGTGTGGCAACTGCACGCACGAAAGTTTTTTTACATTTTTTTTAGAAACATAGCTTTCCTATATATTACCATTTTATATATTCTATTTAACAATTTAGTATATACACCATTACCATGAGTGTTTTTTGCAAGTAAAAACCATTGAGTCCTCAAATACATGAGTTAAGCAGAAGATTTCCTGCTATGCATTAAACCGCCACAATTGTAAACCAGTGAATCACTCCACTTCTGTGTAGTGCCTGACTGTTCAGTGTAACATTATTATGAGTTGCAAAGGTAAAGGATCATGCTAAAAAATAAAAAATGAGGAACACTTTACAACCTGTTTGAAATTTTACTACTTTCCTGAAAGGGACACGTATTGATTTTATAGGTTATTTGCAGTTGTTGTTTTTTCTTCTTTTTGTCAAAGTTTGTGCGACCCATGGATTTGGATGAAACTTACACAGATGGCAGATATAGTTATGTAGATGTGCACTCTACTTCGTTTGTCTTCATTACCCCAGTGTTAACCCCGGTAGCCCTTTTAAGATGGGTGAGTTTTATTAAACAATGTTGGAATTGGCTGAAATTTGGTTTGCTTGTGCCATTTATAAGTGCAGAGTGTTGTGTTCAACCCAGTATCCCAACGTTACCCCTCTAGTCCCCTAAAATGGGCGGTTTTTATAAACTATGTTTAAATTGATTGAAATTTGAAAAGCTCGTAGAATTTGCTATTTATAGATGTAGATTGTTGTGTTTCACTTTTACAAATAGCCCCAACAGATACCCTACTACAGGGGTTCCCAACCTTTTTTGCTACTCGTACCCCTTTGTCAGGTCAGAGCATTCTTCGTACCCCCAAAAAAATCTGATGGAATTTTTCAGATGTATACAGACGAATCTGGTTAATCGCATACCGGTTAATCGCATAATCCGTTTAATTGCATCACAATTTAAAATCCCAAACCGTCGCCCATCGTTTGTTGAGAAAATCATCTGGTTAATCGCATAAACCGGATATTCGCATCGATTTTCCACGAAATATGCGATTAACCGGATTGATGATCTCTATGTGAAAGTCGAACAGCCCGAGTATTTGGAATAAAAAACGACGATATGATAGTAAAATCCTCCGGAGGTAATGTACGCGAAAAAGACGTAGATGCATTTTTGCATTCCACAGCAAATAACGCGTTTAACGTTGAAAATGACACGTCTCGACCATAAAATATTTTGGAAAAGTTATTAGAAGATTAAATCGGCGTTGAGTGTACCGCTGTGCGATAACAAGGAGTCGTTATCTCACAGCCGTACACATTGATCCTTTTTTATTGGCTTATCTAATCGCCAATAGTTTAAATCAAGCGTTTAAATAAAGAGTTCAACGTGTTAAAATTACGAAACTGGTGTTCCGGCAAAGACGCTGATTGTAATTTCTTACTAAGTGCGAACTGCACCAAATTCGAAGTGTTATACTGTATTGAAATTTAAACAAGGTTAAATGTAAAACAAATGTTTAAAAATGTTTTCTGTTATATTGTTCATGACCCGCCAAACACGTAATGGTTGTAAAAAATGTTAGATCGCAAGTAATCACACCATGTTGTTTAGATTCACGTAGTTGGTAACGTGCCAATGATTGCCATATTTTGTCTTCTGTTCGTGACCTTGCGCAACTTATCAGGTAAAACACCGATTAAGAGAGGCATTTATTCCTGTAGTATTTGTTGCTGCTTTAAATTTTTGAAGCAGCGATCACACGTTGATCACGTGACTGTCACGCTAATCTTGCAGCTGCAGTTTTGCTGAGTAAGCTAGAAAGTAGCGCCACAATCTGAGTCGTTAAAGTTTTGCTAAAATCAAATATTCTTTTTGTCAATTGGATAATGGGTTATAATAGAAACTGATGCAGCTCGCCTTAGTACCCTTGCGCTGTAGAATGTGCCAAAGTTTTAAGTTTAACTAGGTTTCGGTCGTGTACTTGCGGGTTTGGGCTTGTTTACAAATATGCACCTAGCACTTTGCCGCTTAACGCGTTGGTTTGAACTAGAAAACGAAATAGGTTAGAAACAACAGGCCATTTTACGTGTATATTAGGCGAGAGGCCTGGCACATTTAAAACTACCCAAAACAAGACTAAAACGTCATAAACCAGGGGTTCTTAACCAGGGGTACATGTACCCCTTGGGGGTACGAAGCACCAAAGTAGGGGGTACGACAGTCAATGTGAAATTATACATTATTTAGGCATATTTGTGAAGAATGCGTAACAAGTTACTTTGTTATGTGTAGTTGATTTTAATTACCTGATTGTTGGTGTTCTGTAAATTTTGTTGAACTTACAAGACTGTTTTAATGCATGCATTCAACATGTAAGTTATAAATACACTGAGATTAATTCCCATTATTGTTTGCTTCTGTCGGCCATTGTAGAGAGGGGGTACGAGAAAATATCATGAAAGCTCAAGGGGTACAAGCGCTAAAAAGGTTAAGAAACACTGTCATAAACCGTCTTCATAGGGAAGTTTCCAAATTTAGATGTTGGGCCGCTTAGCTACGATGCGATGTAACATATCTTTTCAAATAAACCTGACTGCAAGAGAAAGCACAAATCAAGCGAACTGTGGCGTGTGCGCCAATTAAGAGTGTGTGTGTGCGTTTCTACTGTTTCTTTAACACACTTAGGCGATTGCACCATAGCCACGACAGTTAGGAAGCATGACGTCATGTATTGCGCTGAGAGCAGCAATTTTTTCAATTCTCGGCAACAAAAGAGAGAAAATACTGCTCCGTTGCCATAGTTGAGCGTCCCGGCAACTTTGTTTCAGCTGGGGAAGTGAAAATGAGCACTTTTGTTAACTGCGTGTACTGTTTACATAGCAACAGATAATCCGGTTAATCGCATCAAATACCCTTGGCAAATCGATGATTCGATTAACCGGATTCGTCTGTATTGCTAAATTAATTAGCTTTTATAGCTCTATTAAACGGTAAACACAAAAAATGCAAAAATCACAAACAATAAATTAACCGTTTGTAGCAAATTTACAGCGCGACCACATTGAATGCCTCCTTTATCTGTGCATTTTCTTCCTAACTGTGTGCTTTGTTGTTTATTGCTGGCAGCAAGTAAAAAAGCATTGTTATGAGACAATGAGACTTCATACTAAATAACAACAATTATTTGTAGTTAATTGTTTTTTAAAAGCAAAGACCGTAATGGCATAATATCATTTACAATTCGTACCCCCAGTTGGGAACCCCTGCCCTACTAGCTCCCTAAAACAGGTGAATATTTATAACAATGTTTAAATTAAGTTTGGACAGCTTGTAGAATTTGCTATCTATGGTTTGTACTTTTAATAGCATGAATATTTAGGCCCAGTAATGAGTTTTACAGATGAATCTGGTTAATCACACAATCCGGTTAGTTGCATGACAATTAAAAATCTTCTACCATTGCCCATTGTTTGTTAAGAAAATCGTCCAGATAATCGCTTACCAGTTTATGGTATAAACCGAAATTTGCAATTTACCAGATTGATGATCTGTATGTGAAAGTCATGTTTTACAAATGGAAAAAGATGATATGATAGTAAAATCAACCAGCCTGTGTGCAACCTTAACTGGACCATCCTTTTAATATTGTGCATGTCTAAATGCCTGAAGCAACAGTTTAAAATTCAATTGGTGTTTTGTTGGGCTGTCAATTAATGTAAAATAAAGACCAACCTTAATAACACATTATGTTTTTAAGATAACTAACGCACTAAATCGCTAACCCCAGAATAGCTGCACAACGTTCAAAAGACTAAGTGAATTTGCTCTTGAATAAATTACATGCAAATATTTCCAGAAGCCCTCCCTTTTTGAAAAGTTATTAGGAGATTTATTAAAAGTTCTGTTTACCGCTGAGCAATAACGAGGAGTCATTGTCTCTAATCGCCAATAGTGATATAACATGCGTTAAAATCAGTGGTTCTTTATCTTTTTATCATGGCCGAACTCCGATATTCCTTAGCCTTTGGTCAAACCCCAACAAGTTACATTCTCGGTTTCTAACCCATTTTATTATGGGTGCCCTTCCCTGAAGTTTTTGTCCGTATTTTTTTTTCTTTTTTCTGTCTAACTGGTTTGTTATACGCGTTTGGTCAAGAAAAAGTGCTTCAAATTTACACAGATGTTAGTTATTTATCCATATTTGATCCTCCTGAAGTTTGACCCCGAATGACCCAAGGGTTCACCCACAGGCCCCCAAAACGTATTTTTTTTAAACTGCTGTATTGACCAAACTACATGATCAAGGAGTTTCATGCTTTGTTGTTTGGTGCAATGTGAGGTATTCTAAAGAATTTTGTACCCTTTAAAATGATTTACCCATTTTCACCCCTTAAACCTGCCTAAGTATTCGTTTCTGCCTAATGCTGGTTTGTTAAACGTGTTTGGTCAAGAATAAGTACTTCAAATTTATCAAAATTTACACAGGTGTTAGTTATTTATCCATATTTGATCCTCCTGAAGTTTGACCCCGAATGACCCAAGGATTCACCCACAGGCCCCCAAAACGTATTTTTTTTATACAGCTATACTGACCTAAGTACATGATCTAGGAGTTTCATGCCTTGTTGGTTGGTGCAATGTAAGATATTCTAAATATTTTCTAACTTTTTATTGGATTCACCCAGGGGCGTATCCAGAACCCATAGTATGTGCACACTGAAAGCCCAAGGGAGTAATTCATTGGTTTACAATAAAAAGTCATTAAACGGTCATTGACAAGTTGGCCGCCTTATGACGACTGAAGGTCAACTTGTAGGAAATGCAGAACACAGTTGAGAATGATTTTTTGTCACAACATGTATTCTTTAATTTTCACACGTTTACTCCAGACACAATACATAAGTTAAATATGGATTTGGAAAAACATTGTTAACCACTAAGGACTGCATGCTATTAAAACTGTGCCAAAAGATCTTTAAATGGTCGTTCGGTAACTACAAATGGTCGTTCGGTAACCACTTGTGGGGAGGCGCCGCCTCCCTGGGTATCTACGTCGCTGACTACGTCATAAGTTTTGCGTTAATTTATGCACATACAGTTTTGTAGTAACTTTGTACTACTGTACAGTCAACGACTGTCTGGTTTGAACAGACAAACCTTTCTGAAAAATCAAACAACGCATATTGTTACGTCACGTTTACGTATACTTGAAGTGTTATATGCAGGGTTGCCATACCGTCCTTATTTCTAAGACGGGCAATGTCTTGTTGTTTTTGAAAAAGTTTTTGTCCTTATTTCTAAGAACTGTCCTTGTTTTTGACTTGAGTCCTTATTTTGTCTTATTTTTAACAATTACAAGTCAAATCCCTGCTAAAAGTAAACCTAGACTGGGCTGTCATGAGATGCACTACGTGTTTTCTACGAACAAGGAGTTGGAACTGATTGTTCCTGGCAAAAAAATATGACATGTGGTATGTCAAGGCTTGTATAAATGCAAAGATTTGTTCAAAAACGTTTGTTTCGTTTGATATGAAAGTCCAAATGTTCGTGTATCCTTATTTCGAGTTCCATGTCGATGGCAACCCTGGTTTGAGCCATTGGATAAAAACATGCAAGAAGTGTTTGCTAAGACTCGGTCAGCAACATCGACACAAATTGACATCGTTTACAAAGGGGGTAGCCAATTTTTTTCGGGGTGAGCCGCATAACATGAAAATGACATAAGACGGCCACAGAGCTTACAAGCACAAATGCAGCGCCGTTTTGTGGGACCAGCAGGAGCTACAATATTATTAAGAGATAGCGCTACTGTCGAACAATAAAATTATGTGGCATACATTATTAACTTCTCATTTATGTCATCACAATTAACAAAGAAAGGCACCTGTATACGCACAGTAACGAAAGCATTGATACTTTAAGCCTTGTCTGTGATGTAACAAACTGTTTTTGGATCATTTTTATGCGTCCTGTGAAGTGTAAAACTGGGTAAACTTAAGACCACATGTTGTTGTGGGAACACTTTCGTAGTAAATTAACTTTCAACGGTTAACTTGTTGTTTTCCAAGATATTTATTCAGAACAAATACCTTCGCGGGCTTTACTTTGGTAATTCCTGATTTAAAATAAACTAAACTTAAATGTGTTACATGCAATTTGCTGTGTAAATAGAAAACATGGTTGAAACCAACCAAACGACCTAGAAACGTAAGAAACGATTATTATGGGTCCTTCCCTGAAGGGGACACATATTGATTTTACTCAAATTGTTTGTTTATTTTTTCTTCTTTTTTTTTCTTCCCAAAGTTTGTCCGACTCGTTTGTCCATCAAATGTTTGATGGATTTCGCTGAAATTTACACAGATTGTAGATGTAGTTATGTAGGTGTGCATCCCACTTTGTTTTTGTTGATAACCCCAGTATTTACCCCGCTAGCCCCCTAAAATGGGTTATTTTCTTCCCAAAGTTTGTCCGACTCGTTTTTCCATCAAATGTTTGATGGATTTGGATGAAATTTACACAGATGGTAGATATAGTTATGTAGATGTGCATCCCACTTTGTTTTTGTTGATAACCCCAGTATTTACCCCGCTAGCCCCCTAAAATGGGTATTTTTCTTCCCAAAGTTTGTCCGAGTCGTTTTTCTATCAAATGTTTGATGGATGTGGCTGAAACTTATACAGATGGTAGATAAAGTTATGTAGATGTGCACCCCACTTTGTTTGTCCAAATAACCCTAGTATTTACCCCGCTAGCCCCCTAAAATGAGTGAGTTTGTAAACAGTGTCAGAATTGGCTAAAATTTGGATAGCTTGTAGAGTATGCCATTTATAGTTGTCGATTGTTGTGTTCAACCCTGTAGCCCTAACATTTACCCCACAAGCCCCCAAAGTGTAAAACGTATTTGTATGTTACTGGACACCACAAGCGAAAGATTTCTGTTGCTCAATAGTGTTACAAGGGCAAGCAGTTGTATGTTACTCGTTTGTGACTTTGTGGATTGCTTGGTGAACATTTTTGTGCCATGGCAGTTAGGGGGTTGTTGCCCTATGAAGGCCCTATGACGTCAGAAACATTAACGGTTGTTGCTCCTCTAGTGGTCGAACTTTTAAACATTGGCGGATTTGGCTGAAATTTTGCAGTCTTATTGATTGAGTCATTGAGGTTTCCTATTTTTTAGTTTGTGTGTCGGACCCCATTAGTTACCCTACTAGCCCCCTAAAATGGGTCAGTTTTTTTAAACAGTGTCGGGATTGGATAAAATTTGGGTAGTATGTGGACTATGCTATTTGTAGGTTTCAATTGATGTGTTTTACCTTGTAGCCCCAACATTTACTCAACTAGCCCCTTAAAATAAATGAAGTTTTGAAAAACGTCCTAATTATATGAAATTTTGGTTTTAAGTTTTATTAAACATACTAAGTCCTCAAATGTTATGTTTTGCCCTGTGGCACCACAACTTAACCAACTAATTCCTAAAATAGGTGACCCTTTTCACAATGTTCGAATTGAATGAAAACCGGACAGCTTGTAGAATTTGCTATTTATTTTTTGTTTTACCCCATTATGCCACTACTTACTCCTTCGTTTCTTTGAGTCTTTCGAAAAATTTCAAATAGCATTTTTGGTTAGGGTGTGCCCAGTGGCGCAACTAGCGGAAAATTGAGGGGGCAGGCAACGAACTACCAACTTTCCCAAAAACGATTGTATTGCTAAGTGCGTATCATAGATTGGTCGAATGGTCCGACGCGCTTTTCCACTAATAATCTAAAAAAAACTGGGATTCGTCCTTGGATTGTACGGCTCCGAATGCCGTGAAAAAGTAACACTTGTAAGTCACAAAGACCATTCACAGACCACGACTTCGCGTGACATCATAAATGATTCGGTTGATTCGGCCGAATTTATTCGGCAAAACCGCCGAATATTCGGTTTCGGCCGAATCAAAATTTTGTCGATTCGGTATATCACTAGTAATTATCATCGCAATACATACCGATGAAGCGATTTACTGCAGTGCCGGCGCCTTGTCCTGTCATTTGAAAGTTATTTTTAGCTTTGATGCGAGCGCTGTACGAGAGCCGTTATACGCAATAACGCAGATAGAAAAGGGACCTGGCATGCCGACGAACCTGCCCCCCCTAGTTGCGCCCATGGGTGTGCCGCCGAACATTTAAAGCTTGTATGGTGCAACATGCGTGAAAAAAAGGTTGCGGAGCACTGGTTTAAATGAACAGTTCAATGTGTTACCATTACAAAACTGATGTTCCAGCGAAGACGCTGATATTTCTTGCTAAGTGCGAACTGCACTAAATTTGAGGTTTTAAACCAGGGGTGTGCAACCTTTGTCGTCGGTGGGCCATATAACCAATTTCGGACATCAAGCGAGGGCCACACAATTTTTTTACGTACCGTATTACACGTTTTTTTACCCTACTGTTGGTGCGGCTTGCATTATAATATCATGTCGATATTATTTCCACACCCCTGCATTTTTGCGTTTAAAATCAACTTTAAAACGTTAGATGCAAGTAAGTTTCGTCGCAACACTGCCTTTCACAACAGAGTAATTGTTTGCTAGACAAAGAGGTATATTATGTCACATTCGGTATAGATACGCAACAACCAACAAGCACCCAGTGCGAATAGAAGACCATAGGTCTGGATGAATTAAGTTCCATGCGCTGGCTTAGCTGATTCTTGTTACGTATAGTAGCCGAGGAGATTTACCGAAACCTAGCAGGGATTTTTAGCTAAAATGTGCATTTTTACTTGCTCTGAATCAGAGTGTGGTTGAGGGCCACACTAAACAGCTTGGCGGGCCGGATTGTGGCCCGCGGATTGCACACCCCTATTTTAAACTGTATGGACAATGCTAAATGTGACAAAAATGGTTAAAAACGTTAACTGTTGTTTATGACCCGCCAAACACATAATGATTGGAATAAATATTGGATTGCAGGTAATTAAACTGTACCAATGCTTGACATAATTTATGTCTTCTATTCATGACCTTGCACAACCGATTTCACCGATTCAGAAAGGCATTAATTCCTTTAATAATTATGGGTCCCCTTCCCTAAAATTTGGATAGCTTGGTAAAGTATGCCAATTATCGTTATTGCGTCATTGCAGTTCGGGGGTTGTTAACAGCCCTTTGACGTCAGAAACATTAACAGTTGTTGCTCAAAACACCTCTAGTGGTTGAAATTTTAAATGTTGGCAGATTGGACTGAAATTTTGCAGTACTATTGATTGAGTCATTGTGGTTTCCTTCCTTTAAGTTTGTGTGTGTTGAACCTCAATTAGTTATCCTACTTACTCATTGTTATGTATTGAAATGCATTATCTACAACTTTGCATGTGTGGGGACCCATGAGTTTTTGCTTGCAGAAACAACCAAGGTTATAAAAGACGATGGCTAATATAGGACCCAATATAAATAAGTGTAGGAAATATATTAATGTTTCAAAATATGCTATAGTGTATGCGCAAGGGCAATATGTGCTAAGCCACCCTTCTAGTTATATGAAATTTTGCAAAGTTTATTAAACATACTAAGTCCTCAAATGTTATGTTTTGCCCTGTAGCACCACAACTTAACCAACTAATTCCTAAAATAGGTGACCCTTTTCACAATGTTCGAATTGAATGAAAACCGGACAGCTTGTAGAATTTGCTATTTATTTTTTGTTTTACCCCATTATGCCACTACTTACTCCTTCGTTTCTTTGAAAAGGAACGTTAAATAGGACATACTTCAAACAAAATCTGGGGTGAATCTAAATTTATATAGTTTGTACTCTACATAGTATTATTATTTAAGCCCAGTGCCGATCACTGCGTTTTACCTTACAACACTAAACGTTCACATGGTTATCTCTTGAAATGCATTATCTATAACTTTGCATGTGTGGGGACCCATGAGTTTTTGCCTGCAGAAACGACTAAGGTTATAAAAGACAGTAGATGGTATGGGACCCAATGTAAAATAAGCATAGGAAATATATCAATGTTTTAAAATAGGTTATAGTGTATATGCAAGGGCAATATGTGCTAAGCCACCCTTGTAGTTATTGCTTGTTTCAATTTTTAAACCAACGATCATATGTTGATCACATGACAGGTTTTAGTTTTAGGCCAGAAATACAAGCCTAATGTGCTGAAATTTTAAAAAATTGTTTGCAGTAGGTTACTCATTTAGTATTTAAAATTTTGCCTTAATCGGCCAAATGCTTACCTTTACAGCCCATAGTATGTATACACTGTCAGACAGATAGAAGTCCCAAGGGAGTAACTCACTGGTTAACAATTAAGGCCGTTTAATGCAGAGCAGGAATGCTCAGCTTGACGTCAGACAGGCGTTTTACGAGACAGTCATTTTGGACAAATAGTTCGTGTAGATCAAATGGTGTATATGGGAAATCTGTAAATAGGAAATAGAACATATAAAATGAAAATATATAGAAAAGCCACCTTTCTAGTTTTTAATGTTTGTAATACTGTCTGGCATTTAGAGATTAAATTCGCTGAGGTTTGGAAGTATTTTTGACTGTTCTTTGCACTGGTGTAGAGTGCGGGGGTGCCGCATACCACCAACCTTGCCTTTTGTATAACATCATAATCGCATCTTTGTTCAAATTAAAAACGTGAGTCCTGCTAAACACAAATGCATTTGTAGTGACGCCATTGATCGAACAAACATTGGTTGAAACACAACAATTGCAATTGTTTCGAATAAACAGGGATTTTATTGCACCATCAACATGACATAATGTTTCAGTCTTATTTGGCGCTAAAACTTTTTTCAATAAAAAGAATAAAAAATAGTTAATAAATTCCTTGTGCGAAAAGTCTTGATCCAAGGTGACCTCAGTTTAGGCGTTAACAATACTTAGTTGGCTGTATTTAAATCATAAATTGTTTACTTTAAACTTTTGCTTTTGTTTCCCAGCGTAACAAATGATGTAAAAACTAAAATGGTGTTAAAATTGCTGATTCAGCAAATCGTTCTTTCCTTACGTGCATATGTTTTCAGACGCATGGCAAACAGAAAAAAATACAAGCTAAAGTCTGTATTATGTATCGGCATTTGGTCCCATATGTGCACAGATACTGCATATGGTATAGGTATCGGCGCCCATGATCAAAAGTCACACCCCTGTTATTTTTTAAAACTGTATACCTATGGTTTTTTGTTACCACTTTTGTAAATATATTATAGCATAATGATTTGTAAAGAATATGGAGCAAAACCCTTAGAGTTTTCATAGCAATCCTAGTTATCATTAACCTCTCTTTTTTTGCTTTAAAATTTTGACTAAATGCAAACATGCCTAGAACGGCTCATTAGAAAGAGCCAAAAATGTACTGATTTGATTTCGTGTGGCTGTGTCTTTACAATATGTCAATAAATTGTCCTGTTAATAAGCTACATATAAGTATGACCGTGTTTACCATCTTTATAAAGGAAACTGGACCAACGATTGTTGGAGATGAAGATGCGGACCAAGAGATTATGACCTATCTTGGAGCTAGCCTAAAGCAAACTGCTGGAAATCCATTGTATGTATAGTGTATACTTCCACTATGGTGCAGCTTCAATTTGAATTATAATGTACCTACAAAATATACCTTTGCAAAGAAACAATCAAATTAAATAAATAAAGAACTTGATTATAAAGAACAAACAATATGTTTAAGGCTCTGTGATTTGTTGTGGGTCCTCTTCCATGATGGAGACAACCCACAGGCATTTAAAACATGAACTTTTTTGTATCTACTAAATCTGTATCTACCAAAGATAGTGTCATACTTTGTTGGTTGATGTACTGTAAAGTATTTTAACTCTTTCCACCCCGGGCCATTTTTGCAAAACTGGCCCTAGAATCCGGAATTTTGGCCTCAAGATCACGAATTTTGACCATTCCCCATTTCGTCAATATTAAAGTTTGAGCGGTTACCAGCATCGCAACTGAAAGGGGAATACCCTGTCTTGTATCTAGACAAGTTTCAGCAGCCTGGGTGCAGTGGAAATGTGTTTGTTTGCCGTATGCTGACAGTACCTTTTGCAACTTTTGGCAAACCATGTTAAATTGTCTGTTTTGAGGTATGGTTGTAAATTAAATACTCACGGCCTAACTGTTACATGTATGATTTTGATTTTTGGTATGTAACACTCCTATGTAATATAGGACTAGGGAAAAATTTCATTTTGTGTCTATTGACAGTAGTTTATTTTGCAGCAGCCTAACAAAATAGTACTTTATATCATTTATTTAAATTTGAGTTTTTGTTTCATGACAAAAATATATTAAAACTTCACTGTACATTTTTTTTCAAGCCAGAAATAATTCTTCCATCCAAGTACATCACACTGAAGGTATTTCCACGCAACCGCCGCTAATTATCACGACGTAATTACGATTTCATTTACCGTCTATATAATAGACGATCGGATTCTACGGTAGTCGCATAATCGTCTATATATAGACGGTCGGGGTGGAAAGAGTTAAAGAAATATGTAACTTTTGGTCAAAATTTCCCATTTTTTTAATAGTCTGTATCTGTGCCAATTTGGAACTATGTACCAGCTAGTATCTCTTTTTCAAAACCAGGTCAAATAAGAGGGTATCCCTTAACAGAATTTAGGGTAACATATGGTATGATGAAAGAGTATAATTAAAGGCTCTCCATAATTTTGCCGTTGAATCCGAGTAAATTTAACGAATTGTAAGGTTTGTTTTTAGTCAGCAATGGAGTGTAGATAATCCACCTCGAATCGTTTTAAATCAGTTGGAAAAAATTGGGTACAAGGTTATTGGAACAACTGGAATCGGGCAAACTGCTATTTGGACACTTTTTAAAGGGCAATGAACTTCTCAATCACAAATAGTTAATATTATTAATGTTACTTGTATCATATCATGTTTATGTTGTACCAATTTCTTTTTCTGTGCAATATGTTTCAGCAATTTGCTTGCACATCAGAATGTTGTTATATTGCTTTAGAAGTACCCCTGGTATTTTAAAAAACTCTATGCCTATACATTACAGCTTAAACCAGTGGTTCCCAACCTTTTTGACCTTGCGGCACCCTATCAAAGAGATAAATAGTTTGCGGCACCCTGGCAAAACTGGATCAATTTTATGAGGTTTCTGTATTTCAAATAACTGTATAAAACAACACAGAATGAGTTGCACAGTATAGCACGCGTAAATAAATGTATTTATTTAAAAGTCAGTGTGAAAATTTGGCTTGGCTTCTTGCACAAAGTCCATTAATATGTGACGGCGTATTCGATAAAGTCACCAGCATTTCTTCCTCGACTATAAGTAGTCGTTCTCGTAAGTTTTTATGTTCGTTAATACGGAAAATCCACTTCCACATAGGTATGACGAGGAAAACTGCAACAGAAGCACAGTAGCTTTCTTTCCAACGCAAGGATATTCATTTTACATTTTTATCCAGAACGCGTCGAGGGGCATCTGCTTGTGCATAAGCTTAAAATTTCCATCGTTATGTTATTCAAACTTTTTTATGGAAAGAAACGCAACGAGTCGAAATCTCTTTCACTCTGTTTTTCTCCTGGGCGAGAATCCAAAGGCTTACCGCGGAGTATCTACTTACCGCCAGCGACTTCCCCACGAAGCGACTCTCCAGAACGGAGCTGGGAATAACTGCGAGACGCGAAACTTAACTCACACTGAAACTCGGTTAGAAATAAATAAATTCGTCACTTATGGGGTTAAAATAAAGAATAGGTCGCAGTATTGCAATATCAATATCTCGCGGCACCCCTGGTCATTGCAATTGGCACCCCAGGGTGCCGCGGCACCCCGGTTGGGAACCACTGGCTTAAACTATAAAAAAAACTGCCATACAACTGGTACTAACTGGATAGGCTACATATTTTGTAACGCTCAAATAATTGTTGTTGTCATTGCCGAAACTAATAATAATGACATAAATTGGTTAAACTGCATTTTTTAAATCTATTTCATTTTTACCTTGATGTACTTTGGAATTAGTGATTTTGTGCGTAAAAAAATGTTCCCATTTAATAATATTTAATAAATATTGCAGCTTGTTTGGTGACTTTAAAACAGACGTTAACCTTTCTCTGATTCTGATATAAAGAAACCAGCAGTCCATTCGTTCAAGTACTGATTACTTTTGTAGTTATGTGGTGGTGTTATCAAAGACTTAATAATAAACTTGCTGTGACTGACAAAATTAGTTTTTTTGCAACAATAACTGATAGACTTACACAGAAGGTAAAACAATTCAACTAATAATAAGTTGGTTATTTTTATACTACTGACAGGCATATTTAGCAGGTGAAAGTGATAAAAAAACGTAAAAAGTTTATATAACGGCTAGCCTGGTGCTGCATTGTTTCGGCAATTTGAATATTAGGTGGTATGCCCTATTAACTCGTTCTCAAGAAAACTGCACCTTAAGGAATCAATGTCAACATCAATCAAATTTCGTTTGTTCAGTTAGATCTGAAACAAGACTGGAATATCCTCATCTACAGCAAGATATCAATGACCTTTTTCGTGATGGGACGAGTACTCGGTATCGAACGATTTCAGTGGTATCGATACTCATACTCGGTATCGAAATATTTTGTCTCAGTTTTCGATAACAACGTACGAGTTACGAAAGCCAACATAAGAATACGGGCAACTTTATGTCAATATTTTCTTCGGATAGCACAAAATTGGAAAACAAGTTCCGCCAGTTTACGTAAATATTAAAGATCATTTTCTATGTGTTTCTTATGACGGAAATCGACAGAGATCATTCTCTCTATGTGTTTCTTATGACAAAAATTGACAGAGATCATTCTCTATGTGTTTCCTATGACGGAAATCGACACTCAACATTCTCTAAGTCTTTCTTATGACGGAAATCGACAAAGATCATTCTCTATGTAGGCTATTTCTTATGACGGAAATCGACAGAGATCATTCTCTTTGTATTTCTTATGACGGAAATCGACACAGAACAAATTTTGAACGAAATATTCTTTAATTTTTGATAAAATAGTAACGAATTGTGAAAGTACACTGAAAAGGGAAGCAATAGTTTGAATATCTACAAAATATTTTTAACTAGGCTTTTTTGTGCATGAAAAGTATGTTCCTGAATATGCAACTTTTCCAGGCAAGCAAGACTTATGGAACCACCTTCGGCAAGTCACACACAAAATTTGTTGCTCTTCGGTTTTGTTGCCGTCACAATCTTCTGCCTTACACACAGACCATCGGTTTGACGTAGAGCATTGGTTCTCAAACTTTTTTTATTGCGACGCCCCTCGAAAAGTTTTCTGGACTTGCGACGCACCAGCAAATAAAAGTTAATGAGGAAACTTAATATTAAAGTTGTGTTTATTGATACAACAACAAAAAGCATCGAAACGGAACTATTCTGCGACGCCCTTGGAAAATTGAAAACGAGGCACCAGGGCGTCGCGACGCACAGTTTGAGAACTACTGACGTAGAGATATCGCCAATTAGGCTACTTCATTGTAAGAACAATCTTGGACGGCAATTTTTTAAGAAAAATCACCTTGACTTCTCCAAATTGTTCTCTTTTTTTACTCATTTTTTTGCTTCATCCAACCTGACTCTGGGTTGTCGTTCGGTGGTTGTTGGTGGGGTTTTCAGTATAAGTTTTTTATCCATTTTCTGAAGTAATTTTGGCAAGTATTGGCAGTTTATTTATAATGCAGTTGCAGTTTATGATCACATGTAGGCTACGCCACAATCGAATGAATTTGATTGCATTGGGACATCGGTGCATCGCAAGAAACGCCAATCATCAATTCCGGTTGTTTGATCCGCTACTGAAAAGCATGCTTTGACGATGTTGAATGTGGCCGCTAAATGATTTTCAACTTAGGGCAATGATGTTGGCAAAGAATCTAATAAAAATATAATTTCTGTCAATTTCCGTCATAAGAAACACATAGAGAATGATCTCTGTCGATATCCGTCATGAGAAACACATAGAGAGTGTTGAGTGTCGATTTCCGTCATAAGAAATACATAGAGAATGATCTCTGTCGATTTCCGTCACAAGAAACACGCAGAGAATGATCTCTGTCGATATCCGTCATGAGAAACACATAGAGAGTGTTGAGTGTCGATTTCCGTCATAAGAAATACATAGAGAATGATCTCTGTCGATTTCCGTCACAAGAAACACGCAGAGAATGATCTTTGTCGATTTCCGTCATAAGAAACACATAGAGAATGTTGTGTGTCGATTTCCGTCATAAGAAACACAAAGAGAGTGTTGAGTGTCGATTTCCGTCATAAGAAACACAAAGAGAGTGTTGAGTGTCGATTTCCGTCATAAGAAACACAAAGAGAGTGTTGAGTGTCGATTTCCGTCATAAGAAATACATAGAGAATGATCTTTGTCGATTTCCGCCATAAGAAACACATAGAGAATGTTGAGTGTCAATTTCCGTCATAAGAAACACATAGAGAATAATCTCTGTCGATTTCCGTCACAAGAAACACACAGAGAATGATCTTTGTCGATTTCCGTCATAAGAAACACACATGGAATGATCTTTGTCGATTTCCGTCATAAGAAACACATAGAGAATAATCTTTGTCGATTTCCGTCACAAGAAACACATAGAGAATGATATTTGTCGATTTCCGTCATAAGAACCACATAGAGAATGTTGTGTGTCGATTTCCGTCATAAGAAATACATAGAGAATGTTGTGTGTCGATTTCCGTCATAAAAAAACACATAGAGAATGATCTTTATCGACTTCCGTCATAAGAACCACATATAGCGAATGTTGAGTGTCGATTTCCGTCATAAGAAACACATAGAGAATGTTATGTGTCGATTTCCGTCATAAGAAACACATAGAGAATGATCTTTATCGACTTCCGTCATAAGAACCACATATAGAGAATGTTGAGTGTCGATTTCCGTCATAGGAAACACATAGAGAGTGTTGAGTGTCTATTTCCGTCATAAGAAATACATAGAGAATGATCTCTGTCGATTTCCGTCATAAGAAACACATAGAGAATGATCTTTGTCGATTTCCATCATAAGAAATACATAGAATTCAAAACCCAGTGTATAAACCCTAGGCCAAACAGAATCAACCGTACTTGTACACAGTATTTCACGGAAAATATATTTCACCAAAAAGTTTTGGCATCTTCAGTTCCTGTAAGCGAATACAATACTGTTATGAAAGCGAAGGGATAGTAAAACAGAAAAAAACAATAAAATACTAAAACAAGCTGCCAGTAAAACATGCAACTGGTGAAGAAACTTTCCAGAATGAACGCCGAGCTGTTTACTATCGGACTGTCAAGTCTGCTGCAGGTGTGTTGCAAAACAGAAAAAAGGCGGAAGCACAGAAAAAGATAAGAGAGTAATTGGGTTGAGGGGAATGCGTGGAACAAATTCAACGAACACGCGGTAGTATCATGCGCTGGATGTTTATTTTGGCGTTAATCAATGCCAACCACTTTGCTTCGGCCATATCTAAATTTTGTATCACAGGTTGTTCTGCAAAAGTGACCGAAAAACATTGTGCGATGTTTGGTTTTTTAACGAGAGCAGACATATGCTTCTGTTCGTAATGGCGAAAAAGCGCGGCTTTGTCATCCTTGTGCTGGTGCTGTGTGATGGAAAATCTTTTCCATGCTGCGCGATGACTACGCCACCTTGTTGCAAACGTATTTTTCGTTTGGCCAACGTATCTGTCGCGACAAAGCGCGTATGTCGCAATGTAAATACCGTGGCTGTTGCAATCCAGGCATTGTCTTAACGCAGTGGTTCTCAAACTGTGCGTCACGACGCCCTGGTGCGTCGCTTCAATTTTCCAAGGGAGTCGCAGAATAGTTCTGTTTCGTGGCTTTTTGTTGTTGTAACAGTAAAAACATCTTCAATAATAAGTTTCCTCATTAACTTTTATTTGCTGGTGCGTCGCAAGCCCAGAAAAACTTGTCCAGGGGAGTCGCAACAAAAAAAGTTTGAGAACCACTGCCTTAACGTATAAATTTCTGTTTTCGTCTTTATCTCCTTCACAACGCTTATCATCGACGTGCTGTTTTTGTAGTTCCCGCAAAGAGCACAGTGTCCGCAGGGTTTTGAAATACCGGGTTCTCTTGTGGTGGGGTTTGATGCCAGTTGCCTGTAATTAGTAAGTATTCTGCCTAACGTTGGGGGTCGTTTGTAGGTGACCATTGCGTTCGGTTTTAGCATGTTTTCTTTATGTGTTTGTTGTAGCAGTCGTGGAAAAGCCGTAGCCCAGACCAATGGTTCCGTCAGTCTTGATTTTTTAGCTGGTGCCGGTGTGTCCATTGTCTAGTGCACTGCCTCAGACAAAAATTTATCAACTGTTCTAGGTGGGAAACACGAGTTAATACATTTCGTTTTTAGCTTGTTGAGACTCTCTATATAGTACGCATCTTGTTCGTTAAGTCTACGTAGACTCGTGGCTTCGCCTTTCACAATTGCTTTGAAAATGTGAAGGGGGTGGTGGGAGGTACCGTGTAAAAAAATCCGATTTGATGGAGAAGGTTTTTGTAGTCTCTAAGAATAAAACCATACGGAGACTGCATGGACGATGAATGTAATACATCCAGAAACTCAACATCTCCTTCATCTTTTAAAAAAATCCTAAAAGTCAGGCGAAGCCCAGACTTCATCATTGCATTTTTTAGTGCAACCTCGATGCATCTGTTTACCGCTGGTCCAGTTGCGATCCATATGATGTCGCCTATAAATCGTTTCAATATCTCGCATTTTTTAAGTGTTTTTGCTATCGGTTTCAAGACAAAGTGCAAAGCTATATGTTTGCTAAAGAGACAGAGTGATTATCTCCGGTAACAATACCTTCGGTTTGTTGATAATAATCTTCACCATACTTAGTTGTAACACTTTTTATAGTTACCATGACCAATTCCACCAACTGTTTTCTTCCCTCAGCATTAAACTTCGTGTGTTCTTGTAGCGCTGTACCAATCGCTGCTTTTATTAAACTTCTGGGCAGATTTGGACACAGGGCAACTATATCTGCAGCTGTAATGCAGAGGCGTCCCCTGAGCATCTGTGCTTTGTGGATGTTTTCTCGCTTCCACTTTTTACCTCCTCCACATAGTGCATACTATCAGGTTTTTTTTTAAGGTTTGGTTTGGGTGACCGCTAAGTAGTTTTAAGAGACCGCAAGTGTTTCATTTAAATACCAAAAATAGCCATATTTGCTTAAACGAAATTTTGGGAAACCGCTGGAGAAATTTGGGGGACCGTTTTCGGTCGTAGAAATAACAGTATGTCAGGCCTATTGAAGGCGTTGTAACGAATCAGCCTGTCATCAAGCATTAACCATGTAGCAATTAGGCGTTGGCTGGAAAAAATCTAACCTGCGGTGGGATTCGCACCCACGACAGAAGTCTTTCCGCGAATCGCGGTCTATACCAACTGAGCTACACAAGTTTAGGGTGAGCCCGTCGAAAGTCGAATCACTAGCACCGTTGCCTGCAGCTTATGTTGCACAGTTCAGCTTCGTAGTAGGGGATCGATCAGTAGACCTAATGCCGTGAACGCTGATCTGTATCGACGCTTTAGGGCTGATCCGAGCTATGCATATTTGTCTTAACTCAATTTTATTAGTTTATGCTTCCTCATTCACATTACGTAAAAATCACAAACGCAATAATATGCACAAAAAGCAGGTCAATCTCACAGAGGTCAGGATGCAGTGCCTTTCTGACAGCATTCATAAAACCACAATTGCGACTTTTAGTAATAGATTACCTAACGCTAAACTGTATCCTTCGTACCTACCATCATATAGTTCTATACAGTGGTGGGGTTCAGCCGGTTCGCACTGGTTCTATAGAACCGTCTCACGAAATTTTATGAGATCAGCGAACCGATGGTTACCTTAGTCAAAAACGATTGTTACCTTAGTCAAATACAAATGATATCATATCATTGATATGTATTGATATATGATACGTAGCCTATCCTGCCATGCGCCCCTTAATGGTATTTAGTGTCCCGCGTCGATTTAGCACTATTGCATTTTTTCTTGTGAGTATATTTTGCGCCACATGTTTGCGTGTCTTGCATTTTCGTTTTATCCTCTCTACTCTAGTTTACTCTCTCTAGCTCAAATCGTTAATTTCACGACCGTCAAATAACAATATAGCCAGCATAAGAAAACAATCAACGACGACTGGCAGTTCATCCGTAAATATATCCGTAAATCCAGTGGTGTTTTCCGGAGTTTTATCACCAAGGAATCTCGAGGAAGCAAAAATTTTGCCCAGATGCTTACTGTATTGATGAGGAAACCTGTAGGAAATGGTAGAGCTACTAACACTGAGCTTGGGCTGGCCCCCGGCCTAAGAACTTGTGGTAGGTGGCGCAACAGAGCATAGGCGTTTATGGTGCTGTTACAGCAATTTGGGTTTATGGTAAGAATAATTGCTGAGTCAGCACCATAAACGCCTATGCCCTTTTGCGCCACACACCAGAAGTTCGTAGGCCGGGGGCCAGCCCAAGCTCAGTGTTAGTAGCTCTTTTTTTTTCACGGGGTTCGAACCCAGGAAGCTCCCGGGGACGAATCCCGATCAGGTTTTTTATGTCTGTGTATGGGTCAGGCGCGCCGGACCGTTCGGCCAAGTTCCTGCCCCAGTGTTAGTAGCTCTACCGTAGGAAATCTACCAAAATGCTATTTAGCACCCACTTCTGGTTACACCAGAGAGAACAATTCAGTAGGGGTTAAAATATTTTAGTATCACCAAACCAGATAACTAAGATTCAACATAAAAAGTCAATCCGTTTTAGAATTGATTTATTGATTAAAAAAACAATAAATAAATTTGTCAGGTGGCTTAACATTAGAAGGATTTTAAAGCTTCAACTGTAAAAGGTAGGAATGTGCAAATGGCATCTGTTATCTTCGGTAATAAAGACAAGTGAATTAAAATGAAACTGCTGCGTGTTAAAAGCCAATCTGCTCTTGTTGTTTTTGATTAACCACAGCTTCGATGTTCGATATAACTTTCTTCTTGTTTCAGGGACGCAAAGGCAAGCCTGTTACTTAATTCGTAACCGGTCCAGAACCCTACAATAATAACTCACCACAAAGGCCAATTACTCCCGCACACTGGTTTAGCTTATGGCCGCTGACTTATATTTAAAACAATGTAAAAGCAACGTACGTTACACCGGGCACCGGGCAGCATATTTCCAAAATGTTTCCGAATTCGAACCACAGGGCTTTTTAAGCCAATCACAAAGGCGGGTTTTCCCGGGTCATGTGACTTTTTAACCAATCAGCGTAGTCGACTCATTGAACCAATCAGACGACAGCTTGCGTAGTAACCTGTCAATCTGCCTTGAGTTACTATATTTAAAAGTTAAGGTTGTGCTTGGTTTTATAATTGTATTACTAAAATAAAAGCATTTTGAAAGGCATTTTTAATAATTAATCATAAGCTTTTTTGTAAATAATTATCTGATACTGTTAAGTGGATTCCATGCAGCAAATTGTGGAACTTGAAGGAAAATTAGTAACAAAGGAAATAAAGAAATGGTTTTTAGATTGACCTTACAATCAGCAAAAGAATGGGACGAGTGGCTTGAGTCTTTTTGTGTAGTTTCTAGTACTAGCTGGAATGTATGCAAAACATTTTTCAACCCTAAAATATTTTGGGGTAACCTTTAAATGCCATCTTATCAGTTTTGCCAACATGAAACTGGTGCATCAAATTCAACACTTTGTGTCCTGTGTCTATGGATGTTAAGATCAAACTTTACACCAAGTCAACTAAACATCAGATAAGTTGGTTTCTACTCATCCGTGTATGGCAGTTACCACAATCACTTGCTTAAAGCTGCCAGAAACCTTGGTTAGCTAAAGATCAGTGAATCTACAAAAAATATTTTCAAGATGTATTTTTGGCAATGATTGTCAGTGTCTCAAGCATTACAAAGTACAAACCCATGAGACCAAGTTGCTTGTTACAGATGAAATAAGTGCAGCAGTCACTAACAACTGCCATAATCCAAAACCCTGCTCTGTGTACTATCTCTGGGATCAGTGGCGTAAATGTAACTTTGGGGCATAAAGTGGTATAAATTTGTTTTGTGCCTTTACAGACAAGATCTGCCTTGAGCAATTTAATTGTAAGTCCAATCATGGAAAGAATCCACAAAATGATGTTACAATCTTCTGAGATAGTGTTTGTGGATTCTACAACCAATCTGGATCAGACTAATGCCTCACTTACAGTCCTGTTATGTGGTAGTCCAATTGGGGATGTATCAGGGATCAGTACCTCAGAAGCATATGTATGTAGGCGTTGCATTGGGTCAGGAGCAGGCACCATCTGTGGAATTCTTTAGTGATTTGGCCACCACATATCTACACAAGATCATGGTGGCTGTTCAAATGCCATGGAAATCAATCCACCCACTTCATTGTCCGATAGCATTGCTGGACCCTCATAAACATAAACCAGTGACTGAATGTCCGGACTACACTGCAGAGAACTTTTCTTAAATTTAATTGTGTTCTGAGCTTATAAAGACCAAGCACTCTAGTGACTTTCATTAAAAGAAAACTAATGAACTATTAGAAAGGTTTAAGAACTCTATCTCTTCTGCTCATTTTGTTGCACAAATAAGATCAGCACTTCATTCATTTGGAAAAAAATCAATTGGCAGCCACAATGCTGGGA
This sequence comes from Phallusia mammillata, assembly GCF_965637545.1. Taxonomy (NCBI): domain Eukaryota; kingdom Metazoa; phylum Chordata; class Ascidiacea; order Phlebobranchia; family Ascidiidae; genus Phallusia; species Phallusia mammillata. The sequence continues at coordinate 18,137,529 of NC_137253.1, forward strand.
CCAAAATACATTGTTTTTTTGGTACTGACATTAAAATGATATATTTTCTTGGTATGGTTGGTACAAAAATTCATTTCCTTTTGTGTTTTACTTTTTTCCTGCAGCTTTTCCATGTATTTTTGTATAAATTGTTAAATGGTCTTGGATAAAATTTTTACATCTGGTAGATATCATATTGCTTACTCTTATAACCTAATTTCGTTTGTAGATTGGGGCAATTGGTTTTTGATTAATTTATTGGATTGTAGGTTGGGCTATTTGCTATACCAGAACCTGCATGGATGCATAATCATATTTGCTGTTTAACAATTAGAATTTACATTTCCATGCTCCAAAGTGATTACCTATAGCGTATGGTGCCTTAAGCCACTAGAGCTCAGGCCTGTATGTGTGGAATCAAGGAAAAGCAGTTGCGCTGCCAAAATAAACAAACTTTTGGAGGACTGTTGAAATGTAAACCATGAAGGAAAATAAATAGCCTGTGTAGCAAGGTCAAGACAAACTAGTTTAACTTGCTGACAAATATGACTGGTAATATAGAGTGCTGTCAATACTAGCCAAGCTTGCTTACCCAAATTTAGAGTATTGTAAGTAAAAAGGTGTTTTGTTTCATACATGAGATTGCAAATAAAAAAAAAACTGGTGTAAACAAGAAAAATAAAATAACTGAGAAAAAGCTGCTCACATCAGGTGAGATAAGAAAATAAATTTCTGACACTGCTGCATAGCTGTTTTTAGGTGGTAGCTATTCTGTACAACATTTTTTGGGACTATTATCATTTCAATGTCACAAGAAAAACAATCAATTTGCTAGCACAAGTAAATCTTCTCATAGTTTACTTTATACTGTAGTAGTTTTTTTTAATCCTGCATTTGCTCTCAAGCACACTACTTCAATCTGCTATTCAAGATCACTTCGGTTTTATTGTAAACTTACGACAAAATTCCAGCATGCACAATAAAAATAACATATACATTGGTAGCACAGAACAACATTCAAAACTGAAAATACTGGGAGTTGTTTGGAACAACTATGCAAATGGTGTGCCTAGTGTACACCTATGTTAGAACTGCACTGTGTACAATTATAAACCATTCATAGGAACAGTTTGTTGATCCCAAGGAATGGCATGCATAATGTGTTTAATTGCGTTGATTATAGGTGCTTGCACTAGAGACAATGAGGCATAATACACTGTTTTTATGCCATGCAAACTTGCCTGCATGCAGTGCTTATCATATACAAAGTAAAAAACATACAAAGTAAAATTTTGACATTGATTGATCGAAGAGGTTGAGTTGCTATCCTAAACAAACACATAGCATTAATAATAGAAAATATTTTGCACAAAAGCTATTTCAGACTTAATAAAAAGTATGAGTGTATAAGTATAATCTAACATTAATGAAGCATATATTGCACAAAAGTGATTTTACCATCAATAAAAATTATGTGTGTATAATTTACTGCTATAATAACCTAATAAACATTGCCTTCAGAAGGCTTCAGTTCAAACATCCAAAATGAGTCTTCACCATGTTCTGACTTGTAAAAACGTTTTTTGAATCAAAACTGACATAAAACTTGCAACGTCGACAATACTGAAGTCAAAGTAACCGCTTAGCAACCTAGGCGTGACGTAACGGCAACCCGCAAATTTCCCCTGCTGTGATTGGCTTAAAAAGCCCTGTGGTTCGAATTCGGAAACATTTTGGAAATATGCCACCGGGCAACCCACCACCAAAACAATGACCCCAACACCACCACGTTTCACGACGCCTAGAGAAAAAGCACTATTGTCGACCAGAGATTTAAGGCAGAACAGGAAGGTACATTCCGGTGCAATCAACGCTTTACAAACCAATCACCCCTAGGTGGAAGCAGCGAAGGTGCCATACCACAAACGTAACTTAACTAAGGTTCAACAACGAAAAAGAATGAAAACAATAAGTGACGGTGACAAAAACCAACAAGAAGTAAAATTTCGCTACGCCTACCAAAAAAGGCCATTAAAATCAAATTCGCACACGTTTGGGTACATGCTATCACATTTGTGGGGTCGGTCGATCAGTTCCATCAGTGGTTTCCAAAATGTTTTTGAATCGACCTTCCCCGATCCCGTAGTTTTCTCGAGTACTCAATGTGAAAGAAAAAATGAAATACGGAAGAAGCTTGCCCAACGTTTATTATTGCATGCCACTCTTAAACTTAAATAATTTGTTTTCAACCAGGTAATTAATTATTTAACATTAATGTGTAATTTGCAACCTTCCCAAAACATGTTAAATTTGTACTTTCAAAACAAAATTTAAAGTTACGAAGTTTTGACTTTTAAAAATATTCAGACAAGTTATATCACAGACACGAGTAAACATAAATTCAAGGATTGTACGCAAACAATCGCCTCTGTTTGTAAACTGCTAAAATAATAAGGGTTTAGTCTCAGCAAGGCGGTCGATCTGGTACACCTCCTCACATAGAAGAGGGCGACAATTTTGCTGTTTACGCCGACGATGAACAAGAATAAATTAAGTTACTTTGAGTCTGTGTGATATTTCACATAACGTAAGCGTTTTTCTCTAAATTGAGACAAACATTCGAAATATTTTTCTGGTATTTCTTAGCGTCTTTTCAAAGGTACGTGATGGCTGGGACCTGGGGTAACTATAAAGATTATGTTGCCTGTGCAAGCTAGGTTTTAAACTGTGTATTTGCCATTTTTTGGTTATCTTGGGATTTTTGGACAAATCTTGGGATGTTTGGTGAGGGAACCTTGGGATATCTTAAAATTCTCAGTGGCAGCCCTGCGGTAGGGGGTTGTAGTTCATGATGTCCTGACCTAAACAAAATATTTAAATCATTTAAGAAATTCATCTTCCCTGGCTCCCTTTTCATACATTCAGCCCTTTTTTATGCATTTTATTTAAGTGTTTAAGTCAGATCGTCGGTAATTATTGGGCAGTTGCATGTCTAATTTGAAAACTATAATGACGAATGTCAAGGATTCGGGATTTGACATCATAGCTTCAAAAGAATTCTGAAAAACTGTATAGTTTTTCATTTCCTAACAAGAATAAAAAAACATTTACCATGCTACAGTGTAAGTTTTGTTTAATGGACTTACAATGTACATTACTTTCGTCCCAAAGTGGTGATTTCAGGTATTGCTGTGGTGTTTTTACACCCTGGGGAAATCCTACTCTGTGACGTAACAATGCCAACATTTTGCAGTTTCTCAACAAACTTTTGCTTTGTTAAAATAACATTATTATGGCTTTGCCTATGGCAAGTTCAGCAAAGGCGCTGGCCAAGGAACTTAAAAACCTACAAGAAGAGCCAGTGGAAGGATTTAAAATTACTCTGGTAGATGAAAATAATTTATATGACTGGCAGGTGGCCATATTTGGACCTCCGGGAACTTTATATCAAGGCGGCTATTTCAAAGCACATATTCGTTTTCCTGGAGACTATCCCTACTCTCCACCCTCATTTCGTTTTTTGACGCACATCTGGCATCCTAATGTTTATGAAAACGGCGAGGTGAGATAAAGAATTGCATGTTTTTTTTACAAATTCTGTTAATATACCCATGCCCAGGTTAGGACCATAAAACAAAGATAAGTCATTCAGTACCTCGATAAATCTCAAAAACGCTGTTTGGCAGACCCAAAGTTTCAAAAAAGATGAGAAGGCACAAACAAAAACTACTGGATTATGTATCGAATTTGTAACTTAGGTGTGCATTTCTATTCTACACCCGCCTATCGACGATCCTCAGGGTGGGGAATTGCCCCAAGAGAGGTGGAACCCAACCCAAAACGTTCGAACTATTCTTATGAGCGTTATTTCGCTCCTGAATGAACCGAACACTTTATCACCCGCCAATGTTGATGCATCCGTAATGTTTAGAGATTGGAGAGACCGAAAAAACAAGAAGTATGAGGAATATGTGCAACAACAGGTAAACAAAACCATTAATTCCTTATAGGATAATAGGGTTGTTTTCGGAAAGAGAAGTTTCAAATTAATGTCAATAAAATCTTGTAAATATATGCTATATTGGGCCAATTGAAAAGTATTAGAAAATGGTTTATTCCTAGATGAAAGCAGAAAAAAATTAAAAAAGCAGCAGTAGTGCAACGCAAAATGATTAAGCCCAGGCTACCTTTTTGTTCCAGAAATAAAAGCAAAGAAGAATAATAGTGAATTTTTAATTGATTTTTGATATAGTGGAGACTTCTGAGATTTTACGTTGTGATTTGCCAACGCCGTGTCGTCTGTCCGGGCTTACTTATATACTATTGGTTTTAAGCAGTGGTTAGATTCAAATTTTCGTCAGCCGATTCTATCACAAAAGTCATATTTTTCAGTCGTTTCTGTTACAAAAAGTTGTATACAGTAACCAGCAATGCTAACGGGTTCGTTGATATTATAAAATTTCGTGAGACGGTTCTATAGAACCGGTGCGAACCGGCTGAATCCCACCACTGGTTTTAAGCAGTGACGATACAAGATTTAATCGGTGGAATATGCCGTTTTTTCGATAGCTATAGGCTAAACCAAATTTTTTAGTGCAAAAAATATTTTTCTAAAAGGCAACCGCCAATTTTTTTTCTAATTAACTGTATCTAAAAAAACAAAATCACTTTGTATGCAAAAGTTTGGATGTTTTTGCTTGGCTTACATTTTGCGAAAATTGTTTCGGAGTGTCATAGTTCAGTTAACAACACAAGATTCAGTTGAAAGCTTTCGTCAGAACGGCATTTTACGTTTGGCCTGATTCGGCCGAAATCATTCGGTTGTGGGCTGAAATTTCTGTGGTTTATGAGCAGGGAGTCGAATCGCTTGCCATATGGGTTTAGGTCAGACCTGGGCATTTTACGGCCTGCGGGCCACATCCGGCCCGTTGGCTCTCCCTGTCTGGCCCGCGTGAGGTTTAAGCAAATTAAAACATCAATCCAATATAGGTGTATTTATGCTATGCATGAAATACGGCAATTTAGCTGTTATTTTAAAAAGCCATTTGTTATATATATGATTACGTAGTGATGCACGTGCGTAGGCGAACAACGTGTGATGCTGGTCAAAATCGTCATAAAGTTGTTCAACCCATTGTTACGCGATAAAGCTTATAGTGCTCTTTTGTGTCAAAATAATACAGCGGAGATGGGAAAAACACAGAAATCTGATTTTTACAAACTGGAAAGATCAACCTAATTGAGTAAAACTTTGGGTTTTAAGATTTCAGCGTAATATTGCAAGCTAAATTGCTATTTTTCATGTCAATTTGCCCGCTTATTTTCTATGCAAACTATAAATATTTGCATTACAACGCTCAAATGTAGAATAAAGTTTAACCAAGTTATCGTTGGTTTGGCCCTCGGACATAAGTCAGGTTTCTTATGTGGCCCCTTTTAAAAATTAATTGCCCACCCCTGGTTTAGGTTAACGTTTTATTGTTTTTAGGGTTCCGGTTCAGCATTTAAAAAATGTTTGACCAAACGGCTTTGAATTCTGAGCAAGCTGCGTAACACCTTACAAATCTTCGCTTCGGGTTCAACGGCAAACAAAATACGGGGTTTAACTCCGGTTCGGGTTTATAGGCTATAGCATAGGCTTAGGCATAGGCCTATATGTAATGAAAATAGCATAGGCCTATATGTAATGAAACTGATGAAAGGTGACGGAACGAATAACATTTTCAGAAACGTCCGTATTACTGTAAACCGTCAAGAAATGCGATTTTTTGGGTGGGGGGTTAGGTTTTTCAGGTTGGATGTAGTTCAGACCAGGTTGTGCTTAAAAAGTTTGTCGGTGAATAAAATGTAGGCAGATATCAGATTTCACTTTGGAAACATTGTAGCCCACACAGTGGCGTAGCCAGGGAGGGGCCAAAGGGGCCATGGCCCCTCCCAAATTTTCAAAGTTGTATATTGAGAAACTTTTATTTAGCGTAGTTTTGTCCCTCATCATTGTGGTTTCGTCTTTCAACTATTAAAAGAACATATAAATTGACAAAAATGACTGTTGTCACCAAGTTGTAAGCTGACATCCATGCTTTTTATATTTATGTAGACATGGAATAAATCAATAAAGAGTTTGGCTGTCCCGTCGAACCAATGTTTGGTAAAAGAATGCCTTACGCCGAGGATTAGCAAAGAGTTGTATTAAACAACAAACTATTTGGCCCCTCCCAAAACTTTTGTCTGTCTACGCCACTGAGCCCACACCATCCTCGTACATAAAATCACGAGACGTTACTAGTTTTTGCATGCAACTTTGGTACGTTTTACACCCACTATCAAAATACATGGTGACCGACAAGATGATAAATACAACCATTTGTAAGTCGATATACCCCAAAACATACACAACAGTTTTTCACTGAATTGCTTTTGCTTCATATCTAAACAAAGATTTTCGTTAGATCCGGACCATTAAACCATTTTAGAAAATGTGTATGTTGCAACTAAACCAGGGGTGTCAAACTCCGCATGCGGCCCACAAAGCCCTCCAATGCGGCCCACGAACACTCAACAACAATTATATTATTTTGTCAGATATTTGTGCGGCCGTAAACATGTTCATTAAAATATATGCACTGGCGGCCGTGACGCAATTAAAACTCTTTTGCCAAAATTTTTGATTTTTAAACTGCTCTAAACAGATTCGTGTTACTAAAAAAAGTATTAGGCTACCAGCAGCCATATGCGTCAGACTCTTGTACGCCTATTTTGTGCAAACAATGCGGAAAAACGGGAATCACAAGCGTCACAATATAAATTATGACGTAATAAACAACTAGAAGGGTGGCTTAGCACATATTGCCCTTGCACATACACTATGATCTATTTTAAAACATAAATATATTTTCTATGCTTATTTTGTATTTGGTCCCATATTAGCCATCGTTTTTTTATAATCTTGGTTGTTTCTGCAAGCAAAAACTCATGGGTCCCCACACATGCAAAGTTGTAGATAATGCATTTCAATAGATAACAATGAGTAAGTTTGGTATTGTGAAGACAAACACAGTGATTGGTACTGTGCATATTTAAATATGCTATATGGAGTAAAAACTATTTAAATTAAAAAACTCATTTTAGGGGGCTAGTAGGATAACTAATGGAGGTTCAACACACACAAACTTAAAAGTAGGAAACCACAATGACTCAATCAATAGTACTGCAAAATTTCAGTCCAATCTGCCAACGTTTAAAATTTCAACCAATAGAGGTGTTTTGAGCAACAACCGTTAATGTTTCTGACGTCAAAGGGCTGTTAACAACCCCCAAACTGCAATGGCGCAATAACGATAATTGGCATACTTTACAAGCTATCCAAATTTTAGTCAATTCTGACATTGTTTACAAACTCACCCCTTTCAGGGGGCTAGCGGGGTAAATACTAGGGTTATCCAGACAAACAAAGTGGGATGCACATCTACCATCTGTATAAGTTTCAGCCACATCCATCAAGCATTTGATGGCAAAACGAGTCAGACAAACTTCGGGGGAAAATACCCATTTTAGGGGGCTAGCGGGGTAAATGCTGGGGTTATCAACAAAAACAAAGTGGGATGTACATCTACATAACTTCATCTACCATCTGTGTAAATTTCATCCAAATCCCTAAAGGATTTGATGGAAAAACGGGTCGGACAAACTTTGGGGAGAAGAAAAATAAAGAAAAAAAACAAACATTTTGAGTAAAATCAATATGTGTCCCCTTCAGGGAAGGGGACCCATAATTAACACTGATCTTCATACTGTGCAGCTCACTATGTGCATCAAGTTGGAAATTAATCTGGGCTCTTAGGCGTCAATAGTTGGTATATATGTGATATAAACCGATTTCTTTACATCTGTAATTTTTAAAAAACCCAGCAGGTAATTGGCGGCTGTTGGTGAAATAAGAATCTGCGATGCGGGCGTAGTAGCGAAAAGCACATGCGGCCCTCGGCATAATTTCTAAACTGCAATGTGGCCCCCGAACCCCACGAGTTTGACACCCCTGAACTAAACGATCACACTCCTCAGGTTCGTGAAAGTCGGCTCGCAGCGGATAGGGACGGGGTTGTTGTCCCAACAACAATCGAAGATTACTGTGTTAAAACTAGTTTGGAAATATCATCGCAATGCTCATTTGAAGTAGACGAATATTTCGACGACGAAACGGAGGAGGGCATGGACGATAACGATAGCAATGATGGAGTTTCTTAGCGTTATTAAATTTAATAATAAACGTGTTTAGCATATATTTAGGTTTGTCATTTGCTTTTCGTTGCTAAGTATCGTTTCGCGCATTGTACACAAGTTAAAAAAGTATGAGATTTATTGGCAGAAAGAGTTGAGCAGGAAATGCATTAAAAACAAAACACCATACATACATGCACACACACTTATATACACAAGTACAACACAAAGAATAAGTAATGCAACATTGACTTCAGCGCATTGTTTTTCTGGAATGGTGGACCGGTGTGGCAGAGAACAAAGCAATAACACACTTTTGTCGTAATCTTCAACGCAGGAATGTAAGGGAGAGTGGGGTATTGTTTTGGAAAATTTACACCAGGGAAGAAGTTTTATTAACAAATGTATGTGTACTATTGACATTCTTCGATAAACGTATTATGTCACACCAACAAAAGTCAATGAACTATATGAACAGCTGTTAATGGCATCAAAAAACAGTGAAGTGCAAGTACAAAACCTTAACAAACAATAACATACGGAACACAAGAACGTCAAAATCAGTCTCAAATGTTGCATCTAGGGTAACTTGCACTAGTACATCAAGCAATACCTGTATTTCCATCACAAACCTTTTTTAATACAAAATAAACAATTATTATTATTCAAAATGCAACCTCAATAAAGTGACAGGCAATGTTAATTAGTAGAATTTACAAAGGCTAATCTCTGAAGGTTGCAGTAAATCACATATTGTCCAAAACACATACTCTCTGCTTATAAAAACATTTGTTTTAGCAATGGGACCATGCAAGCAGTGTTTTGAATGAGCTTACACACTTGATTGTAGTTAATTTAGTTTATAGTCCCTTGATGACTGACTGACTGACTGTCTGAAAAGGGTAACACCACTTCCATACAAAAGGATGCTAAAACAGAAACCAATTGTGTGTCAGATCAACATTAGGTTTGTGTAGTTTACTGTGTTCCTAAAATTACAATGACCACACCATCATACTAATAACAATAAAAAGTGTATGTAGAAAGCACAAAAACTCAATTATTCGGGAGATTTTTTCCAACATATCACAATGGAAGATTAAAAAACTATTCAAACTTTATTTGCACAGACTACAATGTTGCAACTTTCAACAACCCTACAATAAAAATTATGAGGGTAATGGCTGCATGTCTGCTGCAAAATTAGATCTTGTTTTCATCAAAATGGCACACTTTTTGCCTTTTAATCACTGATTCATAGGCAACAACATAAGATTAGCAGCAGGCAAGTTATATCAACTCCAATTTTAAGTAAATGTAAAAACTGATTTAAATGTTGATGCAACAAAACAAGGTACAGCCAACTGAAGGTAGCAGTCAAAGCTGCACATCGATGCAAATTGATCTTATGATACAGTGAGTTTGACACCATGGGAAACAACTTCACACATCAAAAATTAATTGTTTTTTATATGATCGCTTGGAAAACTGAGAGTTCGATTGCATGAATATGCAGTGGGCAGTGATCAGGCTTTAACTTAAAACTTGCTTCTATTGTTGAAACATAGCATTTTTTTGCTGCCATTAAAAAAGTCCAACATAGCCAATGGTCCTGTGCCCAAATCATAGGTAATAGGTATGTACCTTGAAGTTTAAATGGTGCATCTATTCTTGACAAGTGACTTCCTACTTGCCATTTTGTGGAATGGTCTGGTTAGCAGACCGTGCTGTTTTTAGATGGCATGTCTACAGTCATTGTTTGATCAGATTTCTGAGAGTCTTCAGTAAATGCCAGAGTGTCTTCTTCACAATCAGTGTTTGTTTTATCATTCAACTCTTTTGATGCTTGTGATGTACTGCTTGTAGGCAATGTGCCATCATCTGTAGAGCAATAGACATCAAGATCTTAGTGTTTTGCATACTGTCAAAGCCAACCATGCCCTGATACTTGCAAGATTTACAAGTTAAGATCGCAACATGGGGAAAGTTAAAGAATAGCCATATAAAACATTTGTTAATATTTTTGGCATTGTTTAAAAAACAACCATATACACATAAATACAATATCAACACAAGTTGCCATAATACCCAAAAAACTGGAATGATGATACGTTATCAATTTATTCATACTACATCCCGTTTAATGCTTAATAACACACATCATTTGCCATACTTACAGAGGATATACATGTGATAACTAATATCTAAGGGTCCCATTTTAATCTGGCAATTACCAACATAATTGTTTCTGCCAGCAACAAAGGCCCCCTCCCCCCTCCATAGGGCAACTAAAAAAAACATTTCTTTAAACCAGTGAAAAAATCAAACATTGATCTGACCTTCTGAATAAGTATGGTTTTGTACACTTAATGAAGCCATTGCATTGCATGCCTCATTTTGGCTAGATTCCAGTTGCCAATCAGAAAAAGATTGGTGTACATTGACACTTTCCAAACACTTCCAATGTGAAACTACAAACAGAAATGATGATAAAGTCCTAAAAAAACCTTCCTGCTAAATTAAAACCTCACAAATTTAAGTTATGTTATGTGCACAAAATTTTTGCCAACAGTTCTGCTACTTTTGCAGATCATATAGATTTAAGAATCTGCACACCTTGTATTGAAATGACATCCTCTATGCACTTAACAGTATTTATAGATGGTTTGCTCTCCATCATTATTTTTTTGTACAAAGATTCACTCTGCTTTCCCAGTAGTGAATTTATGCAAATTTCTGCACAGTCACTTAGAGCATTAAGCTCAAATCCCCCTTCAAGTGCCATGACCACTTTTCCTTTTGCAAGCTGCAACACTAGGTCAGTCAAAAATCCGAAACCTGAAAACCAATGTCTGTGCTAAATGTTACCTACAAAATAAATTTCAAATAGTACTTACATTTAGGTGACACATTATAACCACCTAAAGCTGGTGGATGACCCCTTGCAGGTGAAAATCCACATGAAACAAAAACAAAATCAGGATTAAATTGGTGGGCAATAGGCATAACAAGCGTTCTAAAAACTGCAATATAATCAGCATCAGTCATGGGTGGGTTCAAACTGTTGGAGAAACCAATGTTGACATTAAAACCAATTCCATCTTCAGTTCCAATCTGCAATAAAAGTTAACAATACATTACATCTATTAACAGCAATGCGTTTGAAAAAAAAAAACTAATTGATTCCACTAACACAGCAGCTCTGAACATTCATTCCACACCATAGTCCTGCACATTGGCGTAGAGCAGGGATGGCGAACCTTTTTAGTTGAATGGGTCAAACATGATATCAAAATTTGGAAAGAAAACAAAGTGGGTCACATATTTTATTGTATGTCAATGTCAATGCTAAGATGCTTGTTGTTGCATCTTTTCTGCAAGTCTTGTAACCTAGGTAGTTTTCAGTTTAGTTTTCAGACACCCCCTTTTTAAAAAATTGTGTGTAAATTCTAATCGACAATTGTGACACAACAAGGGTTTAATAAGGAGGTTTATGCGCTAACAATTGGAAAGTTACGTTCCGGCTAGGACGCTGGTTGCAATTTCTTGCTAAGTTTTAACTGCACTAAATGCAACAACTGTTTTTGCATTTGAATATTGTAAAATGAGTAAAAATGGTTAAAACGTTTAATGTTGTATTGTTTTGATCATGTAATAGTTTGTCACAAACATTAGATCGATGTAAATCGAGTTATGTTATTAGGGTAATTTGTTACTTGCCAGGCACAATTTATGCCTCCTGCAGTTACTAACTTTAGTGCATTCGTGACATTGCGCAACTTAACAGTAGGATTACCGCTTTAGCAAGGGATTTAGTTCTTTAGAAATTGGCCCCTGTTTTTTTAAGCAACGATTTTGATTACCTGACAGTCACGCTTATTTTGCAGCTGCAGTTTTGCTCAGTAAGCAAGATAGCAGAGTCGCAATCAGAAAACTATAACGCTTTCGCTAAAATTAACTGTTCTTCCTGTCAATTGGATGGTAGAGAAACGTCGAAAGTTAGGCCGGGTTTCAGCCTTGTACTTTCGGGCCTGCTTACAATTTTAAAAGAAGTGCTTTGCAGCTTAACGCGTTGTTTTGAACCACAAAATAAAATAGGCAACAGGACAAATTAGTGGCAGTTTGACGTGTGAATTACGTATTCAGTCTCATGTGGTCTAGGACATTTGTTTGGCAAATTTTCCAGATCTAATGACGTCATTCGGGAAATTCCCCTGAAAAATTTTGGACTCCCCTCTTTAAAAATTTCTGGATACGCCCCTGTGTTGTAGTGAAAAGTCCATACTAAAATGAACTACATTTCCCATAGGAAGTTTGGTTTGGAATATCATGCAATGGGGTTCATGTAATAACTAGAAGGGTGGTTTGGCACATTTTGTTGTTGCATTTACACTATAACCTATTTTAAAACATTAATATATTTCCTATGCTTATTTTGTATTGGGTCCCATATTAGCCATCTTCTTTTATAACCTTAGTCATTTCTGCAGGCAAAAACTCATGGGTCCCCACACATGCAAAGTTGAAAATAATGCAATTCAAGAGATAACCATGAGAAAGTCGAGTGTTGTAAGATAAAACACAGTGATCGGCACTGGGCTTAAATAATAATACTATGTACAATACAAACTATAAAATCAGATTCACCCCAGGTATTGTTTGAAGTATGTCCTATTTAACGTTTTAAAAAACTGACCCATTTTAGGGGGCTAGTAGGGTAACTAATGAGGTTCGACACATAAACGAAAAAATATATAAAAATCACAATGACTCAATCAACAGCACTGTAAAAAAAATGTTTAAAATTTTGACCACTAGAGGTGTGTTGAGCAACAACCGTTAATGTTTCTGACGTAATAGGGCTGTTAACAAGCCCCCAACTGCCATGGCGCAAAAACGTCCACCAAGCAACCCACCAATGAGCAACATACAACTGGTTGCCCTTGTAACACTATTGCGCCAAAGAAATCTTTCGTTTGTGGTGCCCAGTAACATACAAATACGTTTTACACTTTAGGGGCTTGTGGGGTAAATGTTAGGACTACAGGGTTGAACACAACAATCAACAACTATAAATGGCATACTCTACAAGAAATCCAAATTTCAGCCAATTCTGACACTGTTTACAAACTCATCCATTTTAGGGGGTTAGCGGGGTAAATACTGGGGTTATCAACAAAAACAAAGTGGGATGCACACCTACATAACTATATCTACCATCTGTGTAAGTTTCAGCCAAATCCATCAAACATTTGATGGAAAAACGAGTCGGACAAACTTTGGGAAGAAAAAAAAAGTAAGAAAAACAAAACAATTTGAGTAAAATCAATATGTGTCCCCTTCAGGGAAGGGGACCCATAATAACTGTTGAGAACCACTGATACTAATTCAAATAGCACATAAAATACCTCCTCCAGAGAGCCAGTTCCAGGAAAAAAGTGTCCATCATCATACCGATGAACAGAAACAACCAGGACAGTGGGATCAGCATAAAATATGTTCTGAGTTCCATTACAATGGTGTACATCCCAGTCAATGATTAAAATTTTCTTGTAATCCTTTCCATACATACTTTGTAATTTGCGGGCAGCAACAGCAACAGAATTAAAGTAACAAAAAGCCCTGAAAATTCATTTGTATAATTCAGAATGCAAGATCTGCAGTGACCAAATAAAATATCTTAAACACTGCAAGCTTATGCAAAATAATACCTTGCATTGGCATTTATATAATCATATAACTTAGAAAGTTAACTTTTCTATACACTCTCTTTACATTTGTTTACATGCAAGTTGGTAAAAATATTTAAACTTTATGTTTAGAAAACATTTATTAACTAGAAAGGTGGCTTTCTAATATACTTCCATTTTATATATTCTATATCCTATTTATCAATTTACTATACATATCATTTCATCTACACATAATAGGTCCCCACACATGTGTTTGTGCAGATTTACGGTAAATGTTGCGGTTATTTTTAGATTCTTGACAAATTTATTTGAAAACATTAAACCAACTTTAAAAAAGGTTTGTCCGTATTCTTTTTGCATCATTTATTGTCATATAAATACAAAAACAGTAAAACAGAACGGAAAAAACTTTTTTTTTTCAATTTAATCTCTAGCTTTGACCTTGATATTGTTGTCCAAGGTCAGTTTTTGAACACAAATTTTCCTAGAAAGCCTTAACAGTTGTATTACAGACACTATAAATTAAAAGCTACAAAGGTATACATAAAAAATCTATTATCTCTCAACTTTGTTTCGCAAAACGAGTACCATTGACCTGTAGTAACCTCTCACTGTGCAGACGCCGTTGGTGTGCTCAACAATACTGTTTTGCTTAATTTATATATGACTTGAGTATTGAATCTTGAATTGATTTGTCAAAAATAAAGAAGCTACGTTATGACAAAAAATCGTTCTTAACTGTGTTTATAATACCTACAAGTTGACCTTTAGTGACCCGTGCTCATGCCGCGACCAAGCTGACAATGAGAATTCAAAGACCATTATCTTTCGAAAAAGTCAAGTTATGTTTCCTCTTTATTGATCAACACCGTTTTGCCTAACACATAACAAACTGAAGCGCGTTTATCGAGTTTAAATCACGTCTTAGATGCGAAACCATTACCAAAACTGAAAATGGGCGTGATAACTTAATAAAACGACATGGCACTGCTGCGCAAATACAGTGGATTAATCACCGAAACGACTGTCTCGTAAAACTTCTCTCCGACGTCAAGCAAAGCACTCCCGCTCTGCATTAACCGCTTTGATCGTAACCAGTAAGTTACTCTCTTGGGACTTCTGTCTGAAGATGTACACATGTACTTTAGTCCAGAGGTGCCCAGCCCGTTGATCGTGACCGACTTGTCTGTCCTGGGCTGATATCCAGTTGATCGCGAGGGATCCAGAAAGTTATTTGAACTAGAAAGGTGGCTTTCTGATATAGTTCCATTTTATACATTCTATATCCTATATTACCAATTTACTATACACACCATTTAATCTACACATATGATTGTGTTTGTAAACAAAAACGAATGGGTCCCCACACGCATGTTTGTGCGGATTTACGGTAAACAAATGTTGCGGTGATTTTTAGATTCTTAGGGAGAAATTTTTAGAAAGCATTAACCCAACAGCAAAAAAGTTTGTTTTTATTCTTTTTGCACTATTATTGTCATATAATTACAAAAACATTAAAAAAGAACGAAACAAATACTTCCAATTAAATCTCTCGCTTTCTCTTACCCAGATATTGTCGTCCAAGCTCGGGTTTTAAACACAATTTTTTCTAGAAAGCTGTAACAGTTGTGTTACAGACACTTTAAATTAAAAAAGCAATTTGCTACAAGTGCATACATAACAAATTGTTTTTCATTTAACTTTGTTTTGCAAAACGAGTACCATTGACCTGTAGTAACCTCTCAGGGTGCACACGCCAAACGACTGTTTGACCTTTTGACACCGTTTTCAATAGCACGCCGTCCTTAGTGTTCAACAATACCGTTTAGCCTAATTTATGCATGCCTTGAGTATTGATTCCTAAATTGATTGAAAAAACGCTACGTTATAACGAAAGAAAGTTCTGAACTGTTTTTGTAATACCTACTAGTTGACCTTTAGTTACCCGTGGTCATGCGGCGGCCAAGCTGACAACGAGCACTTGCAAAAAGTTTATTTTTTCATCTTTATATTGATTAACAAAGTTTTGCTTGACATATACGAAATCACATCATAGGTGTGAAACCTTCGCCAAAACTGAAAATGTGAGTGATAACTTAATAAAATGACATAGCATTGCTGTGCAAAAACAGCCGATTTTTAATCACCGAAACGACGTCTCATCAACGTCTGTCCGACGCCAAGCTGAGCCCTCCCGCTCTGCCGTCTTAATCGTAAACTAGTGAGTTACTCTCTTGGGACTTCTGCCAACAGTGTCTTTCTTGACCAAACAAGCGTAAGACACATTTACGTTTCGGGGGGGCCTGTGGGTGAACCGCTGGGTCATTCGGGGTCAAACTTCTGGAGGATCAAGTTCAGATTAACTAGAAAGGTGGCTTTCTGATATACTTCCATTTCATATATTCTACACGATATTTGCAAATTTACTATACACATCATTTTATCTACACATATGATTGTTTTTGCAAGCAAAAACTAATGGGTCCCCACACGCGTTCGTGCGGATTTACAGTAAACAAACGTCCTGGTTATTTTAAGATTCTTAAGAAAAAACTTAACCAACTTTAGCAATAACCCAACTTTAAAAGTTTTGTCCGTATTTTTTTTGCATCATTATTGTCATATAATTACAAAAACAGTAAATAAGAACGGAAAAATACTTTTAATTTAATCTCATGCTTTGACCTTGATATTGTCGTTTAAGGTCAGTTTTTAAACACAATTTTCCAAAACTGAAAATGTGCTTGATAACTTAATAAAACGACATAGCATAGCTGCGCAAAAACAGCTGATTTGTAATCACCGACACGACTGTCTCGTAAAACGTCCGTCCGGACGTCAAGCTGAGCACTCCCGCTGCATTCACCCGCCTTAATCGTAAACAAGTGAATTACTCCCTTGAGAGTTGAGGCTTCTATCTGACTGACAGTGTACACATATTATGGGCTGTAAAAAAAATCGGCTAACTATTTGGCCGATTAAGGCAAAATTTCAAATACTGAACGAATAACCTACTGCAAACGATTGTTTAACATTTCAGCACATTAGGGCTTGTATTTTTGGCCTAAATCTTATTATTTTGGGGTTTAAGGGGTAAAATGGGTGAATCCAATAAAAAGTTACAAAATTCTTTAGAATACCTTACATTGCACCAACCAAAAAAGCATGAAACTCTCAGATTATGTACTTTAGTCAGTACGGCCATTTTAATTTTTTTTTCGTTTTGGGGGCCTGTGGGTGAACCGCTGGGTCGTTTGGGGTCAAACTTCAGGAGGATCAAATTTGGATTAAAAACTAACATCTGTCCGAATTTGAATAAATTTAAAGCACTCTTTCTTGACCAAACGCATTTAACAAACCAGCGTTAGACAGAAATGAATATTTGAGGGGTTTAAGGGGTGAATCGAAAAAAAAGATACAAAATTCTTTGAAATACCTTATATTGCACTAAACAACAAAGCATATCACTCAGAGATGCTGTACTTTAATAAGTATAGCCGTTTTTAAAAAAATACGTTTTGGGGGCCTGTGGGTGAACCGCTGGGTTAATCGGGGTCAAACTTCAGGAGGATCAAATTTGGATTAATATCTAACATGTGTCCAAATTTGAATAAATTTGAAGCACTCTTTCTTGACCAAACGCGTCTCACAAACCAGCGTTAGACAGAAAAAAGAAAAAAAAATACGGACAAAAACAATATGTGTCCCCTTCAGGGAAGGGGACCCATAATATCTAACATATGTCCAAATTTGAAGCACTCTTTCTTTACCACACGAGCGATACAAACCAGTGTTCAAAATTTTACGTTTTGGGGGGCCTGTGGGTGAACCGCTGGGTAATTCGGGGTCAAACTTCTGGAGGATAAAGTTTGGATTAATAACTAACATATGTCCAAATTTGAACCAGATTATGTAATTTAGCCAGTACATCCGTTTAAAAAAAATACGTTTTGGGGGCCTGTGGATGAACTGCTGGGTCATTTGGAGTCAAACTTCAGGAGGATCAAATTTGGATCAATAGCTAATATCTGTATAAACTTGATAAAATTTAAAGCACTCTTTCTTGACCAAATGAGCGTTACAAACCAGCGTTAGACAGAAAAAAGAAAAAAAAAACTATAGAATAGTGTAAAAGCATATAGAGCCAATAAATGATAGCTGCAGACAGTGCACACTGTTTCGACCTGTAAGGTCTCATCAGTGCAGCTGGTGACGAGAGATCGGCCGAGCCAATAAATGATCATTTATTGGCTCTTCACTGTGGTTCCCAAGCAGTTGCGTGGCCATTGTGAGTCAGTTTCATCTGTGCTGTATACCCAGTTGTGGCATCGCACAGACTAGGTGATGCATGGGGTTGCACCCTGTTGCTCACCACAAACTGGAGTGCCGTTGGATGGCTACACTAGCCAATACGGCCGATCTCTCGTCACCAGCTGCACTGATGAGACCTCATAGGTCGAAACAGTGTGCACTGTCTATAGAATAGTGGTTTTCCTATATATTGCCAGTTTATATATACTACATCATATTTAACGATGTATCACATATACCATTTACTATATTTTTTATGGATATATATTTGGCACCTACATTTCATTGGGTCCCTATCTTTTTCCTGGCACTTTATAACACACATATGCACATGCGATTTGGTAACAGTAAAAATAGGGCACAATCATTGTTACAGTGGAATAGTGGTTTTCCCATACATTCCATTTTAAAGAACTGTGCCATATTTATGCACCATTAACGTCGATTTTTCACGGTTTCATTTCTGTCAGCAATCATTGTCTCGTGACGTTTGACTGTTGTAAGGCAAAGATATGGTGCCGATCGCGGCAGGAGGGGCCTGTTGTTAACGGCCATAAAACGCAAAACTGCGTGATACAACAATTGCATAACTAATGTTTTTAGATGATCTACAAACATATCTTAATTGTACAGTGTAAAAAGACTGCCTGATAGCACGTTCAGTTATGCGTGAGGCCGAGATATTCGCTTTTCAGTGGGCAGGTTTGCCCTTTTCCCGCCTAATTGGGCTTTTTTCGACATGGAGTTGCGCGTTGTTTTCACGAGGTGGAAAATGGATGAGTCCAACTATTTAAACTTTTAACAAAGTTTCAACATTTTTTTCCTTAATAGCCCTTTGTTTGTTGAATTATGATTTTTAATCCGCACATTCCCTGGCAATTGGAAACCAGTGAATGTACCCTTGGGACTTTTGTTCTATAGTGCCTGAAGATTTAGTGATGGTTTAAACACATATGGGGGCTGTATCGGTAGCCACTGGACCCATGAAGCAAGAATATATAATAACAGACATGGAATGCCGACAAACAACTGCTTAAAATTTCAGCACAATAAGGGTTTTCTGACCTAAACAAGTTGTAAACCTAAAAAAACACTTCAGGGATGAAAAGCAGGTGAATCCAACCAAAGGTTACAAAATCATTGAAAACACAAAATTGTTAAAAAACTAGAAGGGTGGCTTAGCACATATTGCCCTTGCATATACACTATAACCTATTTTAAAACATATATATATTTCCTATGCTTATTTTGTATTGGGTCCCATATTAGCCATCGTCTTTCAGAACCTTAGTCGTTTCTGCAGGCAAAAACTCATGGGTCCCCACACATGCAAAGTTGAAAATAATGCAATTCAAGAGATAACCATGAGAAAGTCGGGTGTTGTACGGTAAAACACAGTGATCGGCACTGGGCTTAAATAATAATACTATGTAGAATACAAACTATAAAATTAGATTCACCCCAGATATTGTTCGAAGTATGTCCTATTTAACGTTTTAAAAAACTGACCCATTTTAGGGGGCTAGTAGGGTAACTAACCACAATGACTCAATCAATAGTACTGCAAAATTTCAGCCCATTCCACCAATGTTTAAAATTTTGACCACTAGAGGTGTTTTGAGCAACAACCGTTAATGTTTCTGATGTCATAGGGCTGTTAACAAGCCCCTAACTGCCATGGCGGAAAAACGACCACCAAACAACCCACCAACAAGCAACATACAACTGGTTGCCCTTGTAACACTATTGCTCCAAAGAAATCTTTCGTTTGTGGTGCCCAGTAACATACAAATACGTTTTACACTTTAGGGGCTTGTGGGGTAAATGTTAGGACTACAGGGTTGAACACAACAATCGACACCTATAAATGGCATACTCTACAAGAAATCCAAATTTCAGCCAATTCTAAAACTGTTTAAAAACTCACCCATTTTAGGGGGCTAGCGAGGTAAATACTGGTGTTATCAACAAAAACAAAGTGGGATGCACATCTACATGAATATATCTACCATCTGTGTAAATTTCAGCCAAATCCATCAAACATTTGATGGAAAAACGAGTCGGACAAACTTTGGGTAAAAACACCCATTTTAGGGGGCGAGCGGGGTAAATACTGGGGTTATCAAGAAAAACAAAGTGGGATGCACATCTACCATCTGTGTAAATTTCAGCCAAATCCATCAAACATTTGATGGAAAAACGAGTCGGACAAACTTCGGGGGAAAAATACCCATTTTAGGGGGCTAGCGGGGTAAATACTGGGGTTATCAACAAAAACAAAGCGGGATGCACATCTACATAACTATATCTACCATCTGTGTAAATTTCAGCCAAATCCATCAAACATTTGATGGAAAAACGAGTCGGACAAACTTTGGGAAGAAAAAAAAAGGAAGAAAACAAAAGAAAAAAAACAAAAACAATTTAAGTAAAATCAATATGTGTCCCCTTCAGGGAAGGGGACCCATAATTTTACTTTGAATAAGTTCAAAGTAGGCTGTTTGTCCAAACCCACAATAAGTAACAAAAGGTTGTAAATGTATTTCCAGTCTCAGAAACTTACATAGCCAAGTTTTTCTGAGCATGATGGCCAGGTGGACGAACAAGAGCAAACCCATTTTTAAGTTTGTTTTCAGCAACAAGAATTGCCAAATCCACAGTGCAGCCAACTGCCATGCGAGCTGTAAATTGACTGCAGTTAGTCTCAAAACTAAAATAATGTAATTTCACTGAGAAAAACAGCCATACCTGCATTGATGGTTGCAAGCTCATTCCAAACAGTATCTATATCTATTCCATTGTCAACCCCAACACCACCACAAGGAAGAACAATAAATTTACTTGCTAGATCTGCAAATAAGATGACAATCTGACAGAACAAACTAGATTGGTGGTTTACCAGATATTGCTATTGCACATGCATTTGTAGATACTTTTTAATGATAAATATACATCCTGTGTTGCTCAACATTGGGTCCCATACATGGCATTTTTGGTGTATGACCAGAGGTTTTTTATTACCTTATTTGTTTCTACATGCAGACATGCAAAGTATTTATTTAGTATTTTATGAATTAGACAGATGAAAGTTTGGTGCTGTCAGGTGAAACACATCAACAAACTAGAAAGGTGACTTTCCTATATACTTATTCTATTCACTTTCTATGTACTATATCCATTCATTCTGTTTAACAGTTTACAATATACACCATTTGACGAACTAACGTAATGGTTTTTGCAAGCAAAAACGAATGGGTCCCAACACATGAGTTTATGCGATTAGTTACTTACGGTATAAAAATGGTGTAATTATTTTTAGATTCCGAGGACAAATAATTTGAAAGCATTAACCCAAAAAGTTTTTTTCATTATTATTGTTATATAACTAGAAGGGTGGCTTAGCACATTTTGTCGTTGCACATACACTATAACCTATTTTAAAATATTCATATATTTCCTATGCTTATTTTGTTTTAGGTCCCATATTAGCTATTGTCTTTTATAACGTTAGTTGTTTCTGCAGGCAGAAACTCATGGGTCACCACACATGCAAAGTTGAAAATAATGCATTTCAAGAGATAACCATTATAAAGTTGGGTGTTGTAAAGCAAAACAGACTAATCGGCACTGGGCTTAAATAATAATATATTGTTTGAAGTATGTCCTATTTAACGTTCTTTTTCAAAGAAAAGATAGTGGCATAATGGTGTAAAACAAAAAATAGACACCTATGAACAGCAAATTCTACAAGCTGTCCAATTTTCATTCAATTTGAACATTGTTAAAAGGGTCACCCATTTTAGGGACCAGTTGGTTGAATTGTGGTGCTACAGGGCAAATTATAACATTTGAGGACTTAAAATAGTATGTTCAATAAACTTTGCAAATTTTATAGGGACGTTTTTTTAAAAATTCACTTATTTTAGGGGGCTAGTTGAGTAAATGTTGGGGCTACAAAGCAAAACACATCAAACCTACAAATAGCATAGTCCACATCAGTGGCGCAACTAGCGGAAAATTGGGGGGACAGGCAACGAACTACCAATACGACTTTCCCAAAAACGATTGTATTGCTAAGTGCGTATCATAGATTGGTCGAATGGTCTGACGCGCCTTTCCACAAATACTATAAAAAAATGGGTTTCGTCCGTGGATTGTACGGATTCTAATGCCATGAAAAAGTAACACTTGTAAGTCACAAAGTCCATTGCGATAGTATATTGACGTTTTGAACTAAGGCATTGTTTCGTAACAAATAAACTTGTTCGACTGGGTGTTTACACGTTAATCTTTCAATCTGTCTTGGTGGAATTGCAATAATAGCTTTACATATAGACGTAGACGTAAATTACAAACAGGTTGTTGAAAGGTTTTTTGGCTGAAGCTCCACGGCGATAAACATTTTATTTTTGTGTGTTTACATGTAAATATGTTTTCAAGTTCCAACAAAGATCGTTGTTGCGGTTATTTAGGTTGTTGTATAAATACATCGCAGAAACTTCGTTTTTACCATCGCAATACATGCCGATGAAGCGATTTATTGCTGCACAGGCTTCTCCTGTGAGTTGAAACCCATGGTCCACATGCTACCAAATTTTACCCTATTCCGACACTGTTTAATAAACTCACCCATTTTAGGGGGCTAGTGGGGTAACTAATAGGGTTTGACAAACTAAACTAAAAATATGAAACGTCAATGACTCGATCAATAGTTCTGCACAATTTCAGCCCATGTTTAAAATTTCGACCACTAGGTGTTTTAAGCAACAACCGTTAATGCTTCTGACGTCATAGGGCCGTTAACAAGCCCCTAACTGGCATGGCGCAAAAACATCCACCAAGCAACCCATAAAGTCACAAACGAGTAACATACAACTGCTCGCCCTTGTAACACTATTGCGCCACATAAATCTTTCGTTTGTCGTGTCCAGTAACATACAAATACATTTTACACATTGGGGGCTTGTGGGGTAAATGTTAGGGCTACAGGGATAAACACAACAATCAACACCTATAAATGTCATACTCTACAAGCTATCCAAATTTTAGCCAATTCTGACACTGTTTAAAAACTCACCCATTTTAGGGGGCTAGCGGGGTAAATACTGGGGTTATCAGGACAAACAAAGTGGGATGCAAATTTACATCACTATATCTATCATCTGTGTAAATTTCAGCCACATCCATCAAAAATTTGACGGCAAAACGAGTCTCACAAACTTTGGGAAAAAATACCCATTTTAGGGGGTAATGGCGTAAATACTGGGGTTATCAACAAAAACAAAGTGGGATGCACATCTACATAACTATATCTACCATCTGTGTAAATTTCAGCCAAATCCATCAAACATTTGATGGAAAAATGAGTCGAATAAACTTTTGGGAGAAGAAAAATGAAAGAAAAAAAACAAACAACTTGAGTAAAATCAATGTGTCCCCTTCAGGGAAGGGGACCCATAATAACCCATTTTAGGGGGCTAGCGGGGTAAATACTGGGGTTATCAACAAAAACAAAGTGGGATGCACATCTACATAACTGTATCTACCATCTGTGTGAATTTCATCCAAATCCATCAAACATTTGATGGAAAAACGAGTCGGACAAACTTTGGGGAGAAGAAAAAAGAAAAAAAAAAGAAAAAACAAACAAACAATTTGAGTAAAATCAATATGTGTCCCCTTCAGGGAAGGGGACCCATAATTACAATAGTAAACTAGAAAGGTGGCTTTCTGATATACTTCCATTTTATATATTCTAGACGATATTCACCAATTTACTATACACATCATTTGATCTACATATATGATTGTTTTTGCAAGCAAAAACAGATGGGTCCCCACACGCGCGTTTGTGCGGATTTAACGTCCTGGTTATTTTTAGATTCTTAAGAAAAAACTTAACCAACTTTAGCAATAACCCAGCTTTAAAAGTTTTGTCCGTATTCTTTTTGCATCATTATTGTCATATAATTACAAAAAAACAGTACATAAGAATGGGAAAAATACTTTTAATTTAATCTCATGCTTTGACCTTGATATTGTCGTTCAAGGTCAGTTTTTAACACAATTTTCCACAACTGAAAATGTGCCTGATACTTAATAAAACGACATAGCATAGCTGCGCAAAAACAGCTGATTTCTAATCACCGAATCGACTGTCTCGTAAAACGTCTGTCCGGACGTTAAGCTGAGCAATCCCGCTGCATTCACCCGCCTTAATCGTAAACAAGTGACGTACTCCCTTGAGAGTTGAGACCACTGGCGCCCACTTATGGGGAGGCGGGGAGACGCCGCCTCCCCAGGTATCTGTGTCGCTGACTACGTCATAAACAAGTTTTGCGTTAATTTATGCACATACAGTATTGTAGTAACTCTGTACTACTGCACAGTCAAAGACTGTCTGGTTTGAACAGACAAACCTTTCTGAAAAATCAAACAACCGATATTGTTACGTCACAAACGTATACTTGAAGTGTTACAGGGTTGCCATACCGTCCTTATTTCTAAGATTTGTCCTTATTTTAAAGGGCAATGTCTTAGAAAAAGTTTTTGTCCTTATTTCTAAGAACTGTCCTCGTGTTTGATGAGTCCTTATTTTGTCTTATTTTTAACAATTACAAGTCAAATCCCTGCTAAAAGTAAACCTAGACCTGGGCTGTCGTGAGATGCACTATGTGTTTTCTACGAACAAGGAGTTGAAACAGATTGTTCCTGGCAAAAAATATGACAAGTGATATGTCAAGGCTCGTATAAATGCAAAGATTTGTTCAAAAACGTTTATTTCGTTTGACATGAAAGTCCAATTGTTCGTGTGTCCATATTTCGAGTTCCATGTCGATGGCAACCCTGGTTATATGCAATGAGCCATTGGATAAAAACATGCAAGAAGTGTTTGCTAAAACTCGGTCAGCAACATCGACACAAATTGACATCGTTTACAAAGGGGGTAGCTTTTAGTTTTTTTCAGGGTGAGCCGCATAACATGAAAATGACATTAGACGACCACACAGCTTACAAGCACAAACACAGCGCCGTTCCGCAATTGTGGTCTACAAAGCGGTTTTGTGGGACCAGCAGGAGCTACAATATTATTAAGAGATAGCACTACTGTCGAACAATAAAATTATGTGGCATAAACCACTAACTTCTCATTTATGTCATCACAATTAACAAAGAAAGGCACCTGTATATGCACAGTAACGAAAGCATTGATACTTTAAGTCTTGTATGTGATGTAACAAACTGTTTTTGGATCATTTTTATGCGTCCTGTGAAGTGTAAAACTAGGTAAACTTAAGACCACATGTTGTTGTGGGAACACTTTCGTAGCAAATTAACTTTCAACGGTTAACTCGTTGTTTTCCAAGGTATATATTTAGAACAAATACCTTCGCGGGCTTTACTTTGGTAATTCCTCATTTAAAAAAAACTAAACTTAAATGCGTTACATGCAATTTGCTGTGTAAATAGAAAACATGGTTGAAACCAACCAAACGACCTAGAAACGTAAAAAAAAAAAGATTATTATATTGGCTTTTTAGACGCATGTGCGCCTTGTTGTGGAAAAATAAAACATGCTTTGCAATAATTGTTGCGGGGAAAGAAAAAATGTATTACTGCATAGTTGGGTCGGCATCAGCTGCTAATGTTATGTATACAAGTACAGAAACACTGCAAAGGGTGTAACTTGCGACGTTAGGTGACGTCCAGGCTGAAAATATTTTCGTCTTTACCGAGTTATGAAATTCTGCCTCCCCGCCGATTTTAGCAAGTGGGCGCCTATGGTTGAGACTTCTATCTGACTGACAGTGTACACATATTAAGGGCTGTAAAAGTAACTATTTGGCCGATTAAGGCAAAATTTTAAGTGCTGAATGATAAACCTACTGCAAACAATGGTTTAACATTTCAGCACATTAGGGCTTGTATTTTTGGCCTAAAACTTATTATCTGGGGGTTTAAGGGGTAAAATGGGTGAATCCAATAAAAAGTTTCAAAATTCTTTAGAATACCTTACATTGCACCAACCAACAAACCATGAAACTTTCAGATTATGTACTTTAGTCAGTACAGCCGTTTCTAATTTTTTTTTTGGGGGGGGGGGCTGTGGTTGAACCACTGGGTCGTTTGGGATCAAACTTCAGGAAGATCAATTTTGGAACAATAACTAACATCTGTGCAAATTTGAATAAATTTAAAGCACTCTTTCTTGACCAGATGCATTTAACAAACCAGCGTTAGACAGAAAAAAGAAAAAAAAATACGGACAAGGGGACCCATAAAAAGTTAAACACAAATTTTCCTGGAAAACCTTAACAGTTGTATTATAAACTAGAAAGGTAGCTTTCTCATATATTTCCATTTTATTTATTCTATATCTTATTTACCGATTTACTATACACACAATTTGATCTACACATGCAATTGTTTAAAAAACAAAAATAAATGGGTCCCCACACATGTGTTTGTGCAGATTTGAGGTAAGCAAATGTTTGCATGACAATAATAGATTCTCAAGGAAAAATTGTTAAAAAACATTAACCCAACTTAAAGTTTTGTCCATATTCTTTTTGCATCATTATTGTCATATAAATACAAAAACAGTAAAAAAGAACAAAAAAATACTTTCAATTTAATCTCTTGCTTTGACCTTGATATTTTCATCCAAGGTCAGTTTTCATACACAATTTTCCTAGAAAGCTTTAGCAGTTGTATTACAGACACCATAAATTAAAAGCCATTTGCTACAAAGGTATACATAACAAATTGTTTTTATTTAGCGCCTTTCGCAAAACGAGTACCATTGACCTGTAGTAACCTCTCACGGCGCAGACGCCGAAAGACCGTTTGACCTTTCAAAACCGTTTTCAATAGCATGCAGTTCTTAGTGTTCAACAATACAATACTTTTCTTATTTTATACATGACTAAAGTATTGATTCTTGAATTGATTTGTCAAAAATAAACAAGCTACATTATGACGAAAAATCGTTCTTAACTGTGTTTCTAATACCTACAAGTTGACCTTTAGATACCAGTGGTCACGCCGTGGCCAAGCTGACAACGAAAATTTAAAAACCATTTATCTTTCGAAAAGTCAAGTTTATTTTTTCATCTTTATGTTGATCAACAACGTTTTGCTTGACATATATACGACACCGAAGCACGTTTATTAAGTTAAATCTTGTCTTAGGTGTGAAACTTTTACCAAAACTGAAAATGCGTGTGATAACTTAATAAAACAACATGGCATTGCTGCGCAAATACAACGGATTTCTAATCACCAAAACGACTGACCGACGCCAAGCTGAGCAATCCCGCTAAACCAGTGAATTACTCCCTTGGGACTTCTGTCAGCCTGACAGTGTACACATATTATAGGCTGCAAAGGTTATTATTTGGCCGATTAAGGCAAACTTTTAAATACTAAACAAGTAACCTACTGCAAACAATTGTTTAAAACTTCAGCACATTAGGGCTAGTATTTCTGGCCTAAAATTAAACCAATCATTTTGAAGTTTAAGGGGTGAAAAATAGGTGAAATCCTTTTAAAGTTAAAAAATTCATAACTAGAATAGTGGTTTTCCTATATACTGCCAGTTTATGTATACTATATCATATTTAACGATGTATCCCATATACCATTTACTATATTTATATTGGATATATATTTGGCACCTACATTTCATTGGGTCCCTATATTTTTCCTGGCACTTTATAACATAATTGTTTCTGCAAGCATAATCTAATGGGTCCCCGCACATGTGCATGCGCGATTTGGTAACAGTAAAAATAAAGCACAGTCATTTTTAAACTGGAATAGTGGTTTTCTTATATATTCCATTTTACAGAAACTGTGCCATATTTACGCACCATTTTAGAGTGCAATATAACTAACATCGTAACATCAAACTGTCTCAATTTCATCTTAATTGGACATTGTTTAAAGCTTTACCCATTTTTTGTGCTTCCATAACGAAGTTTAACAATTCAGAAAAAATTTGTTTATTTTTTACGTTACTTGAGTTTACTTGGGTTAAAGTGAACGAGTCAATAGTAAATGTTAGGTATACAAGGTAAAACACAACAATCAACACCTACAAATGGCAAATCATCCAAATTCCATTCACTTCCGACATGGTTAAAAGTTCACCAGTTGTCAGGTGCCGGTGGGATAAACGTTTGGGCTATCAAGTCAAACCACACTAATAGCACATCTACATAACCATAGCTACTAATGATGGGACGAGTACCCTGTACTCGGTATCAAATGATTTCAGTAGTATCGATACTCGTACTCATTTGATACCAATGTACGATACCAAATGTTTGCAAATATTTGCTTCAGACAGCACAAAATTGGGAAAAAGATATGCCAGGTTGCGCATATTTTTTCGATATCGCGTGGAAATCACATTTTACTACATGCTTCTGCATGTCAATGTGCGTGCATGTACCCTTGCCATAACAGATAAATTAGCTAGTGGTATACAACTAAGTACAACAATATATTTAAGTACTCGGTAACCAGTATCGGAGGTATATACATGTGGTACTCATACTTGGT
This sequence comes from Phallusia mammillata, assembly GCF_965637545.1. NCBI lineage: Eukaryota > Metazoa > Chordata > Ascidiacea > Phlebobranchia > Ascidiidae > Phallusia > Phallusia mammillata. Next base: position 18,166,295 of record NC_137253.1, read on the forward strand.
ATAGGTACTACAAATTCTGATATCGCCCCATCACTAATACCATCTGTGAAAATTTTTAAAACCATCAAACATTTGATAGAAAAAGAGGGTAAAGAGTACAGTAAAAACAAAATGTGTGCCTACGGAAGGAGAGCTATAATTATAAATCAAAACAATATAACTTCATGAAGTTTGCTCCAGTTTGATTGTGGAGTAGGTTTTGCACAAAACTGGCAAACAGTTTTAACATCATGTTTGTTTAAATGAAATCATACAACATATAACACCAGTTAAAATCTGAAAAAAATTCATTTTGGCCTATCAAATATGTTTGATACAAACAATAGGTTTTTGTATAACAGTGCAAAATTTGTTTATCATTTACATACCTAATTCTTTTCTTGCTAAAGATGTAGTCCCATAGCGTAATGTGTGCTCTTGTGTGTGGACAAGTTGCAGTTCATCTGTGGTGGCTTTTCTTGCATCAATTAATTCACATTGTCCTTCATGGTTTAAAACCTTCTCTGACAAAATTCCACACTTTTTTAATCGCTTCCAGATAGCCTCCAAGCGACCAGAGTTTTCAATATGATCATCCCCACAAGCACATCCATGTTTTAGCATAACAGCACTGTATGCAATTCCTGTTGTAAATCGATAATCCTAAGACAAGGAAAAAAGGGTTGTTATTGGTAGACAAAAGTTGCAATGTAAGAAGTAAACTAGAAAGCTTTCCTATATATTTTAAAAATTACTGTTTTGTAAGCTCTATTTGTTGACTTGCCATATACCATTTGTCATACCTACAATGGATATATATTTCAAGTTGGTCCATATCCTTATTGACTTTTAGCAACACAACTGAAGTGAATAGGTCCGAACAACTATATATGCGAATTGGCAAAATTTTTTACAGTGATCATGCTACATTCAACATGACAAATGGTTAAAAGCCAGTAATGCCATTCAACAAACCAATCATGAACAAAATAAAGTATGTGTACCCACAAATACAACAATTTTATACATTTAAGGCACCTTTTTTACTTCAAGTTTCTTTAAAAAAGAAGAAGCTGGTGAACTTTGTGTCCTCATCAATGGTCTGTGGGCAGCAACAGTTGGAAGCACAGATCTTTTACTCAATTCAGCAGCCTAAAAATATTTTGTTTATTTCACAAAAACTCAGGCACTATCTTGTTATATAACCCAACTATTTCAGTTAAGATAGTGCATGTATCAGATTGTAATAATCTCAGATTTATAGAAGTTTTGCTACATTTAAAAACAGTTTTTTTTTACATTTTTAACACAACTTAATCAAGCAGCCCCAGTGTAGAAAAATACACTTTTTGTAAAAAAATATATACAGTGTTATTGCTCTAAAACAAGAGTTGATTGTAATAATGATAGATAGTAAGCTAATCCACTATTTTATTTAAAAAACCTGCCAATATTGCAGTTGACGTTTATTAATACTATTTTTGTTAAATATCACAGTTAACAAGGAAGGTGGCTTTCTCACATATTTTCATTTTCTGATTTGTGAAAATACCATCTGACCTACTAACATAATCGTTTTTCAGGCAAAAAGCCAGACAGTATTATAGACAATGACTTAACTTCATCTTGCAAAACATATACTAGTGACCTGCAGTAGCCTTTCGCCATTCTTTGTGTTCAACGAGAATGTTTTACCTAATTTATATGTAACTCAAATCTTGTTTCTCAAGTTTATATGTCAAAAATAAAGAAGCTATGTTGTGACAAACAAATCTTTCTTCAATGTGTTTTGCGTTACCTACAAGTTGACCTACAGTGACCTCTCATTGTGTGGTGGCCAAGCTGACATAACCGTTTAATTTTTTTGATGTTGATGTTAATCAACAACAGCTTGCCATTAAGGTTGTTCAAAGTAAAACTAGAATAGTGGTTTTCCTATATATTGCCAGTTTATATATACTACATCATATTTAACGATGTATCACATATACCATTTACTATATTTATAATGGATATATATTTGGCACCTACATTTCATTGGGTCCCTATGTTTTTCCTGGCACTTTATAACATAATTGCTTCTGCAGGCATAATCTAATGGGTCCCCACACATATGCATGTGCGATTTGGTAACAGTAAAAATAGGGCACAATCATTGTTAAACTGGAATAGAATTATGAATTTTAATCTGCACATAGCGTTCCCTGGCGCCATTAAGTTTCTACATTCTAACAATACGATTGCTTAGCTGGGCTTTTTATGTCCAAAACCTGTTCTGAAACAGTTTTATTAACGCTTTTAGTTTGAGAAGTCACGTTACACAGGTGTAACAAATCGTGCTGCGTTGTCGCTCTGTTTCGAAACACAAATAACTTGACCTACATTAACGTTTACAGCGCAATATAACTAACATCGTAACATCTTAATTCCAACCAGTGAGAAAATGGTCAAGTGACGACTGCGTTCATGCGTTAAGCAGAGGCATTTTTTTCCATGTGTCACTATAGATATGGCGCCGATCGCGGCAGGAGGGGCCTGTTGTTAACGGCCATAAGACGCAAAACAGTGTGATACAACAATTGCATAACTAACAATTTTAAATGATCTACAAACATATCTTAATTGCACAGTGCAAAACGACTGCCTGATAGCACGTCCAGTTATGCGCGAGGCCGAGATACTCACTTTTTCAGTGGGCAGGTTTGCGCTTTTTGCGCCCAATTGGGCTTTTTTCGACATGGAGGTACGTGTTGTTTTCACAAGGTGGAAAATGAATGAGTCCAACTATTTAAACTTTTAACTAAGTTTCAACATTTTTTTTCCTTAATAGCCCTTTGTTTGTTGAATTATGATTTTTAATCCGCACATAGCGTTCCCTGGCGCCGTTAAGTTTCTACATACCAACAATACGATTGCTTAGCTGGGCTTTTTATGTCCAAAACCTGTTCTGATTCCATCAGAAGAGTTAGTAAACGTTTTAACATATATTTGGGGGTGTAAGCCTACGGATAACCACTTGATAGATTTGACTCATATTTTAAATAACAAATGAGTAACCTATTGTTTAACATTGCAGCACATTAGGGCTTGCATTTCTGGCCTAAAACTAAAACCAATTATTTAGGGGTTTTAGAAGTGAATCCAATAAAAAGTTGGAAAATTCTTTACAATACCTTACATTGCACCAACCAACATAGCTTGAAACTCCTAGATTATTTAAGAAAATTTAAGAATTTTAAGAAATTTAAGTTTGGGGGGGATTTGGGTGAACTGCTTGGTCATTTGGGGTCCCTTCAGGAACTTCAGGAGGATTAAATTTGGATCAATTGCTAACATCTATGTAAATTTGAACAAATTAATATCACTCTTCCTTGGCCAAACGAGCGTTACACACCAGCAGTTGAAAAATTACGTTTTGGGGCCCTCTGGGTGAACCACTGGGTCATTCAGGGTTAAACTTCAGGAGGGTCAAATTCCGATTGATAACTAACAGGTTTCCAAATTTGAATAAATTTAAAGTATGTTTTTCTTGACCAATCAAGCGTTACAAACCAGCATTAGACAGAAAAAAGAAAAAAATACGGACAAAAACAATATGTGTACCCTTCAGGAAGGGGACCCATAATTAGAGTTAACCTGATATTTCTAAATTAGATTTGAATCAGAATTATCGCCATTTTGCTCTAATTTGCTGAAAACTAAAATTATCTAGTTGAAGGGAACCCATAAAAAGATTTAACAAAAAAATAACAGGCAGCTCGACGGCGGACTCATGAACACAATAAATTTACTTTGCCCGCCCGGGATCAGCCACAGTGGCAAATTTGAGAAACCCTAGTCGCAATTATTCGGTTTTTAATTATTGCATCAGGTACCAAGCTGTACTGCACAACATGAGCATAGGTGGCGAACTAGAAAAAAAAACATATTATTGTTACACGCCTTTGTAGTTCGGTGTAGGCCTGGAGTTGTTGCAATGTTTATTAAAAGTATAAAAAAGGGCACATAAAATTTGACAGGTAAAACACATCTGTCTTCCACAAGCACCAACCACGACTGCATGTGCATTTCCGGCAACGTCGAGTGTCGCCGTTTACAAACGAAACACTGGGGGTGCCACATAGCATGCATGGCGCAATAATTGTGTAACATTATTTTTTTGGTAATAAATTTAAACGCCAATAAATTGAATGTATAGCAACCCCAGTAAGAGTTTTGTTGTGGGGTTGCGACCCACAGGTTGAAGACCACTGGATTAAACTATAAAAATGTTTCCGTTATTTTTATATCGCATTAGTAGAAAGCATCAAACCAAACTTTAAGTGTTTTGTCAATATTCTTTAACAATGATTATATTGTCGTTACAAATGTAGTAACAAAGAATGGTAGAAACTTCTTCCAATCCACTGCAAACTCTCTAATAGCTTTGGACTTGATGTTGCTGCTAATGACCTTTTGACATGTTTTTCAATAGCATGCAGTCCTTAGTGTTAAACAATAACATATTGCCTATTTTTTTACAAAACTGACATATTGTTTCTTTAGTTTATTTGGCCTAAAATAAAGAAATTACGTTGTGATGTAAAATCGTTCGGAGTTTTGCAATACCTGACCTACAGTGACCTCTCGTCACGCAGCAGTCACGCTGACAATGACCATTTATCATGGTTTGTGTCCAGTTTATTTTTTACCTTTATGTTCAGCAACAACCTTTTGCCTGACACACAAAAAGCGAAGTATATCGAATTTTAATCACATCTCATGTATGAAACCATAACAAACTGTAACTAACACAACTGATTTCATCATCCACTGTTGATGAGAAACGATAAAATCGTCTTCATTTTTAACAGCTTAAATTCCATACATTTTACTCACTGTAAAACTTGGTACTTCAGGGCCAACCAAATGACACAAATCTTGTGGTATTGTTGGTTCATCAAGTTGTGGTAAATGTTGATGTATGTAGGATGCAGGTAAGTTTGGATTTAAAAAAAGAGGAAATTGAGGAACTTTATGACGCACTTTTTTCATCTGTACTTCATCAGGGTGTTCGGGTCTAAAGTTTTTGAAAATATTAGGTAAGCAATAAACTGACAAACTTATATCGGCAACCATGTACAATAAATATATTCCTGGACAATGCAATAAAAACACTAGAAGGGTGGCTTAGCACATTTTACTATAGCATATACACTACAACCTATTCTGCAAACTGTAATATATTCTCTATATTTATTTATATTGGGTCCCATATTAGCCAACATTTTTTATAATCTTGATTTGTTTCTGCAGGCAGAAACTCATGGGTCCCCAAAACCGCAAAGTTGTAAACAGACAACCATAAGAAACGGTGCTATAAAGTCAAACACAGTGATAGGTAGTGTTACTTAAAAAACAAGTTATGTAAAGTACAAACTGTCCAAATCTCATGCAATTGAGACATTGTTATAAGTTTGTGTGCCTAAATAGCATAAAACACTGACATCTCAAAATGGCATATTATACAAACTGTCAAAATGTATTGTTGATTAATTCGCCCATTTTGGGGGGTTGGTAGGGTAAATATTAGGGCTGCAGGGTGAAACACAATATTCGACAGCTACAAATGCCAAATTCAAAAAACTATCAAAAAATCATCCATATCGGACGTTTTATAAACAATAGGTGGCTTAAGCAGTAAATATTGGGCTACATGGTGAAACACAATAATCGACGCCCTAAAATGGAACAATGAACAAACTGTCCAAATTTCATCCAAATCGGACATTGTTTAAAAAATCACCCATTTTTGGGGTCTAGTGGGGTAAATATTGGGGCTACAGGGTAAAACACAACAAACGATGCCCTAAAATGGCACAATGAACAAACTGTCCAAATTTCATTTGGAAAGAAAAAAAAATCGAGTAAAATCAATATGTGCCCCCTTCAGGGAAGGGGACCCATATTAACAAGTAAATTGGCATGCGTCACTTAAAAGGTTGCCGACCCATGGAATACAATTATTTGTTGATTTTCACATGTTCTGTTTACTATGTTTACAAAGTTTATTTATTTAATATTCAAGTTCCACTTGTTACATATTTTTTCTACCATTTATAACATAATTGTGTTGTATTTTTAAACATTCGTAATTGCAAAGTGTTAGTGGCATTAGCAAGGCATGATAATTTTTGGATATCTCAATCTTTTTAACAGTCAAGATATATCATATTCTTATCTAGGCCCAAGCTTAAACCACAGAACATAACATAAAATTAACTTCTAAACTGCCTAGAGTAAGGCGCAAATAGTCCTGAAAGTTTCAATAAAGATTGGAAATGTAATTTGTAACCTGTTGTTATTAATTTGGTGTTTTTTTTCGTCATTTAAATGTTGCGCTATGTCCATTTGGATCATAGAAGTTTTTCTTCTCTGCTGTTCATGCTGTTGTTGTAACATGCGTTGCTGTTTTTTCTAAAAAAAGAAAAATTTTTCTAGATACAAAAAAGTTGTGACAAGCCAAATTGGGCCTTGCACATGTGTTTCACCTATATTTTGATGCAATATTATTTTTAGAATAGGGTTTAAGTCAATCATAAATATTTTGGCTCAGTCAGCTGCTCCTCGCACTACTCCGAGCCTCTAGTCTAATGACATTTACTCATTTAATTATAGTCACACTTTTTGAAAAGTGCGCAAAGGTAATCTGCATTGCAACCTTTAGATGTCGCTGAATGTTTAGGCTGTTATCATAAACTTTGAGATTTCTCAAATTATGATTATTTATGTGTAAAATATTGTTTTCAATGAAAGTTACAGAATGCCTTCAAATGCACTGCAAAAGGTCAAGCATAATACTTTTGAACTCTCAGGGCTATAATTCAACTTTAGCCATTTGTGAGCTTGAGTGGAATGGTCAACCACAATCAAATGGTAAAGTGAAAACAGTAGATTTATCTATCGAACATTTAAAAAAGTTTAAGTTTCACTTCCTATCTTAACAAAATTATTCGATAAAGACCTGTTCTAAAGAGCTAAAACAAACACACAAGCAGACAAACTTAATGAGACAGTTTTACAATTATTCTAAAAAAAATTAGCCCTAAAAAGTTATACTGTACTACTATAAACGTTTTCTAGATGTAAATTTGTGTGGAAGTGTGAAAGCCTTGTTGTTGACCAAATTGCAAACATAGCAATGTTAGACAAAGCACAACAATAACACTGAGTTATGGCAACATATCTTGTACAAATAATTTGTCATAGACCTGTAAAATGTGATGCTGGAGTTGTGATGACGCAGTAGTTGGTGCTGAACGTGTGCGGCTTAAAGCTTTATGTGGTCTTGCATGTTGATGAGACCTGATTGGTCCAGGTGGGAGAGATGGTTTTGCTTGATACCCATTGTCACCTGCCAACAAAAATGTCAAACTAGAAGGGTGGCTTAGCACATATTGCCCTTGCACACACACTATACCCTATTTTAAAGATTAATATACTTCCGTTACATATTTTATACTGGGTCCCATATCATCCACTGTCTTTCATAACCTTGGTTGTTCATGCGTGCAAAAACTCATGGGTCCCCACACATGCAAAGTTGTAGATAATGCATTTCAATAGATAACTATGACTAAGTTTGGTATTGTTAAGTCAAACACAGTGATTGGTACTGTGCATATTTAAATATGCTATATGGAGTACAAACTATTTAAATTAAAAAACTCATTTTAGGGGGCTAGTAGGGTAACTAATTGAGGTTCAACACACACAAACTTAAAAGTAGGAAACCACAATGACTCGATCATTAGTACCGCAAAATTTCAGCCCAATCTGCCCATGTTTAAAATTTCGACCACTAGAGGTGTTTTGAGCAATAACCGTTAATGCTTTTGACGTCATAGGGCTATTAACAACCCCCTAACTGCCATGGCCCAAAAACGTTCACCAAGCAATCAACAAAGTCACAAACGAGTAACATACAACTGCTTGCCCTTGTAACACTATTGCGCCACAGAAATCTTTCATTTGTGGTGCCCAGTAACATACAAATACGTTTTGCACTTTGGGGACTTGTGGGGTTAGTTAATGTTCGGGCTACAGGGCTGACACAACAATCGACACCTATAAATGGCATACTCTACAAGCTATCCAAATTTCAGGCAATTCTGACACTGTTTACAAACTCACCCATTTTAGGGGGCTAGCAGGATAAATACTGGGGTTATCAACAAAAACGAGTGGGATGCATATCTACATATCTATATCTACCATCTGTGTAAGTTTCAGCCAAATCCATCAAACATTTGATGGAAAAACGAGTCAGACAAACTTTGGGAAGAAAAAAAAAAGAAAAAAACAACAACAAATTTGAGTAAAATCAATATGTGTCCCCTACAGGGAAGGGGACCCATAATTACGTTGGGCCGCAGGCGCATAAAATTTATAAAAGGGGTCCATGACTACAAAAAGGTTGGGAACCACTGTTCTAGCTCCACTGGCGGTTATAATCTTCGCAATCACAAGTATACTCCCTAGTTGTAGTTATTATTTGTTTACTCTTTTTCGTGACAAAAAGAGTCAAAAGGGAGGTTTTGTGTTATTATGGGTCCCTTTCCCTGAAGGGGACACATATTGATTTTACTCAAATTGTTTGTTTGTTTTTTCTTTTTTTTTCTTCTTTTTTTTCTTCCCAAAGTTTGTCCGACTCGTTTTTCCATCAAATGTTTGATGGATTTGGCTGAAATTTACACAGATGGTAGATATAGTTATGTAGATGTGCATCCCACTTTGTTTTTGTTGATAACCCCAGTATTTACCCTGCTAGCCCCCTAAAATGGGTATTTTTCCCCCAAAGTTTGTCCGACTCGTTTTTTCCATCAAATGTTTGATGGATTTGGCTGAAATTTACACAGATGGTAGATATAGTTATGTAGATGTGCATCCCACTTTGTTTGATAACCCCAGTATTTACCCCGCTCGCCCCCTAAAATGGGTGTTTGTACCCAGTGTTTGTCCGACTCGTTTTTTCCATCAAATGTTTGATGGATTTGGCTGAAATTTACACAGATGGTAGATATATTCATGAAGATGTGCATCCCACTTTGTTTTTGTTGATAACCCCAGTATTTACCCCGCTAGCCCCCTAAAATGGGTATTTTTACCCAAAGTTTGTCCGACTCGTTTTTTCCATCAAATGTTTGATGGATTTGGCTGAAATTTACACAGATGGTAGATATATTCATGAAGATGTGCACCCCACTTTGTTTTTGTTGATAACCCCAGTATTTACCCCGCTAGCCCCCTAAAATGGGTGAGTTTTTAAACAGTTTTAGAATTGGGTGAAATTTGGATTTCTTGTATAGTATGCCATTTATAAGTGTCGATTGTTGTGTTCAACCCTGTAGTCCTATCATTTACCCCACAAGCCCCTAAAGTGTAAAACGTATTGGTATGTTACTGGGCACCACAAACGAAAGATTTCTTTGGTGCAATAGTGTTAAAAGGGCAACCAGTTGCATGTTGCTCGTTGGTGGGTTGCTTGGTGGTCGTTTTTCCGCCATGGCAGCTAGGGGCTTTTTAACAGCCCTATGACGTCAGAAACATTAACGGTTGTTGCTCAAAACACCTCTAGTGGTCGAAATTTTAAACATTGGCGGATTGGGATGAAATTTTGCAGTACTATTGATTGAGTCATTGCAGTTTTATATATTTTTTAGTTTGTGTGTCGAACCCAATTAGTTACCCTACTAGCCCCCTAAAATGGGTCAGTTTTTTAAAACATTAAATAGGACATACTTTAAACAATATCTGGGGTGAATCTAATTTTATAGTTTGTATTCTACATAGTATTATTATTGAAGCCCAGTGCCGATCACTGTGTTTTACCTTACAACACCCGACTTTCTCATGGTTATCTCTTGAATTGCATTATTTTCAACTTTGCATGTGTGGGGACCCATGAGTTTTTGCCTGCAGAAACGACTAAAGTTATAAAAGACGATGGCTAATATGGGACCCAATACAAAATAAGCATAGGAAATATATTTATGTTTTAAAATAGGTTATAGTGTATATGCAAGGGAAATATGTGCTAAGCCACCCTTCTAGTTGTATATTTACTTTTGTTACCGCATCATTTATTGCTGTAACAGTAACATTAGCATCATATATATTATTTTACGCATGATTTATTATTGATATGCATGATTGCGTCCGACATCATTTCACTATGTGTGACCTTTTTGCTTTATTTGAGGGTGAAACACAATAATCAACACCTATAAATGGCATATTCTATAAATGATCAGATTTTCAGCTAATTCCAATATTGTTTAAAAAACTCACCAATTTGGGCTAGTGCGGTAACTGATGGGGTTCTACACACAAACTAGTAAAATATAAAAAGAATTTATATGTTAGTGGCTAGTACCTTGTTGAAAAAACCATTGATCTAGTTTTGCTGATGGATGCCCAGTTGCTCCTGGAAGGGAGGTTGTTCGACCAACAGATCGATTTAAGTCATCTTTCCGATGAGAAAAAATAATGGCATCCTGGAAATGCAAAAATACTTAGAAAACCTGACAAAAAATGGCATCCTGGAAATGCAAAAATACTTAGAAAACCTGAAGTTTTAACTAGAAAAGTGGCTTTTTTAAATATTGTAAATTTATACATTCATTGTACATTTAGCTTACTAACATAATTGTTTTTGTAGAAAAAAAAGGTCCCACAGTGTGTATTTGCAACTAGAAACATTGATGTTCATTTTTAGATTAGTAATGACAAATTAGTACAGCATCAAACAAAAAACCCAAATAGTATTGTAGACACTTACATAAGCCATTTTGCAGCAAATGTGTAACAACTTTGCGAAACATATACTTTTGAATTGCAGTAGCCACTTACTGTGCTGAAGCCAAATGACTATTTAAAAACCTTTTGATAATGTTTTCTGTAGCATGTTTTTTAAAAACAACGTTTTGCCTAATTTATACACAACTAAAAAATGTTTCTCTGGCAATCAAATCCGATAAAAACATATTAATTGCATTTTTTGGCAGAGGAACTTTAACTTTGCATTTTTGCCCTAGGTGTTCTTATAATAAAAAAATAAAAAGGATGAGTAAATTAACGTCAGATCTGGCATACCCCTTCAGTGACTCCCCACAAGCGGCGGCAAACTTGACAATGACTGTTTTAAGTGGTTTTCGGAGAAGCTTTTTTCGCCTTTTCATCTTAATGTTAATCAACATGGTGCACCCAGCATACATGAAACCAAAGTAGCATTTAAGGAGTTTACAACCATTTTTAGAGTATGAAACCTTTAGAACAGTGGTTCCCAACCTTTTTGTAGTCACGGACCCCTTTTATTAATTTTATATGTCTACGGACCCCCAATTTTCCGTAAGTCTCTCTCTGTTTTTCGTTTCTTGCATTATACGTTATTATACTTTTTGGGTAGCATTTTAATCAAATTTCACAATAAGCCTTAAATCTCATTGAAGTTCTGTACTGTAGCAACAAAGAGATAGATTTTCTTGCGTACAAGATTGAAACAAAGCACTATAATTTCCATTGTTAATGTGTGTTGTGATGTCACAATGGATATAACAATCACAAAAAAGTATTTTTGTTGACCCGAAGGTTTGATAAACAGTCTGCACGTGTATGCAGGATTGTAAACACGCTTCGAAAACTTACAAATATTTTACTGTTGGTTTATGGTACTAAAAATGTTTGCCACCACAGACCCCCTGAAGCCATCTCACGGACCCCTTGGGGGTCCGCGAACCCCAGGTTGGGAACCACTGCTTTAGAAGGAGGAACCATAATAAAAAGCACTATCATCAGCGGGGTATTGGTTGGAAGTGACATTTTCTTTTTAAACTAACAAAGGAGATGCCTAATCCATGGTACTTGGGGATATTTTTGCCTAGGATTTAGATTGCCTATTTAGTAACCTTGCTGGAATTAACAGCAAATTTTGCTAGACGGTTGGACACCCAATAGTCACGCTGTTTTACTTACAGGTTGCTTTTGGGAAAGAGCAAGCGAAATATTTGGCAATGATGGTGAAGAATACAAATCACATGGGCTGTTTTCCTCATGGATATCATTAGGATCCATCTGGAAAAAACAAACATGAAATTGATTTCTAATACCTTTTTAATAAACTACAAAAATGGCTCCTTTACCCTTTAACTGCGGAATATTTTTTGACAAAAATTAATGTTTAGACATGCTCTTGCTCTTCAAGGTTTTATGCAAAATCGATAGAATATAGTCAAAAACTTTCTCTGGGAAAGTTGTTGGATATAACATTTTCTACAACTTAAAGATAAAAAAAATTTCTTCACATATGAAATGACGTCATTTCAAATATATTTTTCCATAAAATTGCAGTTTGTTGATGTTTTTCGTTACAATTATTAGTTCCAAGTTGTTTTACAAACAATTCCTTACAAAACTTCATGTGTGTTTTTCGATGACGTCATTAATTAGCCTAATGACGTCATAATAATCAATTTTAGTTTTTTATGTTTCTGTAGTAAAGGATAAAATAAATGTTTTTGAGCGTATGAAACTTGTTTTCAATAAGAATTATTGGCAATCTTGACAATTTACGGACTTATTCTATAGTTTACTAAATACCTGTACACACATAATTCATTCACAAGTGTTTGTACATTGGAAGTTTATTATGTATCATTACACCACAACATGTGCAAGTTTGACAACACAGTTCACAGAAGTTAGCAGAAAAAACACAATTCCAAGCACTCCCAAGGTACTTTGCACTGATTCTTCTGTATTTGTTGTCCATTCATGAGGCCAAATCCTCCTATCATTTGACAATGTAAATGCAGTTGAGGGCCAGATATAATCAAAATATAGGTCGGCAACCACAAAGTCAAAATGCTTCTACAACAGTTGTTTTCTTGATAAATAACTGCTGTCACCACGAATAGTAAAGCTAAACTGGCTGATACAGCAGTATATTCAAGCAAACCAAGGCAAATTTACTGCCCCTTACTGCCCCAAACTACCCACTTTCAAGCCCAATTCAGCTGAACACACACCAAATTGTAAACAAAGATCGCCGCAACACGCTTACACAGCCCTGAAATAAACTCCAAACAGCTGTCTGTGAATCAACCAAGTGTAAAATAACAAAAAATGGCTGTAAAACAAAACATAGAAAAAAAATGCGTTTTTTCTGAATTTTGACTTTCTTCTAATTTTTTTCAAATACTAACATATCATTTTTTCGAATAAATTGAAGCCAATATGCATAAGCTTTCAAATGCACCCCAGTTGTAAAAAATATTCGCACTAATACGATTTTTATCGCTGTTTACAACGGGGCATGTGTCGGGGCGCATTTATGCACACGTTGATGTATAAATCGATCTTTTTCACAACATGTTTATGTCCTAAACTGTCAAAACCTTTCAAGGCTCACAGCAGAACTTTGCAGGGCATAAACGGCATTAAACAGATAAATTTGTTATGCTTAGGGTAAACATATACCTTTGTACTATGTGTGTGCCAACCACTAAATGTGGAAACAAACAGGGAAGGATATCCATAATCAAAACCAGGGGAGCCAAATAAATTAGATAAAACAAATATTCATTTAACATTTTTGTAATTTTAAAGATGTTTCCTACTTACTACCAAAAAAGGTGAATCTTTATGAGTGTGTGGCATCATATCACTCAAGGACATAGATCCAACATTTCCACTGTTATCAGCTAAAATAATAGACAATGAGTCCTGTAATTTTCCGAGGTACTATAATACAAAACGGCAAACAAAATACAAACTTTTTTCAGAAGACAACTTTTTCTTGATGCGATTTGCAATATCTGTTTTTATTTCATTTCTGCGCATTAGCAATGGCGAACATCTTTGGTCTGATGATAATTTTTGCTTTAATCTTGATTTTACTTTGAGATTTGGTTCCGAAGCTGCAAAAAATTGTTCCAAAAATTTGATTTTAAAGTGTACTGATCAACAATCAATGGTCTTTTGTAACTGATGATTCAACCATAATTGTGGTTTTCTTATGTGCTGCCAAATTATATGTACTCCATCCAATTTCATTACTATCCACATTTGTCATGAGAGGATCCCTAGCTTTATCCAGCATTTATCAACATATTTGTTACTACAGGCAGCCGATGTATATGCGAATTGGCAACAGTATTAACAGGGTGTGATAACGTTTAGATTCTAAAGGACAAGTTTATATTGCCAAATGAATTATCTAGGTTTTCCAAGTAATGACTATAAGACAAATCTTTTATAAAATTGCTGTAAAATCCTAAAATCCCATCAATACTGTAATCAATTTGACACAAAAAGGGGTATTCTAAATCATTTGACCTGTTTTTCGCAGTGGAAAGTCATCAAATTTGTTCAATGGTGAGCCCATGACAGAAGGAACTTCATTGTGTTCACTGCTTCCTTCTAAATTTGATGTCCATCGATATGCTAGTGATCTATAAAAATAGTGTGTACAATATGTACAATTTATCTACCTATTATTATTTTAATAAGATAGACAGATTTGCATCAACTGAATTTCCTCCATGGTACATTTTTGTGAATCACAGTGACTATACATCAAAAAGGTGATATTCGTATATATTTCCATTAATATGTATTGAATTCTATTTACTGTTTATCCACATACACAATTTCCCCTCCCTACCATAAGTGCATTTTTTTTACCCAATTGGGTCCCTACATTTACAGGTCATTTATTAACAGAATTGTTTTAGCAATCAGAATTGAATGGGTTGCAAACACTCAAATTTGCAACAATAGTTATAGGGTGCAACCATTTTTATGTTTTCGAAGACAAATAAGAAAAATGCAAGAATCATTTTTGTTGTATTTAAATCAAACTTTAAAACTTCTTGCAGATATTATCTTTACATCAGAACAACAATAAGTAATAACTTAATGCACAACAGACTCCAATGGAGTACTAATTTTTGTGCCCCTTTATTTACTGGGAGTATATTATGTGTTAAATTACTTTTTGTCATATTGAACATTCGCTCATAACAATTTCTCTTATTGACCTGATGGCATCCATCCTGCTGGTGTGCAAAACAATTTCTTTAACCAAAAAAGAAATAAACAAAAACACTACTTTGTATAACTTTACAGCAGTTGGATAAAAACTTGAAGGGTGGCTCAGCACATTTTGTCGTTGCACATACACCATAACCTAATTTAAACATTAATATATTTCCTATGTTTATTTTATATTGGGTCCCATATTAGCCAGTGTTTTTATCCAACTGCTGTAAAGTTATACAAAGTAGTGTTTTTGTTTATTTATTTTTTGGTTAAAGAAATTGTTTTGCACACCAGCTGAAGTATGTCCTATTTAACGTTCTTTTTCTGAAGAAAAGAAGGAATAAATAGTGACATAATGGGGTAAAACAAAAAAATAGACACCTATGAATAGCAAATTCTACAAGTTGTCCAATTTTCATTAAATTTGAACATTGTTAAAAGAGTCACCCATTTTAGGGGTCAGTTAGTTAAATTGTAGTGCTACAGGTCAAAACACAACAATTGAGGACTTAAAATATTATTTTCAATAAACTTTGATTTAATTCTAACGTTTTTTAAAAATTCACTCATTTTAGGGTGCTGGTGGTGTAAATGTTGGAGGTATAGGATAAAACACAACAATTAACATTTATAAATGGCAAATCCTACAAGCTATCCAAATTTCATTCAATTTAAATGTTTAGAAAATTCACCCATTTTATGGGGCTACTGGGGTAAATGTTGGGGCTACAAGGTAAAACACATTAATCGAAACCTATGAATAGCATATTTTACATTAGGGGAGGGCAAACTACGGCCCGCAGTCCGCCAAAAGCTAAAAAGTTTGAAAGAGAAAGTTACCGAGAAACGCTACATAAAACTAGAAAGGTGGCTTTGTAATATACTTCCATTTTATATATTCTATATCATATTTTACCAATTTACTATACACATCATTTGATCCACATATATAATTGTTTTTGCAAGCAAAGTCGAATGGGGCCCCACACGCGTATTTGTGTGGATTTATGGCAAACAAATGTTGCGGATATTTTTAGATTCTTAAGGACAAACTATTAGAAAGCATAGTATGCTAACCTTAGTGTTCAACAATACCGTTTTGCCCAATTTATACATGATTTAAGTTTTGATTCTTGAAATTATTTGTCAAAAATAAAGACGCTACGTTATGACGAAAAATCGTTCTTATCTGTGGTTTTAATATCCACAAATTGACCTTTAGTGACCCGTGGTCATGCAGTGGCCACGCTGACAACAAAAATTCAAAGACCATTTATTGCGGCTGTCGAAAAAGTCAAGTTTAGTTTTTCATCTTTATGTTGATCAACAACGTTTTGACTGACATAAACGAAAACGAAGCACATATATCGAAGCGGCAAAATTTTTAAATACTAAACGAGTAACCTACTGCAAACAACTGTTTAAAATTTCAGCACATTAGGGCCTGTATTTCTGTATTCTGGCCTAAAACTAAAACCAACTAGAAAAGTGGCTTTCTGATATACTTCCATTTTATATATTCTATACGATATTTACCAATTTACTACACTATACACAATTTTATCTACAAACATGATTGTTTTTGCAAGCAAAAACGAATGGGTCCCCACATGCGTGTTTATGCGGATTTATGGTAAACCTATGTGGTGGTTATTTTTATATTCTTAAGGAAAAATTTTTCACAAAGCATAAACTTAACTTTAAAAGTTCTTTTCCATATTCTTTTAGCATCATTATTGTCATATAATTATAAAAAATCGGTGAAAAAAGAATGGGAAAAATACATTCAATTTAATCTCTTGCTTTGACCTTGATATTGTGGTTCAAGTTCAGTTTTTAAACACAAATTTTCCTAGAAAGCCTTAACTGTTGTATTAGACACTATATAAAAAAGTCGTTTGCTACTACGGTATACATAACAACTTGTTTTTCACTTAACTTTGTTTCGCAAAAACGACCGTTTAATGACCTTTTGACACTGTTTTTTAATAGCATGCAGTCCTTAGTGTTCAACAATACCCTTCGGCCTAATTTATACATCACTTAAGTACTGATTCTTGAATTGATTTGTCAAAAATAAAGAAGATATGTTATGACGAAAAATTCGTAACGGTGTTGTAATGCCTACAAGTTGACCTTTAGTGACCCATGGTTATGAGACGGCCAAGCTGACAACGAGAATTTAAAGACCATTTATCGCGGCGTTCGAAAAAGTTAAGTTTATAAAATTTCATATTTATGTTGATCAACGATGTTTTGCCTGACATAAACGAAACCGAAGTACGTTTATCGAGTTCAAATTACGTCTTAGGTTTAAAACCTGCGCCAAAACTGAAAATACGCATGATAACTCATTAAAACGACACAGCATTGCTGCACAAAAAAACAGCTGATTACTAATCACTGAAACGACTGTCTCGTAAAACGTCTGTCCAGACGTCAAGCTGAGCACTCCCGCTCTGCTGCAGTGAATTCCTCCCTTGGGACTTATATCTGACATTCTGACTGATAGTGTACACATATTATGGGTTGTAAAGGTAACTTGCAAAATTTTAAATACTAAACGAATATCCTGCTTAAACAATTGTTAACTTTTTCAAATATTTCTGCACCATAGGGCATGTATTTCTGCCTTAAAACTAAAACCGTTTATTTCGGGGTTTAAAGGGTAAAAAATGGGTGAATCCGAAAAAAAGATACAAAATTCTTCCAAAAACTTTACATTGCACCAAACAACAAAGCATGAAACTCCAAGATGCTGTACTTTAGTCAGTACAGCCGTTTCAAAAATTTTACGTTTTGGGGGCCTGTGGGTGAACCGCTAGGTCATTCAGGGTCAAATTTTAGGAGGATCAAATTTTGATCAATAGCTAACATCTGTGTAAATTCCAATAAATTTAAAGCACTTTTTCTTAAACAAACACATTTAACAAACCAGCGCTAGACAGAAACGAATATTTTGGGGTTTAAGGGACGTGAAATGGGTGAATCCTATTAAAAGTTACAAAATTCTTTAGAATACCTTACGTTGCACTAAACAACAATGCAGGAAACTCCAAGATGCTGTACTTTAGTCAGTACAGCCGTTTTAAAAAAAAAAAACGTTTTGGGGGCCTGTGGATGAACTGCTGGGTCATTCAGGGTCAAATTTCAGGTGGACCAAATTCAGATGAATAACTAACATCTGTCCACGCGGCTGTCGAAAATTTGAATAAATTTGAAGCACTCTTTCTTGACCAAACGAGCAATACAATGATCAACTTTAGGTCGCTGCAGTACTTGGCGTTAAACCTGGCTTTGGAATCGTTAAAACAGACCCGCACAACACATAAGATCAAAAAAGCGGCTCACATTGTTTAATGTTGGCACAACAAATTTACGAACAAAAAATCGCAGTGTAGCCTATGTTGCAACAAATGCCTGTTTATTTAACACAATTACAATTGTTGTGTTTCAACCAATGTTTATGATCAATGAAGTGACTACAAACAGATTTGTATTTAGCTGGAAACATTCGTAGTTAGTACTTTGAGTTAATTATACTATTCGGCCCCATAAAATTGAAATTTTGAATGCGGCCCTTGCACTAAAAAGTTTGCCCACCCCTGTTCTACATGCTAGCCAAGTTTTAGTCAACTCCGGCACTGTTTAATCAACTTACCCATCTTAGGAGGCTATTGGCGTGAAATTGGGGCAACAAGGTTAAACACAACAATCAGCTCCTATGAATGGTAAGTTTTACAAGCTATCCAAATTTCAGCCAATTCCACCACGGTTTAAAAAAACGATCCGGTTTTAGGGGGCTAGTAGAGTAACTAATGGGGTTCCACACACAAACTAAAAAAAATATGAAACTACAATGACTCAATCAATAGTACTGCCAAATTTATGTCCAATCCGTCAATGTTTAAAATTTTGACCACTAGAGGTGTTTTGAGCAACAACTGTTCATGCCTATGGCATCATAGGGATGCTCACAACCCCCTAACTGCCATTCACCAAGCAACCCACAAACACGAGTAACATATGACTGGTTGCCCTTGTAACACTATTGTGCCACAGAAATCTTTCGTTTGAAAGACACTATTTAAAAACCCACCCATTTTAGAGAGCTGGCGGGGTAAGTACTGGGGTTATCAAGAGAAACAAAGTGGGATGCACATCTACATAACCATATCTACCATCTGTGTAAGTTTCATGATGAAACTTTTATCCAAATCCATCAAACATTTGATGACAAAACAAGTCGGACAAACTTTAGGAGAAAAAAACATTTTAGGGTATTATCGGGGTAAATACTGGGGTTATCAACACAAACAAAGTGGGATGAACATCTACATAAATATATCTACCATCTCTGTAAATTTCATCCAAATCCATCAAACATTTGATGGCAAAACGAGTCGGACAAACTTTGGGAAGAAAAAGCAAAGAAAAAACTATGGGTAATCAAGTCAAACATCAAACATATCTACCAGTTGTAAATGTTTCATCCAAATTAACTAAACATTTCATGACAAATATGCATCAACAAACTACAGGGTTTGAATAAGAAAAGAACATACAATGTGTAATCAAAATTTTCCCCCATGAAGAAGTTAAGCAGTAAAAAAAATACCTGTCCTGGATAACTCCACTGTAGTCTCTCCCTTTCACTTTTTGCCGGTCGATGACAAATTTTTGAAGATGTTTTTTGACAGCATTTGATGCAATAGCACCTTTAACAAGTTGATTATCATTAACAAATCTATTACCTGAAAAACTTAAATATTTTGTAAAAAATTTTAAACTGCCAATCCACATTCATAAGGATTTGGTGCAGGTCCAATCTGCCTTTTTAATGTGTGGAGGGACATACAACAGAGGTTTGATAAAATTATTTGGACAATAAAATCAAATGCTTATTAAGAAAGATTCAGAAAAAGGAGGAATAAGCCAAAACAGATCTACATTATTGTTTTGTTACACAACTTGAAATAGAAATAACTATTTTAGAAAAGCCTTACTCTATTTCTTAGTATAACTTATCATACTTTGCTTTTCTTTGGCTTTAACAGAGTGCATCAGTTTTCTTTCATCGCTGGGAGGTGCAGGCTGAGTTAGTTGCTGCTGATCTTTCTGATGAGCCAAAAACATCTGTGTTGAAATGTAGCTGATAAATGCACAGATAATCACGAAAACTCGTGGCTTAGCACATATTATGCATTAAGGCCCATTTTATTTTGCCTCGGTCAGGTCTTTTGTAACCATGTTTGCTTCAGCAGACAGAAACGAGCATTAACACATGCCAAGCTATTCATCAGGGCTTGAATTTCTGACCTTAAGGACTGGGAAAGCTAAAACCGAATATTTCAGAGTTAATGAGTAATTAACATGTGTGTATATTTGAGAAAATCTGAAGCACTCTTTTTTGGCCAAACACATGACACAAACCAGCGTTAGACAAAAAAAGATGAACCCAAACAATATATGGACACATAATTAACTAGAATAGTGGTTTTCCTATATATTGCCAGTTTATATATACTACATCATATTTAACGATGTATCACATATACCATTTACTATATTTATAATGGATATATATATATTTGGCACCTACATTTTATTGGTTCCCTATCTTTTTCCTGGCACTTTATAACATAATTGTTTCTTCAAGCATAATCTAATGGGTCCCCACACATATACATATGCGATTTGGTAACAGTAAAAATAGGGCACAATCATTGTTAGATATTTACCAATTTACCATACACATCATTTGATCTACACATATGATTGTTTTTGCAAGCAAAAACAAATGGGTCCCCACACGTGCGTTTATGCGGATTTATGGTAAACAAACATCCTGGTTATTTTTAGATTCTTAAGGAAAAACTTAACCAATTTTAGCCTTAACCCAACTTTAAAAGTTTTGTCCGTATTCTTTTTGCATCATTATTGTCATATAATTACAAAAAACAGTAATTAAGAACAGGAAAAACACTTTCAACTTAATCTCATGCTTTGACCTTGATATTATCGTTCAAGGTCAGTTTTTAGTTTTTAACAAAATTTTCCAAAACTGAAAATGAGCTTGATAACTTAATATTAGACATAGCATGGCTGCGCAAAAACAGCTGATTTCTAATTACCAACACGACTGTCTCATAAAACGTCCGTCTGGACATCAAGCTGAGCACTTTATTTGACAGATACATTCAGTATGGTACCAATATTTTTGTAGCCTGTTATAACATAATTGTTTTTGCAAGCAAAAACCAATGGGTCCCAACACACACATATATTTTGAATTCGTATCAGGATGAATGGCGCATGTATATGCTAGGTAAGAATTTGAATTGCACAGATGACATTTGTCATATTAAACAAATATTTATAAACTTTTGTTTTGTAACAGTCACAGCCCTTTGTTTGTTGAATTATGATTTTTAATCCGCACATTTCCCTTGCGCCGTTAAGTTTCTACATACCAACAATATGATTGCTTAGCTGGGCTTTTTATGTCCCAAACCTGTTCTGAAACAGTATCATTAACACTTTCAGTTTGAGAAGTCATGTTACACATGTGTAACAAATCGTGCTGCGTTGACGCTCTGCGTTTCGAAACATGAATAAGTTGACCTACATTAATGTTTACAGCACAATACAACTAACATCGTAACATCTTAATTCCAACCAGTGAGAAAATGGTCAGGTGACGACTGCGTTCATGCGTGAAGCAGAGGCATTTTTCCATGCGCCACTATTGTCAATCACTCCCATTGCGTCAGCTTTGCACTGAGCGAGCACAAATTTGACAAAAGACAGCATGTAAAAATATACTTGGGGCTGTAAGAGTAATTACTGAGCCGATTGCACTGAAATTTTTAACAGCCAACAAGATCACCCTATCCACAGCTGTTTAAAATTTTAGCAGGTTAAGTTCTGTATTTCTGACCTCATTAACATGTGAACAAACAAATATTTGGGGGTAAAGGGGTGAAAATGGACATATACAACTTTAAGTTACAAAATACTTTAAAATACGCTGCAATGTACCAATAAAAAAAGTATGAAACTCCAGAATCATCTGCTTTAGCAAGTATAGCCGTTTTAAAAATTTCACGTTTTGGGGGGCTGTGGGTGAACCGAGCGATCAAACAGGGTCAAAATTCACATGGACAATATCTATAATGTGTGTAAATTTGAAAAAGTTTGAACCATTCTTTCTTGACCAAAACGTGGGAACAAATCCGCGTTAGACAGAAAAAAAATAGATAAAACAATATGTGTCCCCTTCAGGGAAGGGGACCCATAACTACTAATAAGGTTGATTCTTAGTTTATACAGAAGCAAATATGCCTCAGTGATGTACAAGAGCAATCACACATAATGCTGATACTAAAGAGTCTGGAATGCCAGCAAACCTACTACACTAGTTGCGCCCATGCTCACTCGGTTTGAGCAAGAAAAAATCAGCAAAAAGTTGCTGTTTTTTTAATGCCTTAAAAGGTATTGGTGTGAACTGTTGGTTTTACAAACTAAAATAAAAATATTTTCATACTAGAATGAGTATCGATACCAGTGGTATCATACCACTAAAATTGTTCGATAGTGAGTACCAGGTACCAATCCCTTCAATAGCTGGAACATAACAACATAGTTGTTTCTGCAGGCAGAAATGAATGGATCTTTACCATCACATGTGTGAATTTAAAAAAGTTTGAAGCATTCCACATAAAATTTAAAAAAAAATTGAAGAGACCAATAAGTACTTCCATTAAATATCTGAATAGTTTTCCTCTAGCATTTACAACATAATTTTAACACAATAGTTGCTTTACTTTAGATTCAACACAAACAAACCTTCAAATGTTCTTGTAACTGATGCTGATGTTGCTGCTGAAGGGTGTTTGTCTGATAATGGAATTGTGCCAATAGTACCTACAAAAATTTTTTTCACCAAATTATTTCAATTTTCCAAAAAAATTGGTTGAATGTTTGCCAAAAAAACAAAAAATCATCACATTTTTGCTAAAATGGCTTGAGAATTGTTTAACATCCTCTCAATCAACCACTAGGAATGCAGCTTTCCTACACACTTGCACATACATATACAACATTCCTTTTAATGGCTACATATTTAAACCATTTAGTATATTTAATATTGATAATGGGCCCCAAGTTAGTCAGAATATTTTAGGGGGCAGAAACTCATGGGTCCCATGCAGAAATACACATGCAAAGTTGTGAATAATGCATTTCAATAGATAACCAAGAGAAAGTTTGGCATGGCAAGGTCAATTGCAGAAATCAATATTAACAACAAAAGACAAAATTCTACTTAAATCATCATTCTATATTGTATTGGGTCCCATATTAGCCATCGTCTTTTATAACTTTAGTCGTTTCTGCAGGCAAAAACTCATGGGTCCCCACACATGCAAAGTTGAAAATAATGCAATTCAAGAGATAACCATGAGAAAGTCGGGTGTTGTAAGGTAAAACACAGTGATCGGCACTGGGCTTAAATAATAATACTATGTAGAATATAAATTATAAAATTAGATTCACCCCAGATATTGTTTGAAGTATGTCCTATTTAACGTTTTAAAAAACTGACCCATTTTAGGGGGCTAGTAGGGCAACAAATTGGGTTCAACACACAAACTAAAAAATATATAAAAACCGCAATGACTCAATCAATAGTACTGCAAAATTTCAACCCAATCCGCCAATGTTTAAAATTTCGACCACTAGAGGTGTTTTAAGCAACAACCGTGTTAGGCCTACAGGGTTGAACACAACAATCGACACCTATAAATGGCATACTATACAAGAAATCCAAATTTCAGCCAATTCTGACACTGTTTGAAAACTCACCCATTTTAGGGGGCTAGCAGGGTAAATACTAGGGTTATCAACAAAAACAAGGTGGGATGCACATCTACATGAATATATCTACCATCTGTGTAAGTTTCAGCCAAATCCATCAAACATTTGATGGAAAAACGAGTCGGACAAACTTTGGGTAAAAACACCCATTTTAGGGGGCGAGCGGGGTAAATACTGGGGTTATCAACAAAAACAAAGTGGGATGCACATCTACATAACTATATCTACCATCTGTGTAAATTTCAGCCCAATCCATCAAACATTTGATGGAAAAACGAGTCGGACAAACTTTGGGGAAAAAATACCCATTTTAGGGGGCTAGCGGGGTAAATACTGGGGTTATCAACAAAAACAAAGTGGGATGCACATCTACATAACTATATCTACCATCTGTGTAAATTTCAGCCAAATCCATCAAACATTTGATGGAAAAACGAGTCGGACAAACTTTGGGAAGAAAAAAAAAGGAAGAATAAAAAAGAAAACAACAAACAATTCGAGTAAAATCAACATGTGTCCCCTTCAGGGAAGGGGACCCATAATTACCTATTTTAGGTGCTAGTAGGGTAACTGATGGGGTTCTACAGTCTACAACCAAACTGATAAAATCCCAATCCCAAACTACAGCCCTGTACAATTTTGTCACAATCGATCACTGCTAAAACACAATTAATATACTATATGTTAAGTTGCCTTTATAAGACTGTTACACCACAGATCTACTTGATGATATCTACCACCCATAGGCTTCGATTCCTGGGGTAGCAGGAGTGACATGCCTCCCCATTAAAAATCTCTGGAGTGGCAGCCATTGTAACATAGCTATGCTGCCACCCCAGAATTTGCCACTGTGTTTCTATTTGTACATTACAGATATATATGTGTTTCTTTCATTGGCAAGTGCTCTGTCAGTCTATAACGGTCAGTCTACTTTGACCACATGCAATGTAAGCTTTGCGAAATCGTTATTGCTTTTATAGAACACATGAGAAAAAAACATTTTGCTCTACCCGCATCAGTAGATTTTCAGCAAGTTTGCTCTGCCAGAGCAACGCTGAACAGGTCTTAACAATGTATTCTGGATGTCAATGGGCAGTTCACAATTATATTGTTACATGGAGTGTTCCATTTCATTTGCTAAGAAATTGAATTATAATGGCCTGTGTGCATAAATATTGTGTCCAAACTACAGTGTCGATTCGATACTTTTGCAAAATTTAAAATGTACTACAAAGGTGGCTTTCAGGTCCTCTTTAATGAAGGGGAACCATAAAAAAACTTGCCCCCTAATTTTTGTAACAACAAACAAGCAGAATTTCTTCTACACCAAATTTTGACTGGGGATTATCGGTATATTTTGTTTCTAACTAGCTTTAAAAAAACAATGATTATTGAATTCATGAATACTCACTCTTTTGTCAATTTCATGTTGCTCTCTTAATCGATGATATTTTTCTTTGTATTTGCCATCACCCAGGTCATTATTTAAATTGAACTTGTTTTCATTGCTCATCATTCGAAAGAGTCTGACAAAATAATATTTTTTTCTTGAAACATAAAGACAAACTCTTGTTTAATTGTAAGCACGACTTATCACATATTGCTTTGGACAGACACTATGGCCTATTTTGAAACATTTATATATTACCCATACATATTTATTTTATATTAGGTGCCACAAAGCCAACATTTTTATGACATTTGTTTGTTTCTGCCAGAAACTCCGGGGTCTACACACATACAAATTAGAAACAATGCGATGCCAGAAAAACCATTAGAAAGTTTGGCTATGTGAAGTCAAACATAGCATTCAGTATTCTGCCTAAACAAGCATGCTATAAAAAGTACAAACTATCCAAATCTGGTTCAACTATCCAAAGCTACCAAACCAAATTGGGTATACAATTTACTAGCCTTCTAAAATACCAGAACATCTGGGGTGTTTTGTTGACCTTAATGACGTAAACTTAGAAATAAAAATGATGTAAACTTAGAAATAAAAACTATTGGTAAAAACTCAGTACAGACAAATCCAGTTAATTGCATACTGTTTGATCGCATAATCCCTTTAATAGCATCACAATTAAAAATCCCAAACCGTCGCCCATCGTTAAGTGTTACTCTTGAAAAGATTATATTTCCTTTTAAAAAGTTATGAGGACATTAAATAGACGTTTCGTTTACCGCTGAGTGATAACAGGGAGTTGTTGTCTCAAAGTTGTGCACAGTAATCCTTTTTATTGGTTTACCTAATCGCCAATAGTGATATAAGGTTTTGAATGAACAGGTCAAAGGGTTAAAATTACGAAACTGATCAGCCGACAAAACTGAACTAAATTCAAGGTATCACAATGAATTGAGATTTGAACAATGTTAATAGTAAAAGAAATGGTTTAAAACATTTACTGTTATATTGTTAATGACCCACTAAACATGTAATGGTTGTCATCATCGGCAACTAGGGGGGCAGGTTCTTCGGCATGCCAGGTCCCTTTTCTATCGGCGTTATTGCGTATAACGGCTCTCGTACAGCGCCGAAAACACGTTCGTTCGCATCAAAGCTAAAAATAACTTTCAAATGACAGGGCATGGCGCCGGTACAGCAGTACATCGCTTCATCATGTATTGCGATGGTAAAAACGAAGTTTCTGCAATGTATTTATACAACATCCTAAATAACCGCAACAACAATCTTTGTTGGAACTTGAAAACGTATTTACATGTAAACACACAAAAATAAAATGTTTATCGGCGTGGAGTTTCAGCCAAAAATCTTTCAACAACTTGTTTGTAATTTACGTCCACGTCTCTATGTAAAGCCATCATTGCAGATCACGAGAAACTTACACATAGTATGGTACAGCACTAGTAGACAGATTGAAACGTTAACGTGTAAACACCCAGTCGAACGAGTTTATATGTTACGAAACAATGCCTTAGTTTAAAACCTCAATATACTATCGCAATGGACTTTGTGACTTACAAGTGTTACTTTTTCACGGCATTCAAAGCCGTACAATCCAAGGACGAATCCCAGTTTTTTTTATATTATTAGTGGAAAAACGTGTCGGACCATTCGACCAATCAGTGATACGCACTTAGCAATACAATCGTTTTTGGGAAAGCCGTATTGGTAATTCGTTGCCTGCCCCCCTAATTTTCCGCTAGTTGCGCCACTGGTTGTCATAAATGTTAGATCGCAGGTAATCAAACCATGTTGTGTAGGTTAAATTCATGACATATATCAGAAAGGCATTTATTCCTCTAGTAGTTGGTGGTGGTTTCAATTTTTGAAGCAACGATTGTACGTTGATTACATGACAGTCAAACTAATCTTACAGCTTCATTTTTGCTAAGTAAGCTAGAAAGTAGCGCCGTAAACTGGGTCTTTAAAGTTTCGCTATAATCAACTATATATTCTTTTTTGGCAATCAGATAACGGGTTATGATAAAAACCGATGGCGCTCGCCCTAGCGGCCTTGCGCTGCAGAATGTGCCAACGTTGTAATTTGACCAGGTTTCAGTCATGTACTTTCGGGTTTGGGCTTGCTTAATATTATGTACCTAGCACTTTGCAGTTTAATGCATCGATTTGAACTAGAAAACAAAATAGACAAGAAACAACAGACCATTTGATGTGTACATTAAACGTGAGGCCTAGCACAACTTCCTAAAGCAAAACTAAAACGTCATAGACCGTCATTAGGAAAATTCTCAAAGTAAAATGTTGGACCCTTTCCAAAATTTCAGGGTGCACCCTGACTCTGATGCAATGTAATACATCTTTCAAAACAGATCAGACTGCAAAAGAAAAAGCACAAATTAAGCAAAGTGGTGGCGGTGCGCCAATTAAAAAGTGTGTGCATTGCTACTGTTTCTTCAACACACTTGGGCGGTTGCACCACAGCCACTACAGTTATGAAGCATGGCATCATGTTCTGCATGTGTGAGATAATCTAGTTTTGACTCAAAATGACTTCTATTCTCTGCAACAAAAGAGAGAAGATACTGCTCTGTAGCCATAGTTAAGCATCACTGCAACTTTGTTTTTTGTTTTTTTTTAGGGAAGTTAACAGGCATGTACCGTTTACATAGCAACCAATGAATCGCATCAACTGTCTAGGCAAATCGATAATGAACCGGATTTGTCTGTACATTCATGTTTTGAGGGCCTGGGGATCATTTGGGATGAAACTTTAGAAGGATCACTTTCCAACAACTAAAAAAAAGAAAAAAAAATATGGACAAAAACAATATGTGTCCCCTTCTGGGAAGCCATAACTGTTACTTTTGTCAATTAAAACTAGAAAGGTGGCTTTCTAATATACTTCCATTTTATATATTCTACGTACCAATTTACTATACACATCATGTTGCGGTTATTTTTAGATTCTTAAGAACAAACTAGAAAAGGTGGCTATCTAATATACTTCAATTTTATATATTCTATATCCTATTTTACCAATTTACTATACACATCATTTGATCTACACATATGATTGTTTTTGCAAACAAAAACGAATGGGTCCCCACACGAGTGTTTTTGCGGATTTACGGTAAACAAATGTTGCGGTTATTTTTAGATTCCTAAAGACAAACTATTAGAAAACTTTAACCCAACAATAAAAAAAATATCCGTATTTTTATAGTAAAAGAACGAAAAAATACTTTCAATTTAATCTCTTGGGGTTGACCTAGATATTGTCGTCCAAGGTCAGGTTTCAAACACAAATATTCTCCTAGAAAGCCTTAACAGTTGTATTACAGACACTATAAATTATAAAGCAATTTGTTACAAAGGTATATCAATACATAACAAATTGTTTTTCACTTAACTTTGTTTCGCAAAACGAGTACCATTGACCTGTAGTAACCTCTCATGGTGCAGGCATCGAAAGACCATTTAATGACCTTTCGACCTCGTTTCAATAGCATGCAGTTCTTAGTGTTCAACAATACCATACCGTTTCGCCTAATTTATACATGACTTAAGTTTTGATTCTTGAATTGATTCGTCAAAAATAGAAGCTACATTGTGTATACGAAACAGAAGCATGTTTATCGAGTTCAAATTACATCTTAGGTGTGAAACCTTCGCCAAAACTGAAAATGCGCATGATAACTTAATAAAACAACATGGCATTGCTGCACAAATACAGCTGATTTCTGATCACCGAAACGACTGTCTCGTAAAATGTCAGTCAGGACGTCAAGCTGAGCACTTCTGCTCTGCTTTAAGCCTTCACCGCGCGATCAATAAACATGCGTACGCGACCGTAATTTGTAGCCACAATTATATAGGTGGTTTATATTTTTCAACTAAGTACTGATGCAGTAGCACAACTAGCTGAAAAAAACGATAAGGCAGCGATCCACCAATACTGTTTTCGTGAAAAACATGCTTTGATCAAGGCGCGACCGAATCATGTTAGTCACATACTCAAATTTTAATTGTTTGAGGCATTATTGCGATGCTAGCTAACTGTGTGAAATTTGCAATCCTCAATTGAGATGACATGACTGTTATTGTCATCAAATGAAGTAGTGGTTTACTGCCTCTGTTTTATAAACTAAAAAGGACATTTACTCCCATATTTTGGTGCAAAAAGTTAGTGACTGGAACAAGGGGAAATGGTTCACCTTAAACATATTCATGTTTCTTACATATACGCTCATTTTTTTAACCAGCTTTTATCCAGTCATTTTTAGTTTAATATAATAGACTACTCTCTCAGAATTAGGTCAACGCTAATACCACAACAAATAAGCTGAGGTCATAATTTCCAATCTATGTATGATGCGCCGTATAACACAAATCAACATACATTTTGTAGTTAGATTACAGTATGCCAGGCCCATTGAAGGTGCCATACCAAATCAGAAATCAGCAAATCAGTTTCCAGGAGGACTCCTGTCCTGGGTTCGAATCCCACCGCAGGCTAGATTTTTCTAGCCTACCCTTTGCCATATGGTTGCTTGGTGACTGACTGATTCAGTATGGCGCCTTCAATAGGCATACTGTGATTTATATATGAGTGCCTTTTGATCGCTGGTCTGCATACATGCTTCAGGGCTGATCCCAGTCATAAATTTATGTTCATCTTGTTGCAGTTAGGGTTGGCCATAAAATTGTATTGGTGCCGCTGCCTGATGCTATGTGTGGCATCACTACATATCCGATACTTAGGTGGCATTGGAACAAATACCGATACATTAATAAACAAGTAAAACGTGCTTTAGTCTGCAACTAATTTTAAGCAACAGTCACTTCACACGGACTTTTGACTCAGTTGCCATGGCAACACAATCTCTGCGTCAGGTTTGGATGTTTGCTGTTTGTATCTGAGAACGTATGTGATGAATGAATGTATGAACATATGCAAAGACTGATTTTGGGAGGCTTCTAGAGAGATCTCGGTAGCAAAATGTAACATACTTTTTGTCTGCTATTGGGTGCAAACAATGCCAAATGTTCAGGCAACACACAACTTAACAATTTTGATGGTGGCAATATTAACACTTGAGACCGATCATCAAACTGTTCAGTTCAATCTATGGATTAGGTATAAACTTTTAGGAACAAGCAAATGGAATACTGTGAGATAAATCAAAATTGTTTAAATCACTAGATTATAAACAAACACATTGAGACATTTGGTGGCCGTTGTAAAATAGGAACCTGTGATACGGCTATTAACAGCAAAATGGTTGTGCATTAGGTGGAAAGTGACACATGCACAAAAACTACCAAATCCTGAAAAATCTTTTGCACCTCTGCACTTAATGACTAACCTACTGCAAACAATTGTTTCAAATTTCAGCATGTTAGGGCCTATATTTCTGGCCTAAAACTAGAAGAGTGGCTTTCTGATATACTTCCATTTTATATATTCTATACGATATTTACCAATTTACTATACACATCATTTGATCTACACATATGATTGTTTTTGTAAACAAAAACTAATGGGTCCCCACACGCATGTTTGTGCGGATTTACGGTAAACAAATGTTGCGGTGATTTTTACATTCTTAAGGACAAATTTTTAGAAAGCATTAACCCAACAATAAAAGAAATTGTTCGTATTCTTTTTGCACTATTATCGTCATGTAATTACAAAAACATTAAAAAAACGTAACAAAGACTTAAATCTAATCTCTTGCTTTAACCCAGATATAGTCCTCCAAGGTCGGGCAATTTTTTTTAGAAAGCTGTAACAGTTGTGTTACAGACACTTTAAATTAAAAAGCAATTTGCTACAAGTGTATACATAACAAATTGTTTTTCATTTAACTTTGTTTCGCAAAATGAGTACCATTGACCTGTAGTAACCTCTCAGGGTGCACACGCCAAACGACTGTTTGACCTTTTGACACCGTTTTCAATAGCACGCCGTCATTCGTGTTCAACAATACTGTTAAGCCTAATTTATACATGCCTTGAGTATTGACTCCTAAATTGATTGTTAAAAAAACGCTACGTTATGAAGAAAGTTCTGAGCTGTGTTTGTAATACCGACTAGTTGACCTTAAGTAACCCGTGATCATGCGGCGGCCAACCGGACAGCGAGCATTTAAAAAAACATTTATTTGGCAAAAAAGTCAAGTTAATTTTTTCATCTTAACTTTTATTAACAAAGTTTTTCTTGACATATACAAAACCGAAGCACGGTTATTAGGCTTAAATCACGTCATAGGTGTAAAACCTTCGCCAAAACTAAAAATGTGAGTGATAACTTAATAAAACGACATAGCATTGCTGTGCAAAACAGCTGATTTCTAATCACTGAAACGATGTCTCGTAAAACGTCTGTCCGACGTCAAGCTGAGCCCTCCCGCTATCGTAAACCAGTGAGTTACTCTCTTGGTACTTCTGCCTACAGTGTCTTTCTTGACCAAACGAGCGTTAGACACATTTACGTTTCGGGGGCCTGTGGGTGAATCTCTGGGTCATACGGGGTCAAAATTCACATGGACCATCTTTAGACCAATATCTGTAATGTGTGTAAAATTGAAAAAGTTTGAACCATTCTTTCTTGACCAAAACGTGGGAACAATAGCCGCGCTAAAAATTTCACGTTTTGGGGTGCTGTGGGTGAACCGAGGGATCAAACGAGGTCAACATTCACATGGACCATCTTTAGACCAATACCTATTATGTGTGTCAATTTGAAAAAGTTTGAACCATTCTTTCTTGACCAAAACGTGGGAACAAATCCGCGCAAAAAATTTCACGTTTTGGGGGGCTGTGGGTGAACCGAGGGATCAAACGGGGTCAAAATTCACATGGACCATCTTTAGACCAATATCTACAATGTGTGTAAATTTGAAAAAGATTGAACCATTCTTTGTTGACCAAAACGTGGGAACAAATCTGCGTTAGAAAGAAAAAAAGAAAAAAAAAACATAGACAAAAACAATATGTGTCCCCTTCAGGGAAGGGGACCCATAACTAACTAGTGATGGGACGATACCAGGTTTTGAAGCGAGTACCGATACCGAGTACGAGTACTCTATGTATATACCTTCGATACCGAGTACGATTACCGAGTACTTAGGTGTGGTGTTGTACTTAGTTGTATATCACTGGCTAATTTATCTGCCATGGTCGGGGTACAGGCGTGCACACACACATGCCGAAAAATGTAATCTCCACATGATAGCGAAAAAGATATACGTAAACTGGTGGAACTTTTTCCCGATTTTGTGCTGTCCGAAGCAAATATTGGCATAAAGTTGCCCGTATTCTTATAGTGTAAATCGGCCTTTGGTACTCGAACGTTGGTATCGAAAACTGAGGCAAAATATTTCGATACCGAGTACGAGTATCGATACCACAGAAATCGTTCGATACCATCGATACCGAGTACCGAGTACCGGGTACTCGTCCCATCACTATAACTAACCCGATTTTTTAGGGGGGTTGAGGGATGAAAAATGGGTGAATCCAATAAAAAGTTAGAAAATTCTTTAGAATACCTTGTATTGCACCAACCAACAAAGCATGAAACTCCTAACGCTTGCGAAGCAAAGTGGCTTAAAACTAGAAGGGTGGCTTAGCACATTTTGTCTTTGCATTTACACTATAACCTTTTTTTTTTTTAATATATTTCCTATGATTATTTCGTATCGGGTCCCATATTAGCCATCGTCTTTTATAACCTTGGTTGTTTCTGCAGGCAGAAATTCATGGGTCCCCACACATGTAAAGTCAAAAATAGTGCATTTCAAGAGATAACCATAGTCCACATGCTACCCACATTTTAGTCAATTGCCGAAACTGCTTTATAAACTTACCCATTTTAGTGGCTAGTGGGGTAACTAATGGGGTTTGACACTAAACTAAAAAAATATGAAACCTCAATGACTCATTCAATAGTACTGCAAAATTTCAGCCCAATCTGCCAATGTTTAAAATTTTGACCACTAGAGGCGTTTTGAGCAACAACCATTAATGCTAGGGCCGTTAACAACCCTGCCATGGCGCAAAATGTCCACCAAGCAACCCACCAACGAGTAAAATGCAACTGGTTGCCCTTGTAACACTATTGCGCCACAGAATTCTTTCGTTTGTGGTGCCCAGTAACATACGCGAGTAGCTTCCATTTTTTTGCACAAAAACCTGGATTCATATCTTTATATTTTGTTCTGGTTTTGTTTACAAAAAAAAATCACCGAAGCCTACTCTTATTGTTACATAACTAATCCTGTTGTTTCGCATCATTACGATCTTCAAAATACAGGTCATCAACAAAAACAAAGTGGGATGCACATCTACATACCTATATCTACCATCTGTGTAAATTTCATCCAAATCCAAACGTTCGATGGAAAAACTAGTCGAACAAACTTTGGGAAGAGAAAAAGAAGAAAAAAAACAGAAAAAAAAACAAAACAAATTTGAATAAAATCAATATGTGTCCCCTTCAGATTATTTTACTTCTTTTACTGTTTTTTATCGATTTTATTTGGTAATTTCATTTGGACTGGGTTGTTTGTTTGTGTCCACTCCAGCGTTTTTTCATTGCCCCTGGACTAGACGGTTATCTCGTCTCTCCCCTTCTTTTTTATCTGGGATCGCACTGTTCCTTTATCTCTTGTTGTAGTCTTTGCCTTTCGTGTAGCTTAGACGCAGTTCTGTCGCAGATCTTGCATAGTTAGCAAGGGCTTGTATCAGGTTGCTGTATCTCTTTGGTGTGTTTAATATGGATTTAGTTCTTCATTTCTTGGTTTGTTTTACTTTTACACCCGTTGTTTCACAGAACGACTGAAGATGCCCTTTTTGGGTGAAATATATATGGTTAAACAACTTTGTTGACTGATTTTGATTATGAAGCACTGTTGCTTCGTCAATTATTCTTACATATAATTTTATATACAATCAGTGATCGTCGACAAATAAGATGCCTACTACTTGTGGGATAGACCCTGTACCAAACACTAAATGTTGGTCAGTACAGCCGTTTAAAAAAAAATGTTTTGGGGGCCTGTGGTTGAACCGCTGGGTCATTTGGGGTCAAACTTCAGGAGAATCAGATATGGATCAATAGCAAACATCTGTGTATATTTGAATAAATTTGAAGCACTCTTTCTAGACCAAACGCGTATAACAAACCAGCGTTAGACAGAAACAAATATTTTGGGGTTTAAGGGGTGAAAATGGGTAAAGCCTATTAAAAGATACAAAATTACTTAGAAAGTCTTACATTGCACCAACCAACAAAGCATATAACTCCCAGATGATGTACTTTAGTCAGTACAGTGGCTTTAAAAAAATTACGTTTGAGAGGCCTGTGGGTGAACCGCTGGGTCGTTCGGGGTCAAACTTCAGGAGGATTAAGTTCGGATTAATTGCCCACAAGCTGAGCTTGTCACTGAAAGAAACAGGCACATTGCAATGCTTACCTTATTTTTGGCCGTAAGTTTAGCTGTCGCAAATTCTCATTTGTCTGATAAGATTGTTGATCTTTTGCTATGATAGTGAAAGGCCTTCAATGAAACAAAACATTGAAACCAAATATCTAGTAACATTTTCATCTGTAGATTTAACAACATGATGCAACAGTTAAGTAAAGGGGTGTCTAAAGTGTGGAATGTTGCAAAGATTGTATTTCACTTTTTCCATTACTTTTAATATGTTGACGGCCAGTAAAGCTTGGATTAAGCCAAGAACTAGTTTGGATAAAACCTTTAACTGATTCTTTTAGAAGGAAATGAAATAAAAAGATTGGGAACAAACAGAAAATTCAAAATGTAAAAACTTCCAAGAACAAACAGCAGCAATTTGCTACTGAAAAACATTGATTGAAACAGAAAAAGTGCTAATAACGACATTTTATGATTGTTTGTTTTCCATCATTACTGTTTCGCATTTTTCAGACAGAGACTATATAAATGTTTACCTAAATATTTTAAAACCATATTCTTACAATTAGCTCTAGTTTTAACATTATCATTAATTTTACACCTGCACTCTTCCTTAAACTGTTGGCATTCTCTAAGGCAGGGGTCACCAAACTTTTTTCACTGCGGACTGGATAAGTTTAATAATGATTCATGCAGGCCGGATAGTTTACATGCCCCATAGCGGGGTCTTTCCAAACTAAAATCACAAGGCGATTTTTATATAGGCCCCATGATATGGTCTTTCTACAATCCCATTTAAAATTTGGTGATGTGACTGTTAAACTGTATAGTTAGTCTCATCTTACAAGCAATGATTGTATATTATGTCACAAGTAACAAAATAAGGCAAATGTTTGTGCACAATTAACATGTGTAGTCTTGTCTGTGACATAACAAACTCAATTCTGGGCGTTGCAACCTTATGAAACTAGGTAATATCAACTGTACATATCGCAACAGGAAAACTTTTTCAAGTACATTAATTTTTGAATGTTACAAAGTTATTAATATGATTTGGCAAACCAAAAAATGTGGGCAGCGGGCCGTAGTTTGGTGACCCCTGCTCTAAAGACTACAAACAGAGAAGGACAGAAAGTTCAACAGGATTCAAACCCAGAAATGATTGACAAAGGCATCAGCTTTTACCATTACACAACAGTATTTGTGTACTGTACTGATAAACTACGCCTTAGTTATACATTAGCACAGTTTTTGCTAATTGTTTTTCTTTTTTTACATTATAAGTGTACAAACATTTTTTACACATATAAATGTACAAACATTTTTTACACATATAAATGTACAAACATTTTTTACACATATAAATGTATAAACATTTTTTAAAGAACACATTTGAAATCATTTGATTAGTTCTAATAACAAACCGACCAGGTATTTAGGATACAATTAATAACGACGGAGCAGAAAAATTATTTCACTGGATTATTGACTTCTGACTTACTGTGCGAATAATGCATTGATGTATCGATCTGCTTACAGAGAATAACAACAAAACGAATTTCTAAACAAACAAACAACATTAAGCTCTTAATGAGCAAAAAGCAGCTGTAAATAAAACTGGGAAACAATTAAACATTTTGAATATAATTGTCCAAAATATTCTTGAATAACTTCCAGACCAAAATACAATACAATTTGCAGTGTTAGTTTCAACAGCTGTCAAAAGCCCAAGAAGTCTTGAGAAAATAGGTCCTAAAATATTTTATAGATTGACAAAACAGTTTTTGCTGCAATTTATTCCATGTCCATCCATGCAACAAATCAACTGAAAGGCAGAAACCAGAAAACAAGAATAAAAATGTGTATCCAATGAGAGGATGTCATTTTTCCTGTGCTTGTGTGCAGAATCGCTCATAATATCACTGGTCAGTGATCACAAAACAAAACCGTCGTTACACTTGCAAATTAAAACCAGTTTTTCTACGAAGTGTTTCCTGCTATAGTTTTTAGATTTCTCTACCGATATTATTATTTACTTTCGTTCCAAACGTGTACGGTGTACGTTTTTTTCTGTATTTCATCGGCCTTCACGTACCCTGTATTTGGATCAAATTTTGCTTTATAAGTCGGAAGTTTCTTGTTGTCTAAGCCCAAATATTATGCATTCGTTAAGGATTTTACTATATCTAAAACGAAAGATTCAGGCAGTATTTTTGCGTACTTACAAGTTACAACGGCAAATTACAAAGCATACGATGCCCGGTTTCAAAATTAATACAATACATACATTAACATACATTACATTGACTTATGGTTTTGATTTTGCTATCACGGACATCACATTGGTCTGTATTTGTAATCCCAAACAAATACAATACATCGTTGCTCACAACGGCATGCAAATTCAGTTTTTGTTTAATTGTCGAATTGTAGCTAACTGTAGCCTTTTTTGGCTAGCTTTTTCCAAGAGGTTGTATTTTGCAGTAAAAACCAATTAATCCCGTTTCCAACTTTTTTAGTTTTTTAGGCTGTAAAGCGTTTGGTAATTTTCAAGTTTTTACCGATTTAGGATAATCAAAGGCTTGAAAGAATTTGTTGCAAAGATTAACCAAATTTTGTTTTCGCTTGAGTTCTGTAGTCTCTACGATCCCGCGGCATTTTTAACCAATCCACATGCCTATTCTCCTGCATTTAGGGAAGACCGGGGATGGTGGGAATGCTTTTTTATATTGCTAAAATGTTTTTTTTTAATTGCTTTAGTTATTAGTTGGTTGTAAGGGGAAGTCATTTCAATTTGCCACAAAAGGGTGGGAGTAACGCTTGCTAAAGTCAAACAAAAATGCATATAAAAAGCCGAATTTCTAAGGCACCCAAAAATCCGAGGGTACCCCGGTGCCGGGGTAAGAACGTAGCCTGCATACCCGAAGTTATCCCGGAGAGTACAGGATTTTTTTTTATTTTTACAGTATTGGATTTTTTAGTATTTCTAATGTCTTGAAATGATATCTTTTGTAAAGTCCCGTTTCACCATAGATACTATAATAATATCTGTGGTTTCACGGAGGATCATTTTTTTTATTTTATTTTAACAAGGCTGAAATTCCATCTTCTATAGCTGTTTGGTTGCAACCCTAGCCCCACACTCGTGGTGAAATCAAACAAAAAACATGGCTGTCCGACTAACAGCAGTTCAAGAGTACACATAATTTTTAGTATACTCAATTTTTTTAACCAGGTTAAACGTCAGTTTTGTTGTATCGTTAAGGGCAATGTAACTGTGGACAAAGAGTGCGTGTAATCCTTCATTTGCAGAGCGGTCAGCCACGTAAGCACAAAATTTAAAACTGTGACGTCATCAGCATTTTTTAAGCTCTGGTTTGGCACACATGCAATTGTAATTAGGGTCACCATTGAGCCAAATTCCTGACGGCTTCAATGAATATCTTTCACGACACCAAACTTACGTCATAATGCGTTATATCACATGTTGTTACAACTTAAAGTGTACCATTTTTACCAAAATATGATTCACTATAACATAGAGAAAAAGTAGTTTTGTTTCTTAATAAGTTACAGAACGGAAGTTTTTACGAGTTACCCGAAACTGATGGAAATAGTTTTGAGCGATCCGGTTAGGTTTCAAACTCAAAAATCACCCTTTCACTTAATACTGATCAGTTATTTTGTATTTGCAAGTATGTAGGTTACGTCGTGCATCAAAAACCACAGAAAACAGTTTAAACATACTACCGTTTTGTCCTCTAGAAAAGAAAAAAAAACTATGTAGATTATAGGCTACAAGACGCTAAAGTGCTTGACATTGTGAGGGTTTTTGAAAGTTATATCCGGACACTGATTTCACGCCTGAATTCTGGACATGTCCGAGAAATCCTAGACATCTGTCAACCTACATTTTTTGTGCAAGTTTTGCAATTGTACGGTGGTACGCTCTGGTGGAAGAACGTACTATCGTACCGTACCCGTACTTCTTCCTTCTTTGCGTACCGCACCTACTTACCGTACTTTTCTATTATTTTGGCTGCGTACTGTACCCTACCGTACAGCCATCCTTGACAACAAGTCATGATCCTAAACACTATGCTGATTTGTTATGGATGTATGGAGGTTTAATAAAAATGACATCACAGTGATCCACTGTGACGTCATATGCCCGGTCTGGTCTATCCCCTTGTCCGAGGTATCCCCCATCTCAGTGGTTCTCAAACTTTTTCAATATATTTTTAAAACGGTCCCTTTGCCATTATTTCGAGGGCTTGCGGTCCTTAATTAAGCCTGAATGTGTATTTTAGAAAAACGAAAGTTGATTGCAGAATTTTAGCTAGTTATGCCAAATTACGCAAAACAATGATTCCAAGACAGTTTGTGACATCACAGACAAGACAAAAAAACATTACGACTGTGCGCGAACAATTGCATTTATGCTAGTTATCATGTAATAAAGACTATTGTTAAGCAATGAAGACAGTCCATCTTCAATTTTACTTCGATTTCCACTTACTCAGTGGCACAAACTAATGCCAAATAAGATTATAGAAGACTTCAACCTTTTCGCGGTCCCCGCAAAATTGCTTCACGGACCCATCATGGACCGCGGACCCCAGTTTTAGAATCGCTGCCCTACATAATAAGTTTGAGTGATCCGGATTCCTGGCGTTGAGGGATTTTATATAAAATGTTCGGAATTAGCCTCGAAGACAGCTGCATTCTAACTCCATTTTTATAACACACTTTATTGTTTCCAAATGATTCCAGGGGTGCTATATTTTTCGTTAAACGTTTTTGACCCCTATTTAAGGTTTAAGGTCGTATTATGTAAGTTAGGTATCTAATTACATCTCGCATAATTGCCCCACCCCCTGTTCCAAGTTTGCGATAAGCGTTTTTTGTTTAGTTAACGCTTGATAGTTCGTTGTTAATGTTTGTTATAAAGGAACTCTACGTACTGTTGTTTAACGCCTACTGCTCAAATCATGGTTCTTCAAAGGGGGCGGGTGATGGTCACAGTTTTAAAAGTTTTTTTAAACAGTTTTTTGAAAGAGGTCAAATTGCAATTTCAACATTACTGATTGTATAAAGCTATAAGCTTGCAAGAACGGTGAGACTTAAATGACTTTATCTTACAAGCAGAGTTTATTCGTTTTTTAAGGGGCGCATAAGCTCAAACATGCTGCTCTTTAAATATATTGTGTCTACTAGCGATTGTTTGTGCATTTTTGTGATCTCGAGAGCAAGGTTGGGTATTTAATTTGCCACAGGCAAACTTTCTTTAAGCTATGTATGGTGACCGGTTATACTTTTTAAATACAACGGTAAACTTGTTTCGCCATCAAACTTCCTACAGGCCTAATTACGCTTCCCAAACTGCAAAGTATTTGTATTATTTAATGTGGTAAATGTAGTGTAATTTTATGTTGAATGTATAGGATTCTCCTCTACGGAGTTATTCCCCATTGTTTTCAACCAAATAAGGGTATTGTTTGCAAGGGTGGGAAAGAATAAGGGTAAGAAAAAAGGGCATTATTTTGTCTACGATGTAACAAACTTCTTTACATTTTTGCCCCAAATTAACTTTAAGACGATTTGGCTTGATAATGGTTAATTCTGTTTGTGGCGTCATACTGGCTAGTAATGCTTTGACTAAATGGAAATGTTTTGTCGAAAAAACGAATACCGGTAGTATTTGTTTGATTTTAAATTTTCAAAACTGGCGTAATAATTTTCGAAAAACTTTCCTGACTTAGAGACAAAAATACAACCAAAATAGTAAGAATGCATGTCATTGGGTCGCGAGACAACACAAACAATAAGTACTTGGGTCGCTTTAAAAAAGTTTGGGCATCACTGGCCTAGCCTGTATGATTCCTGTAGGTATTAGTGCAATTTAAATTGGTTCTTAGATAAACAATCTAGTGTCCTTTTGACGGGATCTGCGCAAAGTCTATGTAAAATACTTTGGATCTGCGGGTTTATGTGGTTCCCGTTAGTGATGTACCGAATCGGCGAAATTTCGATTCGGCTGAAATCGAATATTCGGCGGTTTTGCCGAATAAATTCGACCGAATCAACCGAATCATTATGACGTCACGCAAAGTCGTACCCTACGCGTTTGACATGAAAACATAAGTTTTTTTTACCAGCCTATTGGAGCAGAATAGTTGTGTTTCTTCCCCTATTTAATTCTGTGGGGTTTAACATTGCCTTGCATGATTTCCAACCCCAACATGTAACTTATTAGTGATTTTTGTCTGCAGTGGGAAAAACGATAATTTGTCAAAAAATATAATAATTGAGGCAATTTTCGTTGTTACCAAGCAAAAAATACGAGTTTAACGCTTTAAATGTGTATTTGTAAAAGATTCGGTTTCGGCCGAATCGTAACAAATTGTTCGGCCGAAACCGAATCTTTGGAAAAGTGGCCGATTTCGGCCGAATAAATTCATTTTGGCTGCGTTCACACAGAGGCACCGCAACGTGGTTTCGCACCAGGTGTTCGTACTCCGCGCGTTCACACTGAGCAAAAAACGTCGTTCACACTAGACGGTTTTCGCGACGAGGCATCACGTTTTTTGCTGGTGTGGACGACAGGTTTTGACGTCTGAAGACGGATTTTGCGATGAGAGAAAAGTGTGGTTTCAAACCTGATGTTGTTGAAAACTCACTACTATCGCCAGTTTTATTTTATTTTCGGCAATGGCAGATTAGAGTTTAACTGAACTATGCAGGTCATGTTTGAAAAAGTTACTTTTTCAGTTTGTAAACTTTATTTGCATGCATTTCAGTTTCATAAAAAGGAATAAACATGGATTTATTTGGAAGGTTTTCAAGTGTAAATTTATTTTGGATTCTTGCTAAACGAAAACGAAGATGTGTACAGCTCAATCAAGATTTCCTTTTTAACTCAATCATTGAGTTACACACATGTAGACCCAATGCAATTTTTTGAAACACTTCGTTATGGCTTTTGGCCGTTAAAATCATGAACTGAACCTCCTCCGCACTCCAAAGTTTAATCAATTTTGTGACTTCTTCTGTAGACCATAGTATTCCTCGTTCACTCATTTTAGGCACGCAAACGTACACTTCAGTTAACAAAAATAGATAGCACCCATAAACCAACGTACAAACCGCTGCATTCGGTTTCGCGCCTTGCTTCGTTCAGACACGGTTTTCGAACCTTGCGTCGTTCAGACACGGGTTATCACGACCACGTTTAGGTGCGAAACCACCTCTTTTCGTACCAGGTTTCGGTAGGTGACGTTTCGTTCACACTATCAAAAAGTTTCATTCCTAGTAGCGAAAACCTACCGCGGTGTCCGAGTGTGAACGCAGCCTAGGGACGAGTTTGTGCGGCCGTGAACATGTTTATTAAAATATACGTTCTGGTGGTCGTGACGTAACTAAAACTATATGTATATATATATATATATATAAACATAAGAGAGAAACCTTTTTCTTCACATCAGTAATTTTGAAAAACAAAGCGATGCGGCCGTTGTAGCGAAAAGGTTGTGCACATCTGGTCTAGGGCTAGTCAGGTCTTCCGCAGTCAAGCCATCTGTTATCGACAATCACGAAAGTAAGGCCTTTCCCAATCGACAATCACCGAAGTCAAGTCTTCTGTGATGATGCTTTCGGCAGTCGGGGCCGGGTAGAGCCAAAGTCTGGGTAGAGCTAATTCAGGGAGTCGAACCGCTTGTCATATGGGTTTAGGTTCGGTTCGGGTTCACTTGGTTTTGTTTTTAGGGGTTCGGGTTCGGTTCAGGTTTTTAAAAATGTATATTTTCGGGTTCGGGTTTTGTTCCGGTTTGGGCAAATTATCCGGTCCGAACCGGTTTGCGGTTTTTAAACCGGTTCAAATTTTTATTCGTTTTAATTTAATTCTACCCATCATCTACCTGGCCTTACCAAACTTCAAAAGAATTTTGCCCGTGCACTGTTATTTTCGACACGCCCTACAAGTGTTATCTCGTGTATTCTTTATTGCGCTGTTTTGATAAAAATCACAAAATATAAAACTGCATTTTTTACTGGTTTGGTTCCGGTTCGGGTCCAACGCCAAACAAAATATGGGGTTCAACTCCGGTTCGGGTTTTTAGAAAATCGTAATTTGCGGTTCGGGTTAGGTTCCGGTTCAATGAAAATAACCGCTCAAACCGGTTCGCGGGTTCGAGTTCAGTTCCGGTTCGACTCCCTGCTATTAACACTATACCTCACGGGCAATCTACTTTCACCAGGGTGTAAAGAGCTGAATGTTAAAAAGCGTTCTTATATTATTTCCTATGTATCTTTCCTTAACAAAGCCCGTCTGTTCGGGGGCGATGATTGTCGGAAGCACATTTTTGATACGGCTATTGATTGCTTTAGCTGCTATCCTATAGTCCGCATTCAGTAAAGTGATCGGACGATAATTTTCTGCATATAGGACATCTTTTTCCTATTTAGGAATTTAGGTTACTACACCCCAAGCCATTTGTCCACCAAAAGCACCTGTCTCAAATGCGTTGTTGAGTGCGTTAACCGGTAACTGTTTTAACTCTTTCCAGAACACTTTGTAAAATTCCGCTGGCAAACCGTCTAGTCCCGGGGATTTGTTATTTTTCATCGTCTGGAGGGCTTTTAAGCATTGCATCGCGCTTTTTCCTGGTGTTGGACAAGCTATATTATTAACGTAATCGTATATTTTACTGGTAGTGCATAACGGGTTTTTGTTTGCGCTGTACAGCGTTTCAAAATGCTCTTGAAGGGTGCGTAAAATTGTCGTTTAAACGATAGTTCCGTTTCTATCTTCAAATTTGAGTGCAATCGCGTAATAGCTTTCTTTTCCATTCTCCGTTTTTCGAGATTTATAAAGCACGCATTATTTTTACCCCCATATTCAGCCCATCGCGCTCTACTTCGTATTATTGCGCTTTTGCTATACCTTTCAATAATATCATCATATGTTTCTTGTGTTACTGCAATTTCGCTGGTAGTGCGCTCATCATGGGGTTGGGGTAATTTTCGCATTTCATTGAGTATATTTTCCAGCTCTGTCTGTTTTGCATTAGCTTTTCTTTTCTTTTCGCTAGCATACTTTATAATGCAACCACGAAGATTGCATTTTAGTGCTTCCCAGAGGATTTGCGGGGATACCTTCCCGTTATCATTGTATTTAATGAATTCGGCGATCCACTTTTTGGCATTTTCTACAAATTTCGGGTCATCTAATAACGATGTATTAAATTTCCAGTATCCTCTACCCCTGGGTATTTTATAAAGGTTAAGTGTAAGTTTGACAATACTGTGGAGTGCGTTTCTTGTAGACACATTATATCGAACTTTTTTTGTCTCAAAAAACGAAAGAAGCTTCGCCGTTTCCTAATGTTTCGCAACCCTGCTACGTTACTACAGTGAGAGGCATTTAAAAACGTTCTACATAATGTCTACATCAGGGGTTCCCAACCTTTTTACGATCTCGTACCACTTGGACGCTCTTTACTGCCACGCGTACCACTTCACGCAGAACAACTAATTTGTGCGAATCATATTTTATTCAAGAGAATAATATTCGCCTACTAAAAATAACGCTAAGAACCCGCAACTAATGTTTTTGTTTACTGTCCACCAATTGGTCAACAAAACCAGATAAATAAATGATAAAGTTGTAAATCCAGGTTTTTGTGAAAAAAACGGATGCTTTACTCGCGAACCACCTGAAAAACCTTCGCGTACCACTAGTGGTACGCGTACCACAGGTTGGGAACCCCTGGTCTACATCATATTCATATTCAAAGCCGCAATCGCACAAGTACGGGTTGTTAGGTC
Source organism: Phallusia mammillata (assembly GCF_965637545.1). NCBI lineage: Eukaryota > Metazoa > Chordata > Ascidiacea > Phlebobranchia > Ascidiidae > Phallusia > Phallusia mammillata. The sequence continues at coordinate 18,210,920 of NC_137253.1, forward strand.
CCATTAACTGAGATGTTATTTTTCCACAGCTGCAGTAGACAAGCATATATTTGCATGCATTATTCATACAGTTAGTAGTCATTGTCCGTTTTGGTAGCGTTAACAGTTTTACAAATGCAAAACATTGAATACCTTTTGTATTCCACGCATTCGAAAGTTCTTTCATCTGTTTGGTACTCCGGCTGAAACTTGTGACAGCACGGCATCCTTCTCATGGGTGGTGGCATGTGACACAGTTAGTTGTCACCTCCTTATCCGGGACCAAAAATCTATCAATTTCGTTGTAGCACGATGCAGCAATGTTAAACTCCGATGAACATTTCCAGCAGAAGAATGTTGAATTTTTTTCTGTCACGTAGCTCTTTCGGGCAGGAAATTGGTATTTTTAGTTCACTTAGACTTATAGATTTCGCTTGATGTAGGTTTACTTCGGTGGGTTTCGTCGGTGCCGTTTCCTTGGATGACCTATTTTTAGTTTCCAAAAGGGACTTGTTATTTAGCTGTGCATCAGGCAACTTAGTTCCGGGGTTTCTTATCTCCTTTTCTGCTGTTTCGCTTGGGGTGTGGACGGTTTCTAAATCTATTGTTGTCCCGTTCGAGTCAATAGTGTAGGGGTTGGTCTAATTGACGTCGTACTTATTACTACAGAAGTATCTTTCGCTGTAAATGTTTGTACCCTAAGTCCCTGGCTGTCTGAGCTACTGCTTGTCTGAGCTTAGTCCAACGAGGAAGACGGCGTTTAACCTTAAAGTTAGAGTTAAGACGGATTTACATTCAGAGTGAGTGAGAGATATGTTAGCATCTCTGGTATCGTTACAACACACATGAACATATATAATGAGAAAGGTTACGATGACGTAACTGTTCAGATGGTAAAAGGTGTAAAACAGCGACAAATGACAATCGATGTCGAGTACTGAAAATGTGACGATGGCGAAATAAAACGTTCATGCAATCACATCACTCGTATGATATTTGCGCTTATTTGTACTGTAATAGACGATACACCACACAGGCCACCCCGCCGAAAAGTGCTTTTCCGGAGAGCGAGTCTTTCGTGTGGTGGCATGCAGGTAGAGGACAAATAAAATTCGTTTTAACATCTGGCTTGTGCTAGAAATTCGAATGCGTAAAGAGCTATAGTACTTGGAAGGGTTGGCTAAGGTTCACGGTTTGGTGCGGGCAAAGTGAAAATTCACATGTGAAATTCTGGGGCATTGCCTCCTACATGTGTTGACTGGCAGTGCAGTGCAGTCTGCAGTCTCATGAAATGAGTCGCTTTTTCGGATGGTATGGAGCAAAGTAATGCCTGGCGACTAGCAGGATTACTGCCTACCAGAGCGTGCTCGTAGTGAAATGTGCTCAAAATAAGCTAGCATCGGCGTTCAGTGAACGTTGGCCCGACTATGGCGCTTTGCTTAAACAGTGCCCTTTGTATTTAGCTGAAACACCAAAATACCGCTTATACCAGTGGTTCTCAAACTTTTTCAGTATTTTTTTCAAAACGGTCCCTTTGCCATTATTTCGAGGGCTCGCGGTCCTTAAGCCTGAATGTGTATTTCAGGAAAACGAAATTTGATTACAGGATTTTAGCTAGTTATGCAAAATTGCGCTTAATAATGATCCAAAGACAGCTTTTGACATCACAGACAAGACAAAAAAACAACATAACGATTGTGCGCGAACAATTGCATTTTTCTTAGTTATCATGCAATAAAGGCTATTATTGTTTAGCACTCGAGACAGTCAATTCTCAATTCTACTTTGATTTAACCTTATTCAGTGGCACAAACTGACGCCAAATATGCTGATAAAATTACTTCAACCATTTCGCGGTCCCCCCAAAATTGCCTCTCAGACCCCAAAAGGACCGCGGACCCCAGTTTAAGATCCGCTGGCTTATACGAAGCATTCTCCTGCATTTTTCCTTAGTTCGTTTTGCTAAAGAAATTCGCTGATCGTTTAGGAATCACATTGCCTTGTTTAAGTCTAAAATCAAGTTTGTACAGTGTCAACCTATGGTAGCCAATATAGAGAAGATCGTATAACAATACTGACGAAGTCATTAGAGGTTTCGGACATAACACAGGGTTAGGCGTATTGACGTAGTCCTTAGAGTTTTCTAACATAACACAGAGTTAGGCGTAGCTTAGTAATAAAACATGCATCAAAAATGAAACTTAACTCTTAGTGTTTTTAACAAACAACATCGTCATCGACGCTGTGGTCCATTTTCTTTTGTCGGTTTCTTTTTTCTTGTTCTCCTTTTCCATGGCGATTTTTGCACTTCAGATCACGTCGCTGATGCTTGGTTAGTTGAAGTATCAGAAGGTATTGCTTCTTCTCGCTTGTTCCTCCGTTAGGTATCAACGAGTTAGTATCGCCCTCGGTATGTTGACTGACAGACATATCCGGGTAAACCACCTTGACTGCGGGACGGTTGACTGAAGTATGAACTAAACCAACTGGCAAAATCGTCTTGACGATTGTTTGCTTGATACGGCCCAGGATGACGAGAATCCTTGGGTAATTGTCCAGTACCACTTTAAGAGGGTAGCTCAGTGCTTCTTATGATGGGAGTAGAAGTTAGTTTTGTCTTTTTGGATTTACCAAAAGGCAGAAGATTATGCACGTAGGACATAATTAAGTATAATTGAGTACAGTATCCGTCAAAACCGTAATTGAGTACAGTATCCGTCAAAATCACGTCGGGATCGCCAATTTATGTAGGGGTTGGTCTAGTTGACGTCGTACTTATTTATACAGAAGTATCTTTCGCTGTAAATGTTTATACTCTAAGTCCCTGGCTGTCTAAGCTACTGCTTGTCTGATCTTAGCTACTGCTTGTCTGAGCTTAGAGAGAGAGAGAGAGAGAGAGAGAGAAAGTGTACAGATGGTAAAAGGTGTTAAACAGCGACAAATGACAATCGAGTACTGAAAATGAAAACGTTCATGCAATCACGGTCACTCGTATGATATTTGCGCTTATTTCTACTGTAATACACGATACACCACAATAGCGCCCTTATCTTCTCCCGCGCCGTCCAAGTTGTTTCGTTTCTTATCAGAAGCGGTGCAATCCTTGCCTTCTTGGTTCACCTTCTTGCTTGTTTCTGAGAGTTTTGGGTAGTCTTGTATTCTTTTGGGGCAGTCTTGCTGTTTATGTCCAACTTCTGAGCAATATTTGCAGGTTATTTGCTGGCCGTTATATGTACAATATAACTCATATCCGTTTAATGTCACGTAACTAGGTATTGGATTTTTTCCACATCAGCTTTGTCTAGACTCTAGAGCAAGGGTTCCCAAACTTTTTTGGTCTGTGGCCCAAATGTCTATTTCAGTGGTTCCCAACCTTTTTGACCTTATGCGGCACCCTATCAAAGAGTTAAATAGTTTGCGGCACCCTGGCAAAACTGGATCAATTTTATGAGGTTTCTGTATTTCAAATAACTGTATGAAACAACACAGAATGAGTTGTACAGGACAGCGCGCGTAAATGTATTTATTCAAAAATCAGTGTGAAATTTGGGCTTGGCTTCTTGCACAAAGTCCATTAATATGTGAAGGCACATTCGATAAAGCCAGGCATTTCTTCCTCGACTATAAGTTCTCGTTTTTTAGTTTTTATGTTCGTTAATACGGAAAATCCACTCCCACATAGGTATGACGCGGAAATCTGCAACAAAAGCACAGTAGCTTTCTTTCCAACGCAAGGATATTCATTTTCAATTTTTATCCAGAACGCGTCGAGGGGAATCTGCTTGTGCATCAGCTTAAAATTTCCATCGTTATGCTATTTAAACTTTTTTGTGGAAAGAAACGCAACGAGTCGAAATCTCTTTCACTCTGTTTTTTTCCTGGGCGAGAATCCATAGGTTTATCGCGGAGTATCTATTTACCGCCAGCGACTCTCCAGAATGGAGCTGGGAATAACTGCTAGACGCGAAACTTAATTCACACTGAAACTCGGTTAGAAATAAATAAATTCCGCACTTAAGGGGTTAAAGTTAAAATAAAGAATGAGTCGCAGTATTGCAATGTCAATATCTCGCGGCACCCCTGAGCATTGCAATTGGCACCCCTGAGCATTGCAATTGGCACCCCAGGGTGCCGCGGCACCCCGGTTGGGAATCACTGGTCTATTTATTAGCGATTCGTGGCGCACCACGTGCTGTAAATTTGGGCACAAATAAAAAAAACTCAAAAATAGGCGAAATGGTTTCTAGCGATATATTTTTAATGAGATACATGCTCCTGAAATTTGGCTACAAGATTCGGAATTCTTTGCAAATAACTTATTATGTTTTCAAAACAAAGCGCATAATACCTACAGTATAACAAAACAGTAGAATCTGTTCAAATGGCTCTGTGGCCCATTGAAAATGTCTTGGTGTCCTAGTAGTGGGGCCATGGCCCACAGTTTGGGAACCACTGGTCTAGAGTAGGGTTGCCATACGTCAGGATTTTCCCTGACATGTCAGGGAATTTAGTGTTTAAATCTGTGTCAGGGAGAAATTTTAAAATGTGCTTTAAAGTCAGGAATTTAAGAAAAAAAAAATAGATATACTATGAAATTACGGAGAAAATTTCTAGTAAAACACAGCGTTCGATGCTACGTGGGATCGTGGAAGGTTTCATTTGCTTTAGCTGTGTACCTAATATGCAAGGAATTAACTAACAACAAAAAGTCGAATGTCGTGAGATATAAAAACGATTTTACAGTGGCGTTTTATTTCAAATTTGAAAAGGGCGGATCCCAGTGTTGTTTTTTTCTGTGACAATTTGAAATTGGTACGAATACTTTTTAGAGTGGCAAAGGTTGGCGACCCGTGATATATGTGCTTATTGTTTCAAGGATAGTGAGAGTAGTAAGCTTAGCCTATAATAAACTTAACTAAACAGAAGCCTGCACAGAAAGTTAATTAACAAGGATCAGAGTATCGTATCTAACGTTTTCTCGTGTCGCTGTCCGTGTGATTTCCGAATATTCTAAATTTATTCCGCAATAGAAGTAATTGGACCGCAAAAAAGGTTTATCCAACGGTTCTCAAACTGGGGCCCGCGGTCCTTTAGGGCTCCGTGAGGCGATTTTGCGGCGACCGCAAAAAGCTGGAAGTAATTCTATATTCTAATTTAGCGTCAGTTTGTGCAACTAAATAAGTTTAAATCAAAGTGAAATTGAGAATCGACTAACAAAACTAACAAAAATGCAATTGTTCGCGCACAATGGTAATGTTTTTGTCTTGTCTGTAATGTCAAATTTGGATCATTGTTATGCAAAATTTCACAAAACTAGCTAAAATCCTGCAATCAATTTTCCTTTTTCTGAAAAACACATTCAGGCTTAAGGACCACAAGCCCTCGAAATAATTGCAAAGAGACCGCTTAGAGAAAATAACGAAAAAGTTTGAGAACCACTGGGTTAACGCAACTGAGATAAATTTTGTCAGGGATTGTGTTTCATAAAATATGGCAACCCTAGTCTAGAGTAACAATTCTCATTCCAGTTTTTATCTTTTCGGTGCTGGATATTCTTCACTTCTCTGAATCTTTTTTGAAATTCTGTTTTTTTTCTTCATTGGGAAAGGGTATAGGCACCCATCCTACCGCCACATTAAGCTTATTAGATTCGTAGAGTCGAACCGAATAAATTGTGTCTAGGCCTACCTGAACCAGTTTTTCTTTTTTTTTTAACAATTCTAAAACATCTTTTCTTGCAGTACATGTAGCCTAACGTCGACTAGGTTTCCTTTCCTTTCTGAGATTCCAATCAGTTTTTGGACAGAGAAACTCTCTTTTTCAATGATATTTAAAATATCATCTCTTTTACTTTGATTTCTCGTTTTAAAACTTAGACAGGTTGGCCTCTTTAAATAGCCCCCACCCTTTTGTTGCGTGACTTGCGCAAAACTGGGACCTTTATCCATTGCTTGATAAAGGTTGCGTCCGCTCACTACGAGCGCCAACCGTAAATCCAACCTGTAGTATGCCTAGCGAAGTACCTAGCGGCAAGGATGGCAGTACGGTACGGTACGATGGTACGGTACGCAGCAAATTTCATTAAAAAGTACGGTACGTAGGTACGGTACGCAAAGAAAGCTGAGGTACGGGTACGGTACGTGGTACGGTCCTTCACTAGAGCGTACCACCGTACCAAAAGCGTACCGTACCACCGTACTGGTACGCATATTAAATGTTGATTAAACGGTCATTTTTGAATCGTTACCATTTGCAGATAATATCAAAATTGTCTGAAACTTGAATTTAAGTTGTTTAAAACATGATTTCATCACGGTGTCCCTGTACCAAAATAGTGCTCAAAAAAGTTTATGACGTCACTGCTTAATAATGCGTGCTTACCGTGCAAAAGGAGGGTAACGCGCATAGGCGCCGAGTGGGCGGTGGCGGGCTGGGTTTGTAAAGCACGGTGGCGGCCACCGTGGATATTTTGATTTGTTTGTAGCGGTATAGTACGAAACATCGTAAAATCTGAAAAAAATTGGGAACAATTTTGCTCTTAAACAAGCATGCTGGCATAAAAGCAACAAAACGAGTGGAAACTACAACGTGTTTTGGTTAGAGCTTTGTTTTGACGTCAAACAAATTGTTGGCAGTGAATGTATGGCCATTATTATGTACAATGTGATTGTACTGTAATGAATGGTTATAGTTTAGACCAGGGGTGGGCAACCTGCGGCCCTTCATTAAAGGTTGTGCGGCCCACAGAGACGCTTGGATTTCAAAAGTACTGGCAAACGAGTCCAATTAATACATATTTTTGAGCTGATTAATGCGCCTGGTGCCAGTTTAGCCTACTGCGATCTGGCAAAATGTGGCAAGAATCAAATACGAATTATACTTGTAGTGAAGCATATTTGGTAAGAAACAAAGCAAAATCACTTTGTGTTATGCACATGTGCGGCCCGCGATCCAATTTTGACATTCATAATTGACCCTACAGTAACAAAGGTTGCCCGCCCCTGGTTTAGACTTTGGGTGATACAAGAGCAACAATTTGATGAAACTTTTCTAAACGTTGCTAAACCAATAAAACGTTAAAGCAAACTGTTTTAACTGAATATTATTTTAAAAAATGTTTTTTTTTAAACGAATTTAACAAATGTTACATTCCATTGAAAGTTTCTTGGGCTTTGAGGTGGGTTCGTGTGGTTGCACGCATTAGTGACGTCACAAAAAGTGACGTCATAATTTACGTCCGCCACGTTGCATTTTTATAAAACTCGGCGCCTATGGTTACACGTGCCGTAGACGTATTATTAAAACGCGCACGTGACAAGAACAGAGATTATCTCGGCATTTGTAATTGATTCTCCAGTTAGTTGAAAAAGCTAGCTAGTGTTGTTGTCTCTTAAGAAACATGCTGTTGAAAATTACCCACTGTCACTGCACGAGCCCATCGTAGAAAATGCATCAACCTTTCATTTCGAATGAGCTGGTTGTAATGGGACAGCTTGTTGTTTAGACACCTCTCCTTGCATGTTATATTGTCATAAAATGTATCCAACTTAATCCCAATTGGTTTATTTGAAGGTAGGCTACGGTACGCTTTGATTTTTGACATTTGGTACGGTACGGTGGTACGGTACGCTCTACGTAACGAGGTACGTGGTACGGTCAACGCAATACGTACCGTACCGTACTGCCATCCTTGCCTAGCGGACTAAGCGGACTTTTTTTTTTTGACTAAGCGCACTATGTTCCGTTGCGCCACCTACCAAACCGGGCGCAATCCAAATTCCAGTGTAGCAGTTCTACCCAGGGTTGCCAGGTGGCCTAAAAATTGGACAAAAAACGACGAATTGGCCTAATTTCACATGCTGTGTCCCACGCCTAAAAATCATTAGGACATTTCCTGTGTGACAAATAATTAAAAACAGTTAAGAGCAGTTTGGCAATCAAAAACTATCCCCACAAAACAAATGAGCAAAATGTATGAATCGTTATGAAAATGAGAAATTGTAGAATCTAGCGGAACAGCTGCGTGCGCAATAGAGCAAAACTGAAGATTCGTCGTGTTTGTTGCTTTATTTAGTTGTTCTTTTTGTCGGCTGGATAGTCTTGCAGGCGTTACATACAAATTGCGTTAATCTTTAAATCCACCTGTCAATCAAAAGTCTATCGATCCGCGCAAAAATCCGCGCAATTATTTAGACCAGGGGTTCTTAAACTGGGGGGCGTGAAGGGTTCGCAAGGGGGGCGCAGCACAATCTGGCTGCAAAGTTTTCACTTGCAAACAGTTGCAAATGAATGTATTGGAATTATGTCGGCGCTGATTTGAAATCAGTGATTTCGAACTTATTGTTTTAAGTAAACGCTTCATTGCTCTGAAATGGATGTCCAGATGCACTAACCAAACTTTTTTCCACTGCGGGCTTTACATGCCCTAGTGCCCTCTTCTCAAACTTAGCCCACGAGGCGATTTTTATAGGGGCGCCAAGATATGGTCTTTTAAAAACCTATTTAAAATCTATTAAATTGTATAGTTAGTCTTAGTCTCATCTTACAAGGAATGCTTGTATATTACGTCACAAGTAACACAATAATACAATTGTTTGCGCACAATTAACACTTTTTGTTTTGTCTGTACTCTGTACGTAATAAACTTGCTTTGGGTCAATCCTGGGCGTTGCAATCCTATGAAAGTCGGTAATAATAATTTTACATGTCGTAACAGTAAACTTTCGTAAAGAGTAGATTAGTTTTTGACAGTAACAAAGTTATCAATACAGTTTGACAAACCTAAAAAATGGGATCGTGGGCCGTAGTTTGGTGACCCATGTACTACATAGTCGGCTGTACATTCTTTATTATGGGTCCCCTTCCCTGAAGGGGACACATATTGTTTTTGTCCGTATTTTTTTTTTCTTTTTTCTGTCTAACGCTGGTTTGTTAAACGCATTTGGTCAAGAATGAGTGCTTCAAATTTATTCAAATTTGGACAGATGTTAGTTATTAATCTAAATTTGATCCTCCTGAAGTTTGACCCCGAATTACCCAGCGGTTCACCCACAGGCCCCCAAAATGCAAAATTTTTGAAACATGGTTTGTAACGCTCGTTTGGTAAAGAAAGAGTGCTTCAGATTTATTCAAATTTGGACATATGTTAGTTATTAATCCAAACTTGATCCTTCAGAAGTTTGACTCCGAATTACCCAGCGGTTCACCCACAGGCCCCCGAAACGTAAATGTGTCTAACGCTTGTTTGGTCAAGAAAGACACTGTAGGCCAGGGGTACCCCTTGGGGGTACGAGATTGAACATCAAGGGGTACGAAGATCCTTGGGCCACAGAGCACCATTTCAAAAAGATTTTACAGTACAGTTTTATTTTGGAATTGTAAATGATATTATTACTGTCTTTGCTTTGAAAAAAACCCAATTATCTACAAATAATTGTTTCAAAACAAGCCTCATTGTCTCATAACAATGCAACAAATATCTCACTGAGAAGTGACAAACAAAATAACTGACATTTAATTTCTTTTTTGCATTTTTGTGTGAAATACCGCTTTAACGTTTAATTGAGCTATAAGATCAATTTGATTTAGCAATATATATCTGAAAAAATCCATCAGAAATTTTTGGGCGGTACGAAGAAGCCTCTGACCTGACAAAGGGGTACGAGCAGCAAAAAAGGTTGGGAACCCCTGCTCAAGGCAGAAGTCCCAAGAGAGTAACTCACTGGTTTACGATAGCAGGAGGGCTCAGCTTGACGTCGGACAGACGTTTTACGAGACGTCGTTTTGGTGATCAGAAATCAGCTGTTTTGCACAGCAATGCTATTTTGTTTTATTGAGTTATCACTCACATTTTCAGTTTTGGCAAAGGTTTCACACCTTTGAAGTGATTTAAACCTAATAAGCGTGCTTCGGCTTCGTATATGTCAAGCAAAACTTGTTAATCAAAATAAAGTTGAAAAAATAAACTTGACATTTTTGCAAGATGAATATTTTTTTTTTAAATGCTCGTTCTCAGGTCGGCCGCCGCATGACCACGGGTTACTTAAGGTCAACTAGTAGGTATTACTAACACAGTTCAGAACTTTCTTTCGTCATAACGTAGCGTTTTTTTTTGGCAATAAATTTAGGAATCAACACTCAAGGCATGTATAAATTAGGTTAAACGGCGTTGTTGAACAGTAAGGACGGCGTGCTATTGAAAACGGCGTCAATAGGTCAAACAGTCGTTTGGCGTGTGCACCCTGAGAGGTTACTACAGGTCAATGGTTTTGCGAAACAAAGTTAAAAGAAATACAAATTGTTATGTGTACACTTGTAGCAAATTGCTTTTTAATTTAAAGTGTCTGTAACACAACTGTTACAGCTTTCTAGAAAAAAATGTGTTTAAAACCCGACCTTGGACGACAATATCTGGGTCAAAGCAAGAGATTAAATTAAAGTATTTGTTTCGTTCTTTTTTAATGTTTTTGTAATTATGGGCCCCCTTCCCTGAAGGGGACACATCTTGATTTCACTTAGTTTTTTTTGTTTGTTTTCTGTTTTTTTTCTTTTTTCTCCAGTGAAGTTTGTCCATGCACTTTTGGCATGAAATCTTTGGTGAATTTGGATGAAACTTTCACAGATGGTAGATATAGTTATGCAGATCTGTTTTGTTTGACTTGATAACCCCAATATTTACCCCGCTAGACCCCAAAGTGTAAAATGTTTATGTATGTTGCTGCGCACCACAAACGAAAGATTTCTGTGGTGGAATGGTATAATAAAGGCAGATGGTAGTTGTGTTTGTGCATTTCTTGGTGGGCGTTTTTGCACATGCTAGTTAGAGGGGTGGTAACAACCTTATGACGTCAGAAGCGTTGACAAATGTTGCTAATAGCACCTCTAGTGGTCAGAATTTTAAACATTGTCTGAATGAGATAAAATTTTGCATGACTGTTGATTGGGTCATTGTAACTTCATATTTCGTACTTTTGGGTGTTGAACCCCATCATTACCCCACAAACCCCTAAAATGGGTCAGTTTTTTAAACGGTGTCGTAATTAGATGAAATTTGGACAGCTTGTAGAAATTGTCATTTATAGGCGTCAATTGTTTTGTTTAACCCTGTAGCCCCAATATTTACCCCTTTAGTCCCCAAAAGGGTGAATTTTTTAAACATTGTCCGAATTGAATGACATTTAGATAGCTTGTAGAAGGTGCTATTTATAGGTGTAGAATGTTGTGTTTTACCCCCGTTGCCCCAACAAGCCCCCCAAAATGGTTCACCCTACCATTGTGTGCAATTCGCCATTAATAGGAGCTGATTATTGCGTTTTAACCTATTTTTTCAATATTTAACACTTTTCTCTCAGATAGACAATAAAATAGAAAAACCTTCAAAAATGTATTAATGGAAAAAGTTTAAATAGTTTGTACTCCTTATAGCATATTTATTAATGTACAGTACCGATCACTGTGTTTGACTTAACAATACCAAACTTTCTCATTGTTATCTCTTCAAATGCATTATTTACAACTTTGTATGTGTGGGGGACCCATGAGTTTCTGCTTGCAGAAACAACTAAGGTTATAAAAGACAGTGGATGGTATGGGACCCAATATAAAATAAGTGTAGGAAATATATTAATGTTTCAAAATAGGTTATAGTGTATATGCAAGGGAAATATGTGCTAAGCCACCCTTCTAGTTATATGACAATAATAGTGCAAAAGAATACGAACAAAATTTTTTTATTGTTGGGTTAATGCTTGCTAAAAATTTGTCCTTAAAAATCTAAAAGTTACCGCAACATTTGTTTCATTTGATCGCACAAACACGCGTGTGGGGACCCATTAGTTTTTGTTTACAAAAACAATCATATGTGTAGATCAAATGATGTGTATAGTAAATTGGTAAATATCGTATAGAATATATAAAATGGAAGTATATCAGAAAGCCACCCTTCTAGTTGGTTCTTAATTTCGCATCAGAGATTGCCTTGACTTTTAGTGCATCAACAATTTCTGGGCGACATATGCGTAGTTAACAAGAATACTGGCACCGTGGCTCTGCGCGCACGCTGTTTTCGCAACTTATCAGTGTTGAAGTGGCTTTTTCGAACGATTGGAACTAACTTGACAGTAGCTTAAGGCGGACCTACGATGTATGTTGTTTTAAAAAAACAAGACAAGCATCATCATAGTGCTAACAGTTTTTGGGGGGCGTGAGAATAAATAAATAATGTCAAGTGGGGCACGACCGAAAAAGTTTAAGAACCCCTGATTTAGACGAAAAAAATATCCTCCGCGCAAAAATAAAACTTTCCAATCTGGTCCGAATCCAGCCGACCATACCTGGCAACCCTGGTTCTACCGCTTTTTTCGCCTAGTTTTTCTGGGGTCGCTATAAATTTGATTTATTGGCGTTTTAAATTTATTTGCGGTCGCTTTAAAAAAAGGTTGAAGACCGAAGCTTTTAGTCAGGTATGCCATACCTTATTTCTCTAAAGTTTGTCCTTATTTTAAAATGCAATCTTAGAAAGTCTTACAAAACTTGATTGACCTTATTCATAAGAAATGTCCTTGTTTTTAAATTGAGTCCATATTTTGTCTTATTTTCAACATTTATAAGTCAATATAAATCCCTGCCGCAAGAAAAAGTATACCAAGACCTGAGCTGTAATGAGATTGAGATGCACAAAGTATTTAAAAAAATATGGCATGTGATATGTCATGGCTCATATGAATGCAAAAATTGTTCAAAAAATGTTTTGTTTTGTTTCATACAAAAATTAAATTTTTTGGTTGTCATTATTTTGGGGTCTGTGTTGATGGCAATCCTGCTTTAAGTCAACTCAAACCCTGACTTTACTTAACCAACTATCCTAACTTATTATGGGTCCCCTTCCCTGAAGGGGACACATTTTGATTTTACTCGATTTTTTTTTCTTCCCTCAAGTTTGTCCACCCCACTTTGCCAAGAAATGTTTGATGGATTTGGATGAAATTTTCACAGATGGTAGATATGGTTATGTAGATGTGCCATTTGTTTTGTTTGACTCGATAGCCCCAGTGTTTACCCCACTAGCCCCCTAAAATGGGTGATTTTTTAAACAATGTCCGAATTGGATGAAATTTGGACAGTTTGTTCATTGTGCCATTTTAGGGCATCGTTTGTTGTGTTTTACCCTGTAGCCCCAATATTTACCCCACTAGCCCCCTAAAATGGGTGATTTTTTAAACAATGTCCGATTTGGATGAAATTTGGACAGTTTGTTCATTGTGCCATTTTAGGGCATCGTTTGTTGTGTTTTACCCTGTAGCCCCAATATTTACCCCACTAGACCCCAAAAATGGGTGATTTTTTAAACAATGTCCGATTTGGATGAAATTTGGACAGTTTGTTCATTGTGCCATTTTAGGGCATCGTTTGTTGTGTTTTACCCTGTAGCCCCAATATTTACCCCACTAGCCCCCCAAAATGGGTGATTTTTTAAACCATGTCTGATTTGGATGAAATTTGGACAGTTTGTTCATTGTGCCATTTTAGGGCATCGTTTGTTGTGTTTTACCCTGTAGCCCCAATATTTACCCCACTAGACCCCAAAAATGGGTGATTTTTTAAACAATGTCCGATTTGGATGAAATTTGGACAGTTTGTTCATTGTGCCATTTTAGGGCATCGTTTGTTGTGTTTTACCCTGTAGCCCCAATATTTACCCCACTAGCCCCCCAAAATGGGTGATTTTTTAAACCATGTCTGATTTGGATGAAATTTGGACAGTTTGTTCATTGTGCCATTTTAGGGCATCGTTTGTTGTGTTTTACCCTGTAGCCCCAATATTTACCCCACTAGACCCCAAAAATGGGTGATTTTTTAAACAATGTCCGATTTGGATGAAATTTGGACAGTTTGTTCATTGTTCCATTTTAGGGCGTCGATTATTGTGTTTCACCATGTAGCCCAATATTTACTGCTTAAGCCACCTATTGTTTATAAAACGTCCGATTTGGATGAATTATGGGTCCCCTTATGACGTCAGAGGCATCAACGGTTGTTGCTCAAAAGCCCCTCCAGTGGCCAAATGTTTAAACATTTGCCGATTTGGACAAAAATTTACAGGACTGTGGATTGGGTGATTGTGGTTTGATATTTTTTTAGTTTTAGAGTAGAGACCAATTATTTACCCCACTAGCCCCCCAAAAAGGGTGAATTGTTTAAGTATTGTTCGATTGGGATGAAATTTGGACAGTTTGTCCATTGTGCCATTGTTAGGTGTTGATTGTTGTTTTCCAACCTGTAGCCCCAACGTTTACCCGCTAGCCCCCTAAAAAGGGGGAATTTTTTAAACAATGTCTGAATTGGATAAAATTTGGGCAGCTTGTAGTGGGTGCTATCTATGGTTGTTGATTGTTGTTTTCCAACCTGTAGCCCCAACATTTACCCCACTAGCCCCCTACAATGGGTGTATTTTTTTAACAAAGTCTGAATTGAATGAAATTAGGACAGCTTGTGCAATTTTCCAATAGTAGCAGCTGATTGTTGTGTTTTAGTCTAATTTTTCGCTATTTACCCCTTCATTTTTCGGATAGAACATACAATAGAAAAACCTTTAAAAATGACCGAATGGAAGAAAATGTAGATAGTTTGCACTCCGCATAGCATGTTTATTTATGCTCAGTACCAATCATTGTGTTTGACCTTACAATACCAAATATTCACATGGTTATTTGTTGAAATGCATTATTTACAACTTTGCATGTGTGGGGACCCATCAGTTTCTGCCTGCAGAAACAACTAATGTTATAAAAGACAGTGTGTGATATGGGACCCAATATAAAATAAGTGTAGGGAATATATTATTTTTTTCAAATAGGTTATAGTGTATATGCAAGGGCAATATGTGCTAAGCCACCCTTCTAGTTTCTAATGAAGCTTCATTGTGAGAGTTGAAAGAAGTTTAAAACTGTTTTAAAAAGATAAAACAATTTTTAACTAACAATAATTTCAACATTGTTAGCAGGTTAATAACCAACTTGTGGAACAGAACTATGTCTGATTTGACATCGAAGTATCAAAAACTTGCTCTGGAATATGCAAAGGTGAGTTTGTAATGTCATTAGCCTGGTCCAAACATTTACCAAAATTAGTGGACACAAAACTTACCAGCAGAAGTTTGCAAACGGCACTTGACTTAAGATGAGATGAGTTTATTTCGCTTGGTGAACAACTCAATATAGCCACACAATAACACTAAAACAATCACCAAGCAGCAAAAACAGTGAAGGGCACAATTGGTAGATAATGTTTGAGCGCACTGCAGCTACCACATTAAATAGAGTTATGTAGTTTGGGCTTGGGGCATTGTGGTTAAACACAACTACGGGGGTGTTGGTGGGACCAGCCGAGTGGGTCCTATTAACTTCAACATTAAAAAACCACTGAAAAAAACTCTTTCGGGTAGCATCAAGTGCGAGAAGAAAGGATACACATGAAATAATGCTTACAATTAAATACTACATTTCAGAGTTATTGTGTCATTACCTCATTACCGTAATTTTCCAAGTATAGTGCGCCCCCGTGCATATACGCACCCGAAAAATGGCATGTCGATGCTGGAAAAAAGCCTGTACCCATGTATAATACGCACCCAAATTTTTACTCTTAAATCCGTAAACGTAAAATTATTTAAGAAAAAAGATCATCTTTTGAAACAACCGGATATTATTCTGCCGGTCAGTATCACTGCGCATGCGCTCGCAAACTCGATAGCGAAAAATGCTTAGGATGTGTGTAGGGTACATCGTGACAGCAAACAAGATCTTACTGGTCGCGTTCAAGCGGAACCGATCTTAATACTTGGAGAGAACATTTTTATTTTTCAAACACAAATAAAGTTTAATATGCATCAGATTAAAATACCTAAAAATCAGAATAATTAAATTCAAACTTATATACAAAATTTTAGTTCGATCCGTTGCATATCGGCAATGATATCACCCCATTTATGTGTCGCTAAATGGGCAGTGTGCAGTATTTGACAATAACACACCATCAAGGATTGCACCATCGCATCAAACGATGTGTCGTCAATTATGAATTTTACTGACTAAGTGTGTTGGGCAGGATGGCTAAATGTGATGCGCGATTGACAACAAACAAGAAGAAAGGTCTGATTTCAAGTTTTATTTCGAGGCAGATTTTCTTCAAAAATTGTTGTACCCATGCATAATGCGCACCCTAGATTTTAGGACAATAAATTAATTAAATTTTGCGCATTATACACGGAAAATTACGGTAGTAATTATGGGTCCCCTTCCCTGAAGGGGACACATATTGTTTTTGTCTATATTTTTTTTTTCTTTTTTCTTTTTTCTTTTTTTCTTTTTTCTTTTTTCTTTTTTTCTTTCTAACGCAGATTTGTTCCCACGTTTTGGTCAAGAAAGAATGGTTCAAACTTTTTCAAATTTACACATATTACAGATATTGGTCTAACGATGGTCCATGTGAATTTTGACCCCGTTTGATCCCTCGGTTCACCCACAGCCCCCCAAAACGTGAAATTTTTAGCGCGGATTTGTTCCCACGTTTTGGTCAAGAAAGAATGGTTCAAACTTTTTCAAATTGACACACATAATAGGTATTGGTCTAAAGATGGTCCATGTGAATTTTGACCCCGTTTGATCCCTCGGTTCACCCACAGCACCCCAAAACGTGAAATTTTTAGCGCGGCTATTGTTCCCATGTTTTGGTCAAGAAAGAATGGTTCAAACTTTTTCAATTTTACACACATTACAGATATTGGTCTAAAGATGGTCCATGTGAATTTTGACCCCGTATGACCCAGAGATTCACCCACAGGCCCCCGAAACGTAAATGTGTCTAACGCTCGTTTGGTCAAGAAAGACACTGTAGGCAGAAGTACCAAGAGAGTAACTCACTGGTTTACGATAGCGGGAGGGCTCAGCTTGACGTCGGACAGACGTTTTACGAGACATCGTTTCAGTGATTAGAAATCAGCTGTTTTGCACAGCAATGCTATGTCGTTTTATTAAGTTATCACTCACATTTTTAGTTTTGGCGAAGGTTTTACACCTATGACGTGATTTAACCCTAATAACCGTGCTTCGGTTTTGTATATGTCAAGAAAAACTTTGTTAATAAAAGTTAAGATGAAAAAATTAACTTGACTTTTTTGCCAAATAAATGTTTTTTTAAATGCTCGCTGTCAGGTTGGCCGCCGCATGATCACGGGTTACTTAAGGTCAACTAGTCGGTATTACAAACACAGCTCAGAACTTTCTTCATAACGTAGCGTTTTTTTAACAATCAATTTAGGAGTCAATACTCAAGGCATGTATAAATTAGGCTTAACAGTATTGTTGAACACGAATGACGGCGTGCTATTGAAAACGGTGTCAAAAGGTCAAACAGTCGTTTGGCGTGTGCACCCTGAGAGGTTACTACAGGTCAATGGTACTCATTTTGCGAAACAAAGTTAAATGAAAAACAATTTGTTATGTATACACTTGTAGCAAATTGCTTTTTAATTTAAAGTGTCTGTAACACAACTGTTACAGCTTTCTAAAAAAAATTGCCCGACCTTGGAGGACTATATCTGGGTTAAAGCAAGAGATTAGATTTAAGTCTTTGTTACGTTTTTTTAATGTTTTTGTAATTACATGACAATAATAGTGCAAAAAGAATACGAACAATTTTTTTTATTGTTGGGTTAATGCTTTCTAAAAATTTGTCCTTAAGAATGTAAAAATCACCGCAACATTTGTTTACCGTAAATCCGCACAAACATGCGTGTGGGGACCCATTAGTTTTTGTTTACAAAAACAATCATATGTGTAGATCAAATGATGTGTATAGTAAATTGGTAAATATCGTATAGAATATATAAAATGGAAGTATATCAGAAAGCCACTCTTCTAGTTTGTTTAATGGAGTCATTTATATTGAATGTTGAATATAATAGTATAACGGCTAAATAATAAAATATTTGAAACACCAGGAAAATGAAAATACACACATAAATAAACAAAACAAAAAATACTAAACAAACAATCCAAAAAAAAAGATTTTCTAAATTTTATGTATTCATGTGTGGAAACTCATTGATGTTTATAATTGCCATACAGTGATAGGGAACTTCTAGGTAACACTGTATGTGGCAAATGGTTTATGTGTATCTATGAAATAGTATTTGTATAATATTATGGGTCCCCTTCAGCTGTCTAGTGATGGTTTGTTCCATGTGTTTGGTCAAGGAACAGTCCAAACTTATTCAAATTTACACACATGTTAGGTAGCCATCGAAGTTGATCCAAAGTTTGACCCCTGATGACTCATTGGTTCACCAACAGGTTTCCCCAAACGATTTTGTAACTTTTAGTTGGATTTTCCCATTTTTACCCCGAAATATTTGTTTTATGTTTACCAATCCTTTTAAATCAGAAATTCAGGCCCCAATATGCTAAAATTTGCTAAAAACGCTTGTTTGTGGTGGTTTCCTTGCTTTCCATTTAAAACAGGGGTCTCAAACACGCGGCCCGCGGGCTGCATATGACCCTCCAAGGGTTTTTGTGCGGCCCGCGAAGTAACTTTTAGAATGTGTTTTACACAGGCGGAATACCCAGTCAAGCCAGTGAGTTTACATGATACAAACATTTTCTAATAGTGGTATACACAATGTTTTAATGGCATGATCGAAATAGCCCATCGTTGGAATAAGCAATTGCGATTGTTGCGTCATATTTTTTCCATTGGTGTGTCATTGTAGGCCATTGTTTCCACATAAAGCAATAAAGAACAGTTGGCTCTTTAACTTTGCTACACTGTATATTACAATATTGTTTTTTAAGAAAGCTAATGGCATTAATGACAATAGAGGCTGTTTAATGCTGGGCGGGTGGTTCCTTCTTGACGCAACAACAGTTTTACTAGGCAGTCTTTTGCGACTAAAAATCAGCTGTTCACATTTTTTGTTTTGGCGAAGGTTTGGCACCTTAGATGTGATTTAAAGTTGTTAAACCGTACTTATGTTCCTTGCAAGTCAGGCAATCATTGTCGATCAACATTGAGGTAAAAATGACTTAGAAAGCAGTGATAAATGGTCATTAAACATTCATTGTAAGCTTGGTCGTCCCACGATGAGGAGACACTAAAGTTCAACTGGTATTGCAAAACACAGTTTGGAATTTTTTTTTGTCACAACAAAACTTCTTTATTTTTGACAAATAAACTCCAGAAACAATACTTACTATTTTACTATTGCAAATCAATATTGTTGAACACAAAGGGCTCTGCGCTACTGAAAACTTTGTCAAAAGGTCATTAAATGGTTATTCGGTTACTGCACTGTGGGAAGCTTATGCAAGTCAACAGTAAACATTTTGTAAAACAAGTTTAAGTGAAGAACAATTTGATACATGTATATCTGCTGCAAAATGACTTCTTAATTTGTCACTGTTTGTAACACAGTGTTTTTTTCTCTATCTTTTTTACTAGTTTTGAAAATATATGACAACATAATGATGTAAAAAGAACATGGTATCATGGACCATTCCATAGATAAGCAATATTAAAATCAGCATATGCGACAAGCAGTTTGGCTTGAAACATATTTCTTTAATACCGATTTTCGGGGTATGAGATAAAGTTATTAGCAACTAACATTTTGACCCTCTTTCAATATATAATATACAATCATTTTAAATTTATCACCAAATTCAGTGTAAACCAAATTCATTCTGTGGACCACCAAAAAAGTTATTATGGACCACTAGTGATCCATAGACCACCAGTTGAGAACCACTGCCCGAACCAATTCACAAGTATCTGTGTGGAGACCTATTTGTTTTTGCTTGCAAAAACAATGCTGCCAGTCAGTCAATTGGGGTGTAGAGTAGATCGGTAAATAGGATGTAGAATATAAAAATTGGGAATATGTAGGAAAGCTCCCTTTCGAGTAAAATATTTGCATGTGTCAGAGATCAATGAGTTTTTGCAAGTAAGCATGTAGTGATATGTTTAAGAACCAGTACTGCAGATAATGAAAGTTTACAAATCAACCAAAAATATATTTTATACTTGACTTATTTTGTTTCAGTTAAAAGCTCAAAATCATGTTTTGAAAAAAGGAGTAGTTGAAGAAAAAGAAAATGCAACCCAACTTCAGGCAAGTATTTTTTTGTAATAAAATGGAAGATTTTGTTATTTTTATATCTACTGAAGGAAATGTTCTGATAACTGTATAAAAATAAGTTTCTGGGTAATCGCCAGCATTATGTTGCGATCAAGACTAGGGATTGGTCCAATAACAATACTATAGGCATGGGCAGTATCTGTACTCAGCCAATACTTTGGCGGTATCAGATTAAATATTGATCATTTATAAATGAGTCAATTGTGCTTTATCCTATCTTTAGTCCCTAGTGCAGGGGTGGGGAAGGTGGCTAGACAGAAACGTATGGGTGGCTAGACAGAAACGTATTTTTTTACCTTTATTCCACATTACTATTTGATTGGTTTTAGGGCAGCGGTTTTGAAACTAGAGCCAAATGTTTGCGTACTGGTACACAAAGCGATATCCGTAGAACTGCCAAGAAACCAAGGTTCTACAATCTTACTTGTGTTGCAAAAGAACAATTGTTTGGGCATAATGGAATGTCTTAAATTCGTCTGTGATGTCATAAGTTGCTCTTAGATTGATATTGATAAACAAGCGAGTTTCTATGTTAATAAAATCCTGAATGTTGCAGTGAGGGTGGAAATGTAGTGACAAATGTTATTTAGCTTGGACCGTATGTCCAATAGCACATCAACCATTCTGCAAGTCAAAAAGTTTGAATGCCACTGTCCTTGGCCTGAGAAATAGTCTGTGCGGCCTGAACGAGTTTCGATAAACCGTTTGGTGGTCTTCACAAACAAAAAGGTTCCCCACCCCTGCCCTAGTGTATCACAATTTCTTTGACTTGTTAGGTCAGTCACTGTTGGTCGCTAGAACAGCATGATTTGTTGAATCAGCAATTTTAACTATAATTTAGTTTTTATGGACATATTGTTTTTGTCCATTTTTTTTTCTCTTTCTGTCTAATGCTGGTTTGTTCCATGCATTTGGTCAAGAGAGAGTGCTTCAAATGTATCCAAATTTACACAGATGTTAGGTGTTTATCCAAAGTTGATCCTCCTGAACTTTGACCTCAAATGGCCCAGCAGCTCATCCACAAGCCCCCAAAACGTAAAAAAATTTAATGGCTGTACTGACTAAAGTACATGATTTAGGAGTTTCATGCTTCATTGGTTGGTGCATTCTAAAGTATTCTATCGAATTTTGTAACTTTAAAATTCAGCTGTTTTTGCCCTGAAGTGATATGCCGTTTTATTAAGTTGTCATGCACATTTCAGTTTTAGTGAAGGTTTTACATTTACATGTGATTTAAGTTCGATAAATGTACCTTAGTTTGAATCTGTCAGGCAAACCTGTATTAATCAATGTAAAGATTAAAAAATGAACTTAACATCTTCAAAAGCTGCTGATATTTGGTCATTAAATGGTCGTTATCAGCTTGGCCGCTACATGACAATAGGTCAGTGAAGGTCAACTTGTGGTATTGCAAAAACGTTGTATGGGACTTTGCAACGTCGATTGTTTACAATAAAACCGATGGAAGAGCAATACTCGTTCATTCAGTTAAAAACTTTTTTTGTGACACTGTAGCTCAGGGGTGGGCAAACTACGGCCCGCGGGCCGCATGCGGCCCGGCAAAGGAGTTCATGCGGCCCGCCAAATGTTGGGAAATTTTAAAGAGAAAGCTACCGAGCAACGCTGAATAGTGTCATAACCACATGCGTAGTTTTTAAAAACTACCGGGGATGTTTACGTGCTTTAGCCTGTTTTTTCTGCCACGTTATCATGCACATATTCACTTAAAACAATTTCTTCGTTCGATAAAAGTTAAAGCTATTCACGTTTTCAAATACAGCCTACTTTGTACTGTTGACGCCAAAACTTTGGTCACTTTGGATCAAGTTTAGGTCGTTGCAGTACATTGTTGTTTAATGTTGGCGCAAGGAATTTATTAACAAAAAAACGTGGTGTAGCCTATGTTGCAATAAATGCTTGTTTATTTTGAAACAATTATAATTGTAACGTTTCAACCAATGTTTGTGCAAACAAATTGACAACAAACGTATTTCCACATGAAAATATACTATGTTAATATTTTGGGCTAAATCATGCACGGGTGCACAACCTGCGGCCGTACGGCCACATGCGGCCGCGGAGACAAGTTTGTGCGGCCGTGACCATGTATGTTAAAATACATGTACAGGCTGCCATGACGTAACTAAAACTATTTTGCCAACTATTTCGGTGTTCAAAATGCCAAAAACAGATTTCGTGAGACAAAAAAATTACCAGCCTAAGAACCACATACGCCAGGCTTTTTATCCGCTTATTGTGTGCAAACAATGCGAAAAAAACAGGCACCGCAATCATCACAATACCGATGATGACGTCATAAACAGCAAGCTCCGTTCAGCTAAACTTATGCACCAAGTTAGGAATTATTAATATGAGCATTTTAAACGGCTTTGAATCGTATATACATGATATAAACCAAATTCTTTACACTAGTTATTTAAAAAAAAATTGGTGGCTGTTGGTGAAATACTATGCAGCCCGATAAGATTAGGAACTTTTGAATGTGGCCCTTGCACTGAAAAGTTTGCCCACCCCTGCTGTAGCTAGTTATGGACGCATCTTGATTTCACTCAGTTTTTTTTTTCTTTTTTCCACCTTTAAGTTTGTCCATGCACTTTTGGCATGAAATCTTTGGTGAATTTGGATGAAACTTTCACAGATGGTAGATATAGTTATGCAGATGTGCTTTGTTTGACATGATAACCCCAGTATTTACCCCGCTAGCCCCCAAAGTGTAAAACGTTTTTGTATGATGCTTCGCATCACAAATGAAAGATTTCTGTGGTGGAATGGTATAATAAAGGCAACAGAACATATGGCTACTTGTGTTTGTGCATTACTTGGTGGGCATTTTTGCACATGCTAGTTAGAGGATTGGTAACAGCCTTATGACGTCAGAAGCGTTGACGAATGTTGCTTAGAGCACATCTAGTGGTCAGAATTTTAAACATTGTCTGATTTGGATAAAATTTTACACGACTGTTGATTGGGTCATTGTGATTTTATATTTCATACTTTTGGGTGTTGAACCCCATCAGTTACCCCACTAACCCCAAAAATGGGTCAGTTTTTTAAACGGTGTCAGAATTGGATGAAATTTGGACAGCTTGTAGAATTTGTCATTTATAGGTGTCAAATGTTGTGTATAACCCTGTAGCCCCAATATTTACCCCTCTAGCCCCATAAAAGGGTGAATTTTTTAAACATTGTCCGAATTGGATGAAATTTGGAAAGCTTATAGAGTGTGCTACTAATAGTTGTTGTTTGTTATGTTCTACACCAGGGGTCACCAACCTTTTTAATGTCGAGGGCAATCTTAATTTCACCAAACAGCTCGAGGGCTACCAGTTGAAAAAATATTAAAAAAATTATAAAGCATACACAAAAACTAACAAGTATTTGTAATAACAACAAGACAAGGGTTTTATGTGATTCCTGTGATACAACATTTTCTCGGTTACTCATAAAAGTCAATTGTCATGATGGTCGCCCAACTTTGTAGTAAGTGGCTGTGGTTAGAAGTTTAGAACATTAAATAAAAATGTTGAATCACTTTCAACAGAATCAACTTAAGACGCAGCATGTTTTTGCAAACCACAAATGCATCTTGCTTTTTTAGAATTAGTCAAATGGGCAACAGGGTGCCCACGGGCATAGGGTTGGTGACCCCTGTTCTACACTGTCCCACCACTAGCCCCCCCCCCCCCCCCCCAAAATGGGTCACTTTTTTAAACAATGTCAGAATTAAGTGAAATTTAGATAGCTTATAGAGTGTGCCATTTATAGGTGTAAAACAGGGGTGGGCAAACTACGGCCCGGAAAAGGAGTTTATGTGGCCCGCCAAATGTTAGTAAATTTGACAGAGAAAGTTAGCGAGCAACGCTTAATAGTATTATAAGCATAGGCATAGAGTTTTAAAAGATACCAGAGTGTGACTTGTCGATACCTTGTGCAGTATCTGTACCCGTACCATACTTTGGGACTAAACACAAATACTTTTTACGTGCTTTCAGCCTGTTGTTTGTAACACGTTTTTTTGCAAATTGTGACTTGACATAAATTCTTTGCTCGGTTTCGGATGGTTGCTGTAGGTCCTTGAGAACGCATGTATATAGACGATTTGCCGAATCAACATTTTTATTGACGATTTAGTGTTTGAGTAATTATGGGTCCCCTTCCCTGAAGGGGACGCATATTGATTTTACTCAAATTGTTTGTTTTTTTTTCTGTTTTTTTCTGTTTTTTTTCTCCTTCCCAAAGTTTGTCCGACTCGTTTTTCCATCAAATCCTTGATGGATTTGGATGAAATTTACACAGATGGTAGATGTAGTTATGTAGATGTGCATCCCACTTTGTTTTTGTTGATAACCCCAGTATTTACCCCGCTAGCCCCCTAAAATGGGTATTTTTTCCCCGAAGTTTGTCCGACTCGTTTTTCCATCAAATGTTTGATGGATTTGGCTGAAATTTACACAGATGGTAGTTGTAGTTATGTAGATGTGCATCCCACTTTGTTTTTGTTGATAACCCCAGTATTTACCCTGCTCGCCCCCTAAAATGGTTGTTTTTACCCCAAAGTTTGTCCGACTCGTTTTACCATCAAATGTTTGATGGATTTGGCTGAAATTTACACAGATGGTAGATATAGTTATGTAGATGTGCATCCCACTTTGTTTTGTTGATAACCCCGTTATTTACCCCGTTAGCCCCCTAAAATGGGTGAGTTTTTAAACAGTGTCAGAATTGGCTGAAATTTGGATTTCTTGTATAGTATGCCATTTATATGTGTCGATTGTTGTGTTCAACCCTGTAGTCCTAACATTTACCCCACAAGCCCCTCAAGTGTAAAACGTATTTGTATGTTACTGGTCACCACAAACGAAAGATTTCTTTGGAGCAAAAGTGTTACAAGGGCAACCAGTTGTATGTTGCTCATTGGTGGGTTGCTTGGTGGTCGTTTTTGTGCCATGGCGGTTATGGGCTTGTTAACAGCCCTATGACGTCAGAAACATTAACGGTTGTTGCTCAAAACACCTCTAGTGGTCGAAATTTTAAACATTGGCAGATTGGGCTAAAATTTTGCAGTACTATTCATTGAGTCATTGTGGTTTTTACATATTTTTTAGTTTGTGTGTCGAACCCAATTAGTTGCTCTACTAGCCCCCTAAAATGGGTCAGTTTTTTAAAACATTAAATAGGACATACTTCAAAGAATATCTGGGGTGAATCTAATTTTATAGCTTGTATTCTACATAGTATTATTATTTAAGCCCAGTGCCGATCACTGTGTTTTACCTTACATCACCCGACTTTCTCATGGTTATCTCTTGAATTGCATTATTTTCAACTTTACATGTGTGGGGACCCATGAGTTTTGCCTGCAGAAACGACTAAAGTTATAAAAGACGATGGCTAATATGGGACCCAATACAAAATAAGCATGGGAAATATATTTATGTTTTAAAATAGGTTATAGTGTATATGCAAGGGCAATATGTGCTAAGCCACCCTTCTAGTTCGTTTGTGACTTTATGGGTTGCTTGGTGGACATTTTTGCGCCATGGCAGTTAACGGGTTGTTAACAGCCCTATGACGTCAGAAACATTAACGGTTGTTGCTTAAAACACCTAGTGGTCGAAATTTTGAACATTGGTGGATTGGGCTGAAATTGTGCAGAACTATTGATTGAGTCATTGACATTTTATATTTTTTAGTTTGTTTGTTGAACCCTATTAGTTACCCCACTAGCCCTCTAAAATGGGCCAGTTTATTAAACAGTGTCGGAATAGGCTAAAATTTGGGTAGCATGTGGGCTATGCTATTTGTAGGTTTCGATTGATGTGTTTTACTTTGTAGCCCCAACATTTACTCAACTAGCACCCTCAAATAAGTGAATTTAAAAAAAAAACATCCGAATAAAATTTACAAAGTTTATTGAACATACTATTTTAAGTCTTCAAATGTTATAATTTGCCCTGTAGCACCACAATTCAACCAACTGGTCCGTAAAATGGGTGACCCTTTTAACAATGTGCAAATTGAATGAAAATTGGACAGCTTGTAGAACTTGCTGTTCATAGGTGTCTATTTTTTGTTTTACACCATTACGCCACTATTTACTCCTTGTTTTCTTTGAAAAAGCACGTTAAAATAGGACATACTTCAAACAATTCATTATTATTTAAGCCCAGTGCTGATTACTCTGTTTTGCTTGACAACACCCAACTTTATAATGGTTATCTCTTGAAATGCATTATTTTCAAATTTGCATGTGTGGGGACCCATGAGTTTCTGCCTGCAGAAACAACTAACGTTATAAAAGACGATAGCTAATATGGGACCCAAAACAAAAAAAGCATAGGAAATATATGAATGTTTTAAAATAGGTTATAGTGTGTAAATGCAACGACAAAATGTGCTAAGCCACCCTTCTAGTTTGCTATGGCAGGGAATCAAAGTAAAAGCGTTTCCACTGTGCACTGTTGATGCCAAAACCTTGTTAACTTTGGATCAAGTTTAGGTCGTTGCTGTACTTTGCAAACAGACATTAAGGCTTTGGAATCGTTAACGCAGACCCGCACAACTAAAAAGATGGATACTAAAAGCGGCCCCCATTGTTTAATGTTGGCACAAAGAATTTATTTAAAAAAATCGTAGTGTAGCCTTTGTTGCAACAAAAGCCTGTTTTTTTGAATCAATTTGTTGCGTTTCAACCAATATTTGTACGATTAACTAAGTGACTACAAATGTATTCGTATTTAGCTGGAAACATACTATGCTGAAATATTGGGTTAAATATACTATGCGGCCCTCATAAAATTGAGAACTTTTGAATGTGGCCCTTGTACTGAAAAGTTTGCCCACCCCTGGTGTAGAATGTTGTGTTTTACCCTGTTGTCCCAACATTTACCCCACAAGCCCCCCAAAATGGTTCAATTTTTTAAACACTGTTTGAATTACATGAAATTTGGACAGCGTTTAGAGTGTGTCATTTATAGGTGTAGAATGTTGTGTTTCACCCTGTTGCCCCAATATTTACCCCACTAGCCCCCCAAAATGGTTCAATTTTTTAAACAATGACTGAATAAATGAAATTTGGACAGCTTGTAGAGTGTACCATTTATAGGTGTTGATTGTTGTGTTCAACCCTGTAGCGCTATCATTTACTCCACTAGCCCCCTACCATCATGTTTAATTCGCCATTAATAGGAGCTGATTATTGTGTTTTAGCCTATTTTCTCACTATTTAACACTTTTTTTTCAGCTAGACCATAAAATAAAAAACTTTCAAAAATGTATTAATGGAATGAGTTTAAATAGTTTGTACTCCTTATAACATATTTATTTATGTGCAGTACAGATCACTGTTTTTGACCTTACAATTCCAAACTTTCTCATTGTTATCTCTTGAAGTGCATTATTAACAACTTTGCCTGTGTGGGGGACCCATGAGTTTCTGCTTGCAGAAACAACCAAGGTTATAAAAGACAGTGGATGATATGGGACCCAATATAAACTAAGTGTAGGAAATATATTAATGTTTCAAAATAGGTTATAGTGTATATGCAAGAGACATATCTGCTAAGCCACCCTTCTAGTTTATTTTTGACAAATAAATTCAAGAAACAGTACTTTTTTGTAATTTAGGCTTAACAGTATTGTTAAACACTAGTACTGCATGCTACTTAAAATGTGTTAAAAGGTCATTAAACAGTTGTTCAGTGTCTTCGACGTGAGAAATTATCACAGGTATTTGCGAAACAATTCAAGTGAAAAACAATTTGTTATGTATACCTTAGTAGCAATGCAAATTGTTTATAGTGTCTGTTATCAACTGTTAAGACTGCCTGTATCTAGCTTCTTACAGAAGGTATAGCAATTTGATATATAAAACACATTTATACACTTTAGGTGAATTTGCAAAGAAGCGATCAGATAGTTCGGCGATTACAGCAAGAAATTGATAGCAGTAGTTTTCGAAGTCTACAAATGGCCAAAAGAGTGCAACTTTTACAGGATGAACTAGAGAAATCTGCTAGAACAAAATCAAAGGTTTGTCTAGTTGTGCATTTCATGTGAATCAAAGTCAGATAGATGACACTTTGTCAAATGTTATAAATGTGACAAACTTTGTCGGTTGTGTTAGTGCAGCCTGGATTTAAGAACGATCACTGATAATTAACTGACAACCAGTCAACAATCATGTGGTCAATATCAGGGAAACTAGGGTCTTTGTATTTTGTGAAGGATCATTATTGCAAAAATATGTAATAAATACAGTGTGAAATTTTGGAAATACCAATTTGGGCCAAGTTTTGTCAGTATTAGTCCTAAAAGATAAATGCATGTGGTGTTAATCCGGGGTGCTTTTTTGGTAAAATTACAAGCATCACAGCAAAAGCAACAATTGTCGGTTTGTCCATGTTGTTTTTATTATTTGTCCCCTTCCTGAAGGGATACATCTTGATTTTATTTGTTTGTTTTTGTCCGTATTTTTGTTTCTTTTTTTGTCTATTTCTGGTTTGTTATACATGTTTGATCAAGTAAAAGTGCTTCAAATTTATTCAAATTTGGATAGTTGTCAGTTATCAAATTTGATCCTCCTGAAGTTTGACCCCGAATGACCCAGCAGTTCACCCACACCTATAGGCGGTGGCGGGGTGGCGCCGTCACCTTGGGCTCATAAAGCACGGTGGGACCACCATGGATATTTTGGTTGGTTTGTGGCGATTTTGCACAAAACATCGTACAAAGACAATCGGGATAGATTTTGCTTTGAAGACAAGGTCACAGAACGTTCGTTAAAACTACAACCTAGTTGGGTTTGTACCTTCTTTGTGACGTCAAACTCCCAATTGTTTGCACACTATGCTGATGTTTTGTAATAAATGGTCATGTCAGGTGATATAAAGCAGCAACAACTTGATGAAACATTTTTTGAACGTTGCTAAACCAATCATAAACGTTACAGCAACATGTTCAAAAATGTATGTTAAGTTATTTCAAACATTTCGGTTTATTTCATTTTGACGTTCCATTCTATTGCAAGCTTGTTGGGTTTGAGATATAGTGGCTGCACGCTTTAGTAATGTCACACTTAATGTGACGTAATATTTTTCATTCGCCACCTTGTATTTTCGTAAAACTCGGTGCCTATGCGGAGACCCCAAAAATGTAAATTTTTTAAACGGCTGTACTGACTGAGTTACATAATCTAAGAGTTTCATGCTTTGTTGGTTGGTGCAATGTATTTTAAAGAATTTTCTGTTGGATTTCTTTCATTAGATTCACTTATTTTTCTTTCTATTGGATTTCACCCTTTTTTCACCCCTTAAACACCGAAATAATTATGGGTCCCCTTCCCTGAAGGGGACACATATTGATTTTACTCGAATTGTTTGTTTTTTTTGTTTTTTTTTTCTTCCTTTTTTTTCCTTCCCAAAGTTTGTCCGACTCGTTTTTCCATCAAATGTTTGATGGATTTGGCTGAAATTTACACAGATGGTAGATATAGTTATGTAGATGTGCATCCCACTTTGTTTTTGTTGATAACCCCAGTATTTACCCCGCTAGCCCCCTAAAATGGGTATTTTTCCCCAAAAGTTTGTCCGACTCGTTTTTCCATCAAATGTTTGATGGATTTAGCTGAAATTTACACAGATGGTAGATATAGTTATGCAGATGTGCATCCCACTTTGTTTTTGTTGATAACCCCAGTATTTACCCCGCTCGCCCCCTAAAATGGGTGTGTTTACCCAAAGTTTGTCCGACTCATTTTTCCATCGAATGTTTGATGGATTTGGCTGAAATTTACACAGATGGTAGATATATTCATGTAAATGTGCATCCCACTTTGTTTTTGTTAATAACCCCAGTATTTACCCCGCTAGCCCCCTAAAATGGGTGAGTTTTTAAACAGTGTCAGAATTGGCTGAAATTTGGATTTCTTGTATAGTATGCCATTTATAGGTGTTGATTGTTGTGTTCAACCCTGTAGTCCTAACATTTACCCCACAAGCCCCTCAAGTGTAAAACGTATTTGCATGTTACTGGGCACCACAAACGAAAGATTTCTTTGGAGCAATAGTGTTACAAGGGCAACCAGTTGTATGTTGCTCGTTGGTGGGTTGCTTGGTGGTCGTTTTTGCGCCATGGCAGTTAGTGTGGCTTGTTGACAGCCCTATGACGTCAGAAACAATAATGGTTGTTGCTCAAAACACCTCTAGTGGTCGAAATTTTAAACATTGGCGGATTGGACTGAAATTTTGCAGTACTATTGATTGAGTCATTGTGGTTTTTATATATTTTTTAGTTTGTGTGTCGAACCCAATTAGTTGCCTACTAGCCCCCTAAAATGGGTCAGTTTTTTAAAACGTTAAATAGGACATACTTCAAAGAATATCTGGGGTGAATCTAATTTTATAGCTTGTATTCTACATAGTATTATTATTTAAGCCCAGTGCCGATCACTGTGTTTTACCTTACAACACCCGACTTTCTCATGGTTATCTCTTGAATTGCATTATTTTCAACTTTGCATGTGTGGGGACCCATGAGTTTTTGCCTGCAGAAACGACTAAAGTTATAAAAGACGATGGCTAATATGGGACCCAATACAAAATAAGCATAGGAAATATATTTATGTTTTAAAATAGGTTATAGTGTATATGCAAGGGCAATATGTGCTAAGCCACCCTTCTAGTTGGTTTTAGTTTAGGCAGTGGTGCAGGAAACTCTGTCATTTTTGTTTTGTCAGTTATAGAAGCACCAGATTCTGTATACATACCATCTAAAAATTCAGCAGAGTTTCCTGCACCTCTTTCACAAAGCCCTAATGTGCTGAAATTTAAAACAATTGTTTGCAGTAGGTTATTTGTTTAGTTTTTAAAATTTTGACTTAATCGGCTAAACAGCCCATAATATTTGTACACAGTCAGATTGAAGTCCCAAGGGAGTACCTCACTGGTTAACGATTAAGGCGGTTTAATGCAAAGCAGGATAGCCCAGCTTGACATATGGACAGGCGTTTTAAGAGACAGCCGATCAGCTGTATTTGCGCAACAATGCTATGTGCCATTTAGACAGCTTGTAGAGTGTAATTTATAGTTGTCGATTGTTGTTTTCCAACCTGTAGCCCCAACATTTACCCCACTAACCCCCTAAAATAGGGGAATTTTTTTAAACAATGACCTAATAGAATGAAATTTGGACAGCTTGTAGATTATGCCATGTATAGTTTCAACCCTGTATTTCAACCCCCTATTATACACAGTACGAATCACTGTGTTTGACCTCGCAACACCAAACTTTCACATGGTTATCTATTGAAATGCATTTTTTACAACTTTGCATGTGTGGTGACTCATGAGTTTCTGCTTGTTGAAACAACTAGGGCAGTAGTTCTCAACCTTTTTTTTTCGTGGCCCACTTTCATTGCACAAAAATTCTGTGGCCGTAATTTTTTATGAAAGAAACAAAACAACTATAAAATAGGTTCAAACCAAAAAATACTGCAAAACATATTTTAAACAGATTATAAGTTGAGAATAACTTAATGCAAAAATTCATAAAACAGCACTTTCCCTTTTTTAATCAAGCACTTTCAGTTATGACGGAGTAATTGGACATATGCTGCTATTATCTGGCTTTATTGTAATCACAAAGTGGTTTATTACATCATAAACATACAGGGGTGCAGAAACTCAAAATAACTTTATACCGTAAATAGATTAATTCAAATAAATTTACATTCCTTCTCAATTCCTCCCCAAGCCATTAATCTTGTAAAATTGAGTGCAGTGACACAAATAAAAGGAAATTCTTAAAAAAATCTTTTCTGTTGATTGGTCTGTGGCCCAATCAAAATGCTATGGCCCACTGGTTGAGACCATGGCCCACTGGTTGAGAGCCGCTGAACTAGGGTTATAAAAGGCAGTGGTTGATGTCGGACCCAATATAAAATAAGTGCAGCCAATATACTAATGTTTTCAAATAGGTTATAGTGGATATGCAAGTGCAATATGCATGGCAGTAAAAAGTGGGGAAGTTGGGAAGCTCCTTCCCGTAAATCGGTCCTACTCGCGGGAAATTATAATTCACTGTTTGTGTGACAGGTGGACAAAAAGTTGAAAATAAATATTGCGTAAGAATAACGTAGTTCGGCCAGCTTCTGTTACTTTGTTAAAACCGTCCACATCATGATGCGCGATGTCTCTACATTTTAAGGTTGCGGCAGCGCGTGCAGGTTAATACACTGCCTGACGTATGTGTTTGTTTGCAATGCATGTGCGTGCGCAACAATACCCATTTTTGTAACAATGCAAGTAGTGGTGGTAAAAAAGGTTGGCTAAAAGTTTAAATTGGCAACCGTATCAAGCAAATAAGGCCGACGCTCACCTTGTTGCAGACCTGTGTTAAATGGTACCTTGTGAGAAATCGCACACCTGATATTTGTTATTTTTTTTATGCCTTTCCATGCTGTAAGGTAATTTTCCTGTTTTTGGTTGCTCCGGTTGTAATGCGAGTTTTCAATGGTTTTAATAAACAATAAATAAATTTAATAAACACAAGGCTATTTGGCTCTATTTTTCATGAGTTGCCTAACAACCTTAATAACGTTGTGTTTCTCGGCGTAAAAATATAAATGTTCCCTGGCAAAGAGGCTTTCCACAAACGAGTTAAGACGACGAATAGAGATTAATGAGTTCGGACGATGAGTTATATAGGCAAAGTGCGAGTGAATTAAGGTGGGTTAAGTTTAATATTTTTACAAACAGCAACTGGGGAGATTATGTATCCACCTTTTTTTGTACCTTTTTTTCTTTTTATACCAGCTTCAATGTTTGTGGATCCCTTCGTTGAAGGCGACACAAAATGTTTTGTGTTTGTATTTTTTCTGTCTAATGCTGGTTTGTTCCAAGCATTTCCAAAGTTTGACCCTGGATGACCCAGATTGAAGTTGGGATAATAAACATTCTAGTGAGGGTGCATTGCAGAATTTTGGTTGTAGAGAGATGGTAGAGAAGATTTATTGCTTAGCTGGTGGTTTGGTGTGTCTTATAAATTTTATTAGTTTATTATGGGTCCCCTTCCCTGAAGGGGACACATATTGTTTTTGTCTATATATTTTTTTTTCTTTTTTTCCGTCTAACACGGATTTGTTCCCACGTTTTGGTCAAGAAAGAATGGTTCAAACTTTTTCAAATTTACACACATTATAGATTTTGGTCTAAAGATGGTGAATCTGAATTTCAACCCCGTTTGATCCCTCGGTTCACCCACAGCCCCCCAAAACATGAAATTTTTAAAACGGCTATACTTGCTAAAGTACTTCATTAAGAAGTTATATGCTTTGTTGTTTGGTGCAATATAAGGTATTTCAAAGAATTTTGTACCTTAAAAAAAGATTTACCCATTTTCACCCCTTAAACCCCAAAATATTTGTTTCTGTCTGACGCTGGTTTGTTAAATGCGTTTGGTCAAGAAAGAGTGCTTCAAATTTATTCAAATTTGCACAGATGTTAGTTATTGTTCCGAATTTGATCCTCCTGAAGTTTGACCCCAAACGACCCAGTGGTTCACCCACAGGCCCCCAAAACGAATAAAATTAAAAACGACTGTACTGACCCAAGTACATAATCTGAGGGTTTCATGCTTTGTTGGTTGGTGCAATGTAAGCTATTCTAAAGAATTTTGTCATTTTTTATTGGTTTCACCCATTTTTACCCCTTAAACCCCAAAATAATAAGTTTTAGGCCAGAAATGCAAGCCCTAATGTGCTGAAATGTTAAACAATTGTTTGCAGTAGGTTTTTATGGGTCCCCTTCCCTGAAGGGGACACATATTGTTTTTGTCCGTATTTTTTTTTTCTTTTTTCTATCTAACGCTGGTTTGCGAA
The DNA here is from genome assembly GCF_965637545.1 of Phallusia mammillata. NCBI lineage: Eukaryota > Metazoa > Chordata > Ascidiacea > Phlebobranchia > Ascidiidae > Phallusia > Phallusia mammillata. The sequence goes on from NC_137253.1 coordinate 18,244,987, forward strand.
ACGCATTTGGTCAAAAAAGAGAACTTTAAATTTATTCAAATTTTCAAAGATGTTAGTTAATAATCCAAATTTGATCCTCCTGAAGTTTCACCACAATTGACCCAGCGGTTCACCCACAGGCCCCCAAAACGTATTTTTTTTAAACAGCTGTACTGACTAAAGTACAGCATCTTGGAGTTTCATGCTTTGTTGTTTGGTGCAATGTAAGGTTTTTTAAAGAACTTTGTATCTTTTTTTCGGATTCACCCATTTTTCACCCTTTAAGCCACGAAATAATCGGTTTTAGTTTTAGGCCAGAAATACAAGCCCTATGGTGCAGAAATATTTAAACATTTTAACAATTGTTTAAGCAGGCTATTCGTTTAGTATTTAAAATTTTGCCAGTTACCTTTACAACCCATAATATGTGTACGCTATCAGTCATATATATATAAGTCCCAAGGGAGGAATTCACTCGTTTACGATTAAGGCCGCAGAGCGGGAGTGCTCAGCTTGACGTCCGGACAGACGTGTTTTACGAGACAGTCGTTTGGGTGATTAGAAATCAGCTGTTTTTTTGCAGCAATGTTGTGTCGTTTTATTGAGTTATTACGTGCATTTTCAGTTTTGGCGAAGGTTTTACACCTAAGACGTAATTTAATCTCAATAAACGTACTTCGGTTTCATTTATGTCAGGCAAAACATCGTTGATCAACATAAATATGAAAAAATAAACTTAACTTTTTCGAACGTCGCCATAAATGGTCTTTAAATTCTCGTTATCAGCTTGGCCGTCGCATAACCATGGGTCACTAAAGGTCAACTTGTAGGCATTACAACACCGTTACGAATTTTTCGTCATAACATATCTTCTTTATTTTTGACAAATCAATTCAATAATCAGTACTTAAGTCATGTATAAATTAGGCTAAACCAGGGGCGGGCAACATAAGGCCCGCGGGCCGGATCCGGCCCGCGACGGGATTTTGAGCGGCCCGCAGACAGTTTCCGATAATGTGGCCCGCGGCCACAGTCTGCCGCAATCCGCCACTACTTGCTTACTACGCCAAATTATAGTTGTAACGGACAGTAACGCTCCCCAATAGTAAAAAACTTTCCTGCCGATATTACCATTGCACAATACGTCCATTGTTACGACATAACTGCCCCTTGTGTGTGGCCTGCTTTCACGATTTCCTTTGTTTCCACACATGTAGCCTAGTTAGTGTTTCAGCAGTATCTAAGTCTGTGGTGTATGCATTAAATTTGCTGGGGTAAATAATTTTATGTTATATCAGTTAGATTGTTTGGACTGTATTGTAATTGTGACGTTCTTAATTGTATTTGGTTTAGGTGGTCATGCATGCAAGAATCCGTTTTAAATCACTAGATAAATACGCGATTAATGTATCGATTCAGGAATCCGGCCCGCCAAGTACTTTATTTTCCCATATCAGGCCCGCCGACTGGAGAAGTTGCCCGCCCCTGGGCTAAACGGTATTGTTGAACACTGAGGACTGCATGCTGTTAAAAACAGTGTCAAATGGTCATTAAACGGTCGTTTTTGCGAAACAAAGTTAGGTGAAAAACAAGTTGTTATGTATACCTTTGTAGCAAACGACTTTTTTATGTAGTGTCTAATATAACAGTTAAGGCTTTCTAGGAAAATTTATGTTTAAAAACTGATCTACAAATCTAAAAATAACCGCAACAAGGCTAAAGTTGGTTAAGTTTTTCCTTAAGAATCTAAAAATAACCAGGATGTTTGTTTACCATAAATCCACACAAACACGCGTGTGGGGACCCATTCGTTTTTGCTTGCAAAAACAATCATATGTGTATATCAAATGATGTGTATAGTAAATTAGTAAATATCTAATAATGACTGTGCCCTATTTTTACTGTTACCAAATCGTATATGCTTATGTGTGGGGACCCATTAGATTATGCTTGCAGAAACAATTATGTCTAAAAGTGCCAGGAAGAAGATAGGGACCCAATGAAATGTAGGTGCCAAATATATATCCATTAAAAATATAGTAAATGGTATATGTGATACATCGTTAAATATGATGTAGTATATATAAACTGGCGTTATATAGGAAAACCACTATTCTATTTTGTGAGCAAATATGTTTAGGGCTAGGCCAGGGGTTGCCAACCTTTATCATTTTTTGAGAGCCAATCGGATCAATATCATATAGTAAAAAAAAAACGCTGGGAGCCACTAAGTCGTTTTGCCATTTGAAATGAAATGGCACTTTTTTGTCTCAAACCTTTCGACTTTTTGTTGTTTGTTAGTTTCTTGCATATTAGGCACACATGCTTAATCGGTCTCTTCAGCAGTAAAAGCAAATAAAACTCCCCTGGTAACATTGAATGCTTTGTTTTCTTGTTTAACGCGTATTGTAAGCGACATATTAACAAACAGGTATTGTTGCACGCGCACATACACTGCAAACCGAATAATCTCACAATCTGTCTTAACCAGTGCGCACAGCCAGTTTGCCTCTTTCAAAATTTATGTTTCATGGTGTATACACAGTTAATTGTAGCTACTAGAAGCGGGTTAGCAGTTAAAACCCAATTTAATTGCTACAACAACACTGAGGGTCAATTTTCACACATTTAAGCAAAAGTTTTGACGTCAAGGACAAGACAAGATAACATTATACGATTATGCGCAAACAATAGCCTTTTTGTTATTTTGATTGAAAATAATGGGGCATTACTCGGTAGAAGAGAAATGTATATCTTTTACATTAATAACTTACACTAGATTTATAGAATTAAATGATACTACATTTTCGCAGTATTTGAAGCGCTAGTAGGCCTATAGAAAGTGTAAAAGTAAAAAGTTTAAGGGAAAGATTGTTACCGTTATATTAAAAAGAAGTATAGCCGGTCACCGTACATAGCCTTAACAAAGCATCCCCTGTGGCCAAATAAACAGCCCAACCTTGCACTCGAGATCACAAAAAGTACAAACAAATCGCCGAATTCAATTCATTCAAATAGCAGCAAAAGCTCACGCGCCCCATGTGCCTGGTGTTTGTTCGCAAGACAAATACAATTTGCTTGTAAGTTAGCTTAGTCTCACAATTCTTGTATATTTTTATACAATCAGTAATTTTGAAATCGCCCCACAAATCCCAAAATTGTCACTATCGCCCCCTCAGTGGACGAAATCGCCCCCGTTGAAGAACCCTGGTGTAATCAAAACATTTGGTAATTTCAAAAAAGGGATCAAAGAGCCTCCGGAGCTGCGGGTTGGCGACCCCTGGGCTAGGCGTTGTGCAAGAGCAATCATACATAAAGGTGATAGTAAAAGACCCACTCATTTGGTTTGTGCAGTGTAAAGCAAAAATCTTCGCAAAGTTGCTGGTATTCTTATTGTGCAAAGTGGCCTTAAAGAGTCTTGATATCGAATGTTTATGTCAAAAACTGAGAACAAAAATAATTAATGCAAGTACGAGTGCAGATACTACTTAAATTGTTCAATACCATCGATACTTGATATTAGGTACTTGTGCCATCACTAATATATAGAAAAGCCACCTTTGTACTTTTAGTTAACATTGTTTCTTCGTTTTGACAAGTATTATCTACAACAGGGGTGGGCAAACTTTTCAGTGCAAGGGCCGCATTCAAAAGTTCTTAATCTTATGGGGCCGCATAGTGTTTCACCAACGGCCGCCAATTGCTTGCTTGTTTTTGTTTTAAAATAACTGGTGCAAAGAATTTGATTTATATCATATATATACCATTTAAAGCCACCTAAAATGCTCAGATTAATAATGTCTTTCTTGGTACTTAATTTAGCTAAACGAAGCTAACTGTTTATGATGTCATAATCTGTATTGTGACGATTGCGGTGCCTGTTTTGTCGCATTGTTTGCACACAATAAGCAGATAAAAAACCTGACGTATTGTATATATAGTTACTAGGCTGGTAATCTTTTTTCCAGTCCTACGAAATCCATTTTTTGCAGTTTAAAAATCAAAATATTTCGGAAAATAGTTTTAGTTACATTACGGCCAGGAGGGCATGTATTTTAATATACATGGTCACGGCCGCACAAATTCGTCTCCACGGCCGCATGTGGCCGTACGGCCGCAGGTTGTGCACGCCTGATCTAGCTCAAAATATTCACATAGCATATTTTCAGCTATGTGCAAATACGTTTGTTGTCACTTGATTGGACAAACATTGGTTGAAACACTACAATTGTAATTGTTTCAAAATAAACAAGCACTTAAACAAGCACGATTTTTGTTAATAAATTCCTTGCGCCAACATTAAACAAGGCGAGCTTTTAGTATCCATCTTTAGGTGTTGTGCGGGTCTGTGTTAACGATTCTGAAGCCGTTTTTTGTCCGTTTGCAAAGTAATGCAACGACCTAAACTTAATCCAAAGTGAACTAAGTTTTGGCGTCAACAGTGCAAAGTGGGCTGTATTTAAAAACGTGAATCGCTTTTACTTTTATGTACTTTTAGGGAACGAAGAAATTGTGTCAGGTGACTATTTGCATAATAATGTGGCAGAAACAACAGGCTAAAGCATATAAAAAGTATCTGTGTTTAGTTCCTAAGTATGGTACGGGTACAGATACTGCACATGGTATAGGTATCGGCAAGTCGCACCCTCAGTATTTTTTATTGTTTTTTAAAACTGTACGCCTGTGCTTATAATACTATTCAGCGTTGCTCGGTAACTTTCTCTTTAAAATTTGCTAACATTTTGCGGGCCGCATGAACTCCTTTGCCGGGCCGCATGCGGCCCGCGGGCTGTAGTTTGCCCACCCCTGATCTACAACGTATCATCAAAACATTTCTACTTTTGTAGTGACCTAATGCTTATAATTTTACAGACAAATGAAGGAAGTGTTTCAAGAAACTTGTCCCATGCAATAGATGAGGATCTAAAAAACAAAATTGAAGAAAATGAAAATCTCCACAAAAAGGTGATGTGTATTGCTGCATGTTATGTAGTACGTACTCCCGGCCTAAATCCCCAAACGTATAATTTGCTCAATGGGTGTCCAAAGAAAAGTGAATTTATACATTTCATGACTGTGTTGTATAGCATCTGAGTGAGTTAAAAACATCTTTTAAAGGAAAAACACTATCAGTACCTAACTAATTGGTGCCATTTCCCATAAGGTTCAGTTCCCAATATGCGAAAGTTTTAAACAGCTGATTTTTTATAATTTTTATCCTGATTGGTCAATAGTTCAACCACCCAAACACTGGTTTAAATATTGACTGTTATTCTTGGGAACTATACCACTGTTTTCCAGCCATTTTTGGCTTATAGCACACCAGACAAGGTATAAAAAAATCTCCTGAAATGTTGCAGTCAGATTCAGACAACTTTTTTTTTCCTGAAGAGGATACATTTTGTGTTTGTGCAGTTCTTTCTTTGGCCAGTGGAGGTTTGTTTTTCGAACATATACATCCATAAGGGCAGACTTTTGAATTTTTTCGGGTATGCCACATGACATGACGTTATTAAATAAGTTTTTTTGCCTCATAGGGTGTGGATGCAGTAAAGCTTGCAGAGTATAGGTCTCACATATTGCAAATCTGCAGGCACGCCCTTCTGCTACTGCTGCAAATGAACTTGTTTGTATACCGTAACACCGCAGTGCAAATTGCAAAAAAGGGACCATGTGCGCATAGGCTCCCACTTGCCGAAATCGACGAACAGTAAAGACAGAAAAGAGGTCCATCCTGGACCTCACCTAACATGTCAAACTACGAACTTTATTGTGTGTTGTCTGTATTTTTTGATTCAGTTTCCAAATCAATTGTTATGCTTACAATCGGTTGTCTACAGCAACATATTGTAAACGCTTAGTGGTTTTGGACGAGTATAATGTTATGCAGGTATATGAAGCTGACAAAAAAACACAACAACTAAAGGAAAGTTTAACATCTGAGTTATCAGCTGCGAAGGAGTTAAATGTTTCATTACAAGGAAGCCTTGATTCATTTCAACGTAGCTCTTTACAGGTAATATATATGCACCACTATTCTATTTCAGTGGTTTTCCACATTTTTAGCTGAAGGCACCCTGTGCAAGTTATAAATATTTTACTGCACCCAATGGTGCCAAACAAGTGAGTTAAAACCACAATTGTTGTAGACATACTTTCTATACAATTTGAATTTTTGTGAAATTTCCTTCTAATTATAAATGCTTTAAACAAAAATTAAAGGTTGATCAGGCAGAAATAGTTATTGGAGTATTTTTGTTGCCATAATCAAAATTACAAGCTTTAGTTTTAATTAGTTTTTTTGTTCTTGGCATCGAGTGCTAATGACCCAAAGATATGAAATAATATGCCTGTTCTACCCATGCATTGCGCTGCGTTAAATGGTGAGGAAAGTGATTGTTTACTCATTGATTTGAAACGAAACAAAAATACTATCGCATGGCAAGAAGTAGTGACTACAAGTCCACACAAACATATCGTAAAAACAGAACAGAAGATTGTTATGTTTTAGTTTAACTGCAGAAAATATTATTATTACCCGCATAGCAAAAAATTGTTGTACTGAATATTTGTTAAGGGTTATTATCATCATGACCATTGCCAATGCCTGTCCAAAGTTGACTGCAAGTCAACGCAAATATTCCAAAATACAGTTGAAATGATTTGGAATGCCCTTCCTATAACATAGCTTTTTAATCACTGTTTGTAGTACTATAATGTTAAATTTCACTTCAACATTGTCTCATTAGGATTTGGAACAACTTAGAAATGAGAAAAGTGCTTTAGAAGAAAAGTTAATAAAAAGCGAACAGTGTTTGGTCACAACCAAAGAAGAATTTGAATCAAGGTCAGTTACTCTTGCTAATCTTCATAACTTAGTTCAACCATAGTTATGGGCATTGTTAAAATTTGTGTACATAACATGTATGTATCTGAAGCTGTAGATTGTAATTTTGACCCCAATTAACATACCATTTATGAAAACAATGACCCTGGTGTTACAATACAGGACAGAACTGTTTACAACTTTGAAATATATTTCTCTGTTTCGGGCTAAAATATGCTTCACATATTACTTTTTTGTCCACTGCACAGTACAATACCTAAAAATGTATCATTTTGGACATGCCTTATTTCTGTTGTCTCGCATGTTTTTTTAGGCTGTTGTTTAAAAAATCAATTATTTTGTGGTGGCAATCACAAAAATATTACATGCTGCATTTTCGCTGGTTTGTTGCGAGTTCGACTCCAAACGAAATATGGTGTTCAAAAAGGTTCTTCTTAAAAAAGGAATTTATGGTTTAGGTTTAATGTAATAAAAGTTTGGACAAAATGTTTCTAGTTAAAATGCCACACATACGACAAGCGTACCCTTTACATTCAGAACATACGATATATATTCCTAAGAACTAGACCAGGGGTCTCAAACATGCGACCCGAGGAACTTTTAAGATTTATGTGTTTTACTCAGGCGGAATACCCTGTCAAACCAGTGAGTTTACATAATACAATCATTCTCTAGTAGTGGTATGTGCAATGTTTTAATGGCATGATCGAAATAGCCTATCTTTAGAATCAGCAATTGTGATTGTTGCGTCATATTTTTTTTCATTGTTGTGTCATTGTACCAATGTTTCCACACAAAGCAATAAAGCACCGTTGGCTCTTTCACTTTGCTACACTGTATATTTGTTTGTTATTTATTACAATGTTGTTTTTTGATAAAGTTAATGGCATTAATGATCATTTCACTTTGTAAGCATGCAACATGTTTGTTGTCATGTTACACTGTAACAAATGTTTCGATAGTGCGGCCTGACTTACTCAAAAGTTTGTTTTTGGCCCTCAAAGCAGTTTGAGTTTGAGACCCCTGAACTAGACCAACATTAAAAATTCATGGGTCATAATACCGACACTTGCCACATACACTGCATACACATTTGGGACTCTATCTTTAGCAACCTCTTCTGAAGTAGTAATGTTGGAATATGTGACTTTAACACAAATTTCAACATTTCTGTTAATCAAAAAATTCATCACTATTCGTTGTGTTTTCTATCTGGACATCATGATAAAGATGCTTGCATTTATTCAGAAATTTCTTAAACATAAGTTTAGCAACAATTTCCGATTCATAAAGGAAAGAACGAGAAAATATAGGACCAGTTCAAAACTTTTACAATGACTAATACAATACTATGCAGCGCGACACAAGAAATCATTAATCATAATAACTTAATCAATTACATGTGTCTAAGGCAGCATTTAAATGACCTTCTGAGCATTGTAACAGATCGCACCTCAGTAAGTTTGAAAAACTTTGTGTGTACAATGAAGGATGTGTGTGCATTTTACATCTGGTTCATTTTACAACCATTGATGAGTGTTCCTGGATTTACAGGCTAATAATAAAAGATATTTTTGAAATTGGGTTACCATAAACAGAAATCCAAAATGAGCAAAAGCAAACCCAGCTTGCTAAGTTTACTTGTGGCGAATGAAAATTATATTTCCACTCAAAAAATGTTGTGGATTTAAAAAATGTACAATATTAAAATTGCCACCATCACCTATTTGATGATTTTTCTTTTTTAAGACATAAAGATATTTCATTATCAAACTCACATTTGCAATCAATGGTTGATGGATTGAAGAGGGTTTTTACAAATTCAGTGGTTTTTAATGACTCTGGGACAACTGAACACAATTTGACTAAAGTTCTTCCGTTTAGCAAACGAGACCAGGTAAACACAATGTATTTTATATTTTTGGGTTTAAATCTATAAAACAAATCTGTGCATTTGTTGTTTCAACAAACTGGAGTACTGAAGTTACATCACCAAAATTGAAATGTTTTCAGCTGAAATCAGATTCTCTTCTTGGTCAAACAGAAAATTTATTGTCAAGTCTATTCACTTGCCTAAGCAACTTTCATAAACACTCATGGAAAAGATGTTTGTTATATCCCATTGATTCCTCTATTCAACCTGTAACTACAGCAAACAGACAAGTTAGTGGCATAATATAAATTTAATGTTTTGTACCCATTTACCAAATTTTATTATTTTGTAGTTGATCACATACTTGAAGCAATATGGGGATTATTTAAATCCATTGATAACATCAATAAAAGACGATTTGCAAACATATGCCTATCCGTTTAAATTGGAAACTATGAATGGTCTAAAACACTTCTCTATGCTATTTACATGTTACACTACATTTTTGACAAAACTTTCCCCATATTATATAACCAGGTGAATATGTCTGTTGCATTTGAGGGTTGTTTTACGCAGATTGTTTGCATCAGATGTCCTGCATTTTTAGGGCATTTTAAAACATTTTGTTATTTTATTTTTGATAAATAAACTTAAAGGAACAATACCTGAGTTATGTAAAAATTAGGAAAAACGTTATTGTTAAACAAGGACTGTGTGCTATTAAAAACACGTCAAAAGGTCATTAACTGCTGTTTGAATTTTGCTCTGCGAGAGATTAATGTAGGTATGGTGTATATTTTGCGAAACAAATTTAAGTAAAGAATAAGTTGTTTATGTAGTCTTTGCTGCAAATTGCTTTTTAATTTATCACTGTTTTAAAACTGGTTTTGGACTGCAATATCAAGGTCAATTCTATTAGCGATTTAATTTTGAGGAATGGAATATTTTCTACTTTTGTTTTTTACTAATTTTGTAAATATATGACAATATAATGATGTAAAGTGAATATGGACAAAACCATTTTAAGTTTAGGTTTATGCCTTGAGATTCTAAAAACAATGGTACCATTTTAACAAACATGTTGTGTACAGTAAATCGGTAAATAGGATATTGAATATATAAAATGGATATGTATAGGAAACCCCCCTTTTTATTAGACCAGGGGTCACCAAACTTTTTTCACTGCTGCCGGATAAGTTTAATAATGATTCGCGCATGCCGTATAGTTTACATGCACTAGTGCCATCTTTCCAAATTTAGCCTGCAAGGCGATTTTTGTAGGGATGTCAAGATAGCCTTTTCTGCAATCCGCAAATGCAAAAAGAAGGCAGTTGTTTGCACACAATTAACACTTGTAGTCTTGTTTGTGACATGACAAACTGGATTCTGATCAATCTTGGTCGTTGTAATCCTATGAAACTAAGTAATATCAATTCTACATATCGCAACAGGAAAACTTTCGTAAGAAGTTTTTGAATGTTACAAAGTTATCAATACAATTTTGCAAACCAAAAAATGTGGTCGCAGGCTAGATGAAATGACCTGCGGGCTAAATCCGGCCTGCAGGCCGTAGTTTGGTGACCCCTGTGTAAGACAATTAGTGTTGAATATGTATACGTTTTTCCAACCTGAAAGGAAAGTTAATGTAATAAACTTTTTGGTACATATTTCACCAAACATGACATCTCCAGTTCTCCACTTGTCCACTGCACAGTACAATACAAAAATTAATTATTTTGTGGTGGCAATCACAAAAAATATTACATGCTGCATTTTCGCTGGTTTGTTGCGAGTTCGACTCCAAACGAAATATGGTGTTCAAAAAGGTTCTTCTTAAAAAAGGAATTTATTGTTTAGGTTTAATGTAATAAAAGTTTGGACAAAATGTTTCTAGTTAAAATGCCACACATACGACAAGCGTACCCTTTACCTTCAGAACATATGATATATATTCCTATGAACTAGACCAACACTCAAAATTCACATTTCACAAAACAGGACACCTACAGTTCTTGTAAACTGCAGTGTAAACATCATAAAATCACAATTAAGGTTTTGTCTGAAATGGACAAAAGCAAGGCAACTCCACTCAATGCGTATATATGACTTTATGATGTCATTTTTTACCAGCTACCAACACCTATGCTTTTTTTGCTTTTTTAGTTTGAAGGAAGAATGTGACTTATCTGTTTGTGCTCCAAACCTTCAACAAAAAAACACAGAATATTTGCATCTGTTTCAGCGAGTTTTACCTGCTATGAGCAAACTAGAAGTGTATTTATCAGTTGTCACAAATCGTAGGTCCTTGGCTTTTTAATGTTTACATTTTCGATCCAAGTTTTTGTATGTCTTCTTTATAAATATCTGGTTCATTATTGAAAGGTGATATCTTTTTAAAGTTTGAATGTGAATGGTTTTACAATTTTATTGTGTTAAAAATATTGCTTAGTATTGCCGTTTTGTATGCTGTTTGTAGGTACTGGTGCTCTGAAAATCCAGACACCAAACACTAAATCTGCCTTTGGGAAACTTACATCAGCTCTGAATGAACTACATTTAACATTCAAAGGCAAGCCTTGCAATATGAGATCTGTCAATAAGGTTTCCTTTATTAATAGGGACTTTCTGTTTCTGTCATTTGTGAGTCTGTACCTTATACATGGTCAAGAGAGAATATATTTACAAGTTTACACAGGTGATAGATAATCAGTCCAAGTTGATCCTCTCAAATTTTGACTCTGGTTGACCCAGCAATTTACTTACATGTTTTTAATTTAAACACTTTGTGACCTTTTGTGGAGTTAACCCTTTTAATCGTTTTGCCATCAAGCAAAAAAACTTGTTGGTGGATTTCTCACCACCAAACATTTGTCAAGACCAAGTGCTATAAACTTGTCAAAATTTACATAGGTGTTAGAAATTGATCCAAATTAAATCCTCTTGAAGTTTGACCTCAAATGATCCAGCGGTTCACCCACAGCCCCCCAAAACATAAATTTTTATGGGTCCTCTTCCCTGAAGGGGACGCATCTTGATTTCACTCAGTTTTTTTCTTTTTTTTTTCTTTTTTTTTTTTTTTCTCCGGTGAAGTTTGTCCATGCACTTTTGGCATGAACACTTTGATGAATTGGGATGAAACTTTCACAGATGGTAGATGTAGTTATGCAGATGTGTCCCCTGCTTAGTTTGACTTGACAAACCCAGTATGTACCCCGCTAGACCCCAAAGTGTAAAATGATTTTTTATGTTGCTGCACACCACAAACGAAAGATTTCTGTGGTGTAATAGTGTAATAAAGGCACCAGTACATCTGGTACTTGTGTTTGTGCATTACTTGCTGGAGGTTTTTGCACATGCCAAAATTTTAAACATTGTCAGAATTGGGTAAAATTTTACATGACTGGTGAATGGATCATCGTGATTACATATTTTATGCTTTTGGGTGTTGAACCCCAACAGTTACCGCACTAACCCCTAAAATGGGTAAGTTTTTTAAACGGTGTCGGAATAAGATGAAATTTTGACAGCTTGTATAATTTGTCATTTTTAGGTGTTAATTGTTGTGTTTAACCCTGTAGCCTCAATATTTACCCCTCTAGTCCCGTAAAAGGGTGAATTTGTTAAACATTGTCCGAATTGGATGAAATTTGGACAGCTTATAGAGTGTGTTACTTATATTTGTTGTATGTTATGTTCAACTTTGTCGCCCCAACATTTACCCCACTACCCCCCAAAATGGGTCAATTTTTTAAACAATGTCAGATTTGAATGAAATCTACATAGCTTGTACAGTGCACCATTTATAGGTGTTGATTGTTGTGTTCAACCCTGTAGCTCTATCATTTACATCACTAGCCCCCAACAGTCATGTGCAATTCGCGCTGATTTGTGTTATAGGAGCTGATTGTTGTGTTTTAGCCTCTTTTCTCACTATTTAACACTTTTTTTCTCAGATAGACCATGAAATAGAACAACCTTCAAAAATGTATAAATGGACTGAATTTGAATAGTTTGTACTCCATAAAGCATATTTATTTACGCACAGTGCCGACCACTGTGTTTTACCTTTCAACACCCAACTTTCTCATGGTTATCTCTTGAAATGTATTATTTACAACTTTGCATATGTGGGGGACCCATGAGTTTTTGCCTGCAGAAACAACTAAGGTTATAAAAGACAATGGATGATATGGGACCCAATATAAAATAAGTGTAGAAAATATGTGTTATAGTCAGGGTTCCCATCGACTTGAAACCAAAAATAAGGACAACCGAAAAATTACATTTTTATGCGAAACGAAACAAACGTTTTTGAACAAATCTTTGCATTTATACGAGCCATGACATATCATTTGCAATATTTGGGCTAGAAACAATGTGTTCCAGCAACTCGTTGTTCATAGAAAATACTTAGTGCATCTCATAACAGGCCGGGTCTAGTTTCACTATCTATGTAGAAGGTATTTGACTATAGTAATTGTTGAAAATAAGACAAAATAAGGACTACAGTCAAAAATAAGGACATTTCTTAGAAATAAGGACAATGAATTTTTTTAAGACACAGCCCTTCAAAATAAGGACAAATCTTAGAAATAAGGACGGTATGGCAACCCTGGTTATAGTGTATATGCAAGGGCAATATGTGCTAAGCCACCCTTCTAGTTTAAATCGGCTTCACTGAGTAAAGTACATAATCTAGGAGTTTCATGCCGTGTTGTTTGGTGCAATGTAAGGTATTCTAAAGAATTTTCCAACTTTTTAATGGATTCAACTCTTAAACCCCTAAATAATCGGTTTTAGTTTAGGCCAGAAATACAAGCCCTGAAAATGTGCTGAAATGTTTAACAGTGAGTTACTCATTTGTATCAAGTGGTTATCCGTAGGCCTACAGCCCAAAATATGTGTTAAAAAGTTCACTAAATCTTCTAATGGAGTTTAACGCTTTATCACTCTGGTCCCAGGGGAGTGATACACTGATTTACAGCTCAATGCACAGCGGACAATAAACAAGCTTGCTTTACAGCACACAATTGTAGGCTTTTTCATTGGTCAAGTACGGATTTCTTTGGAATCTAAACATAACCGGAACATTTGTTTACCATAAATCCGCACAAGCATGTGTGTGGGGACCCATTAAATATTATATAGAATATATATATCAGTATATTAGAAAGCCACTTTCTAGTTACTAAATGGGAAGTAGTATGCATAAATTGCAATTCTATGTGAAAACAATCTATTGTATTTGAAGTGTGTATTGATTTTATTTAATGCAGATATGTCAAAAACATTTAACATAAAAATGGTGTTGGAATATCAGCTTCCAACCACAACGAAATCAGAAGAACTTCGATTATCAAATGAGTTGCTGTTATCAGCTCTTCTTACCACATCTAACATTTGTGCCAAATTGGCAGGATTTCTTGTTGAAAATCTAGGTATTTGTTTAATGATTTATTAGATCAGGTGTCATTAAACTTTTTACACCGCGGGCCAGATAGTTTCTAAATGATGGCCATGATGGTTTCTACAAAAGCTTTCTGCAATCTGATTGAAACTCAGATGTTGCAACTGTTGGGTTACTAAGGTTTAGTTGTAAAATTATGTAGTGTGTGAACAAGTATCCACTATTGCGCAATGGTTCTTTATTCCATTGCAATTAACAATGGTAATTGTTTTTGCACAATTATTGTTATGAAGTCTTCACTGTGGTGTAACATATGTTCATTGCATCATTCCTACAAAATTACTTTTGCAACAAGTAAATCAACGTTTTATAGTTAACACAAGATATGTTTTATATATTTAGCTTGTGTTTATGTATGTAGATTTAGAATTTCACCTTAACAAAACAACAACAATCTGTAAGCAAGCACAACACATCATATAGATCAGGGGTTCTAAAACTTTTTCGGTCGCGCCCCACTTTACACTAATTATTTATTCTCACGCCCCCCCTAAAAAACATTAGCACTAATGATACTTGTCTTGTTTTTCGGAAACAACATACATGGTAGGTCCCCTTTAAGCTACTGTCAAGTTAGTTCCGAACGTTGGAAAAAGCCACTTCAAGACTGATAAGTTGCGAAAAAGTAGGCTTTTGCGAACACAGAGACACGTTGCCAGTATTCTTTTAAACTATGCATATGTTGCCCAGAAATCGTTGATTCACTCAAAGTCAGGGCAATCTCTAATGCGAAATTGCGCACAAATAAAGAATGTACAGCCGACTATATAGTACAGGGGTCACCAAACTACGGCCTGTGAGGTCATTTCATCCGGCTCACGACCCAATTTTTGGTTTGCCAAATCGTATTGATAGCTTTGTTACTGTCAAAACTTAATCTACTCCTTACGAAAGTTTACTGTTACGACATGTAAAATTAATATTACCGACTCTCAAAGGATTGCAACGCCCAGGATTGATCCAAACCCAGTTTATTATGTCACAGACAAAACAAAAAGTGTTAATTGTGCGCAAACAATTGCCTTATTGTGTCACTTATGACATAATATACAAGCATTCCTTGTAAGATGAGACTAACTATACAATTTAAGAGATTTTAAATGGGGTTTTAAAAAGACCATATCTTGGCACCCATATAAAAATCGCCTCATTGGCTAAGATTGAGAAGACGGCACTAGGGCATGTAAACTATGCGGCGGCCCGCAGTGGGAAAAGTTTGGTTAATACAACTGGACATCCATTTCAGAGTATTGAAGCGTTTATACTTTAAACAATAAGTTCGAAATCAGCGCCGACATAATTCCAATGCATTAATTTACAATTGTTTGCAAGTGAAAACTTTGCTGCCAGATTGTGTTGCGCCCCCCTTGCGAACCCTTCACGCCCCCCTAGGTGGGCGCGCACCCCAGTTTAAGAACCCCTGGTATAGATGAAACTATATGCACAAAATATTTTAAAATGACTTGATGCTTTCATGAACTGTATTTTAAAATGACTTGATGCTTTCATGAACTAAAATTGATTACTATGCAGATATTTTAACAAAATAAATATAAAATTAACCTGAAGAATGTAGCAATCAATAGGTCTCTGCAAGCAATTACTGCCTTTTATGCCCCAAAAACCACTGTTACAAAGTGTTCAATGCACTTTCTTAACCCAATTTCAGTACTATTTAGGGGTTTGTCATAGCTTGGTGACCCCTGGGTTAGGTGATGCTGTAGTATTTTTTGTATGGATAACAATGTTTTCAATTAAACCCTTAAAAAGAAGAATATTATTTAAAATAGGCTGTGTATTGTTTGTATGTAAACTGGTTGCTGTTGGTTTTGTATAGATTTTTTTATTTTGGATAATGTTGATGTCCCTCTTTCACCGTTTAATTTATTGGAAACTCATAAAAGAGCAGCCTTGTTTCTGTCATCCACGGCTGTTTCTTCTCCACCAACTGTGCCATATGCAAATGCTTTAGAGAATCAGTATCAATGCTCAAATAATGATAAACAAGAACTGTTTCAACAGGTAATGTATAATATGCTAATATTGCTTTGGCATAACATTGTCAGTACGTTCCAAATACAACTTAAGTATCAATGTATCTCATTTACCACTTGTTTATGTCAGCCTAGCTGCAGTCTTGCAGTAAACACCATTTGAAAACATGCTGGTTTTAGTTTGCTCCCTTAAATCGACTATGTTTATATTTTTTGTGAATAGGATCAAAATTGTTAGCTGTTTGTCCATGCACTTTGTCATGAAAACTCAGTGGTTTTCAATAGTGATGGACCAAACCCGCTTTAAAAGGTTCAGGCCAAAACCATAATTTTGCCTAAATCCTCTTTCTGGTTGATGTTTTCAACGGAACCTTGTGTTGTTCATACGAGTGACCTAATTTATGACATTTCAAAATGACTTTCATAATGCGAACACTATACTTAACTTTTAATATTTTGCAGTCAACATGTCGCGTATTTTTTAGACGCAACAATTAGTCAGTTCATGGCGATATTAACAGTTTTTGGTATAACATATTCGGTCAAAATGTTTCGGCCACCCGAAACTTAAGTGCATCACTAGTTTTCAACCTGTGGTACATGCACAGTGAACTTACCAAGTAGAATGTGAGTAGGTTTCTGAGGTGATTAAATAGTACTAAATCTAAACCTCTTTTCGAGTATTTACTCCTCACTGAACAGCCCTGGTATTTGGCAAACGATTAAATTGTTGCATAAACAGTTTTAAATTTATCCCACTAATTTGCCTTTCAAGATCTAAAAAATGTTGCACCATTTAATATATAACTTCTTCCTATAATGTTTTTGCTTGCCAAAACAATGATGTTGTCAAATGCTGTGTAAAGATAGGAAACCAAATGAATGTAGGTCACAATTATATGTCAAATGTAAGTACAGCAAATAGTGCATTTAGTAAACCATTTCATACGACAGGAAATACAAATTTGCTTCATAGGGAACCTCTTACAGTGCTTGAGCTTATTCTTAACTGTCCATTAAGCATTTTCTACAAATTTTGTTATTTTGGTGGTGGATAGTACAGGGGAACTCTGTTTGATGATGAAATCAAAAAGAATGTTTTGTACCTTTGGTTGTGTTTATCTATTTTTCAACATTTTACACACAAATTACATACATTTTCAGTTCTGTTTAGTTCACATGTTACAAATGCGTGGCACTGTTTGAAGGGGCATTAGTTGAAATAATGTAAAGAATTCAGAGTTGTGATGGCAATTCTGTATTTTGCCCAATTTTAATAAAAACAGCAATAAATTGTAAGAAGGGCAACACAAAAGTTTGTCTTTAAAGCTTACACCAGTGGTTCCCAAACTATGCGAGATGTCATTAGGTGTGCCGCAAAAAATATTGAAATTAAAATCAATCAAGTAGAGTAGCAGTACCAGGTGCTTAGACCACTAGGCCAACATGCTCCACGTCTCTGAGATGTTCAAATAGGCTATTTAACTATGAGAGTGACCTGTATAGCGGCTTTATGACCTCATAGTTAGTGCCTTTGTCAATATATGTTTAATTCAAATGTTCGAAGTGCGCCAAATAATTTTTGTTTTTTCTAAAATGCGCCTTAAAAGAAAAAAGTTTGGGAACCACTGGCTTACACAGTTTAAATAGCCTTTCATAATGTACCTTTTAATTGGATATCTTGTCTCCACAATCCTGGTTGCAGCACAGTGGGTAAAGTGGCAACTGGTTACACATTATGGCATTAATTGGTTTTATTACTTTTAGTAAAGACATGAGTTACCATTAGAAAATAAAATCTGATTTAATAAACCTGTTACTTAGAAGCACCAACTTAAAAAATGTTTATTGGCTTATAAATGTTTATTGACAGAAATAGCACTTTATTTACAGCTAGAAACGAATGCAAACAAACTGCATGTTTTGGAACAAGAAAAAGAACACTGGCTTCTTGAAACACAACTTCTCAAAATGAAGTTGGAAAAGCAGGTGTTTAATGTTGCTGCTGTGTAAAGTTTGTAATGAATTTAAAAGTTAATAATATTTTTAGACTGAAAAGCTTTCAGATGATTCGAGTCGACAAAGAGTATTGTCCATTTCACATGTTCCTTCAGACACCTCAATGGTGGGTTATTTTTCCCTTTATTGGTAATGAATGATGGTTTCTACATTGTAGATATTGTCTTGCAATCAAAATTTGAATTGCTGTCCCAATTTAAGAGGACGCTTTATGATTTTACTAAGTTTCTTTAATGCAGCATGTTTTTACATTGTTTTTTTTTCAGGGATGAACTTTTACAGCTGTTAGATATAATCGGAATTGTAATTATGTTTTTACCTCGAAAATATTGAGTACTGTTTTGTCATTTCCACATAAATGAAAGTTATTGCTTATGTTAAATATGTAGGTGAAATTTCGTGGTGATTGTTTTGCTATGGTCATTACCTCATAATAGGGTCTATAAGTTTACCTAACCTAGTAAACAACAGGATAATGTTCAACAGTAAGTAAAACAAGTAAATATTAGTGCACAGTGTATGTAGAGATTTAGTGGGGCTGCATGTAAAAAATGTGTCATATATTTTTGTCCCACACCACACCATGTTAAAGTAGTTGCTTATAGATATACATTTTATTTACCCAAGCAACAGTAGTTCTGAACCAACAAAATTGGCCGAATGGCCTGGCGCGCCTGACCCATATACAAAACCTGATCGGGATTCGTCACTCCCAGGGAGTGTCCTGGGTTCGAACCCCGTGAACGACAAAGGGCAATTTTCAGTTCTCGGACTGCCGCCCGATTGTCGATAAATACAATAAAAAAAACACCAACATAATACTGTATCTTACATCTGACAGATAGATTGCACAACTGGCATAGTGGTTCTCAAGATTTTTTTCGCTAGTAATGCACCACCAAACACTTTTTTTTATGTAAACATAAATTCCTTTTTTCTGTCAAATGCTGGCTTCTTCCACACATTTGATCAAGAAAGAGTGGTTCAAATGTATTCAAATTTTGACGCATTGGTTAGTTAAGAATATGGACAAGACCTTTTTAAGCTTGGGCTAAAGCTTAGGACTGATTTGTCCTTCAGAATCCAGAATAATCACACCACCTTTGTACCATAACCAATTAGCATAAATACGTGTGTGGTGTCTATTTATTTTTGCTTGCAAAAACAATCATGTGTAGCATTTAGATAAATAAGCATCATAAGGATATTGATTTTCATTATATGATTTTTTTTCAGCTTGGAAGCGTTCAAGTAAATGGCAACGAAACTGTAAGTTTTAGGAGCATAGCACAATAAATTATTACTATGGGTGACATAACAACCATATCTGATATTTGTGGGTTTTTTTTAGTGAAGGGAACGCATATTGTTTTTATTCATGCATTGTATGTCTCTTGTTTTTAACAAGAAGGAGATCTTCAAACTTTTTGTACATGTGGTAGAATAAGATAGTAATCTGGAATTCCTGAAAGGGCTGATTAAAAATGACCCGGCCAGTCACACATCTATTACAAACATAGGCGCCGACATTGATTTTATTCCGGGTATGCCGTATTATATGACGTCACAAAATGACGTCATATAATGCCAAATATATTTTCTGCGGGTGCATATGGTAAGAATGCATTAAAGTTGCAGTATATAAGCTTTACACAACGTAATTCCACCGCCAGGCCCTTTTGCTACTGTTGCAATTTAACGACCTATTTGCCGAAATTACGGGTAGGCAAAACAATAAAGATAGAAAAGATTTAGTTCGACTGTCACCTAACATACTTTGCCGTGCGTCGCAAATTACTTTAATGTTTAACATTTATCTTCTCTGTAATAACTATAACAAAAATGCTTAGTTTTCACGCAACAAAGCGCACACACTTCTGGCCTAGCAATCACAATAATCCTTTTTGTTCGTTTTAACGTCGCTTGTTTCGTTTACAACGTGTCGCATATTTAACGCAGTGAGTTGTATGTGACGCACAATTAATTTTAAAGTTCAGTGTACTTTGTTTCAACGATGTTCTGACCTGCCTGAAACTTTCGACAACGTTAATTTTTGTAGGCTAAGTACCAACCTTACGTTTGTGACGTAACATTGGGTGTTAATTGTTTGTTTTTCGGTTGAAACTAGCCAGTCGTTGTTCTTGTGGTGTAGGCAGTTACAACAAAGGTTGGGCTGTATTTTTATAATTTAGTTCACAAACGGTAAACTTTTTTATCACGTGGTTGTTGACAAAACACACAAGCGGCGTTTCTACCATAGGACAGCGCCAATACCTTTGTTGTGCTATTTACCACTTTTTAATGTTTAAATTCCAATGCTTCTCGAATACGTTTCACAACTGTAATGAATGCGAACAATTTAATGGTTGTGAGACAATAACCTAGATTGAAATCATTTGCGTATGCTACGTATTAGTCGAAATTATTTTACAAAGCAACAACGCATGACTAACATTGGTCCGATTCTTGGGTATGCGGCATACCCGAGTTTTTCTTCCGGGTATGCCACGCGTACCCGGCATACCCGTGTTCGGCGCCTATGATTACAAATATTATTATTTTTTGTTTGCATGTCCGTTAGATAACACATATTGGGAACATGTTGTTTTTTTATCTTTGTTTTTTTTACTTTGGGTAAAGAAAGAGTGGTTTAAACACAATAAATTTACATATGTGACAAGTTGATCCCTTAGAATTTTACCCCTGGTTGACCCAAAGGTTTATTCACAGGCCCCTAATTGAGAAAATTTAAGTGATTAGTCGCCAAGATGGCTAAATAGTTGGCGCAACATATTTTTGTTCATAAGATTGCTCGTTCCAATCTTGTCTCAGGCACTTGCCTTTCCCCGCCTAAACAATTAAAGTGACATTGCTCCAACCCGGTGGAATCTAATAGGTTGAACTAAAGTCACCAGGCTCTTAAGAAAAAGTCGTATTGAAAATAATTTAACAGACATGCAAATCAGTATGTAACTTTGTGATTGGATTCACCGTTTTACATGCTTTACCCCTGAATATTCTCTTTCTTTCACAGGTCCTTATTATGGGTCCCCTTCCCTGAAGGGGACACATATTGATTTTACTCAAATTGTTTTTGTTTTTTTTCTTTTTTTTTCTTCTTTTTTTTTCTTCCCAAAGTTTGTCCGACTCGTTTTTCCATCAAATGTTTGATGGATTTGGCTGAAATTTACACAGATGGTAGATATAGTTATGTAGATGTGCATCCCACTTTGTTTTTGTTGATAACCCCAGTATTTACCCCGCTAGCCCCCTAAAATGGGTGTTTTTACCCAAAGTTTGTCCGACTCGTTTTTCCATCAAATGTTTGATGGATTTGGCTGAAATTTACACAGATGGTAGATATATTCATGTAGATGTGCATCCCACTTTGTTTTTGTTGATAACCCCAGTATTTACCCCGCTAGCCCCCTAAAATGGGTGAGTTTTTGAACAGTGTCAGAATTGGCTGAAATTTGGATTTCTTGTATAGTATGCCATTTATAGGTGTCGATTGTTGTGTTCAACCCTGTAGTCCTAACATTTACCCCACAAGCCCCTAAAGCAGTGGTTCCCAAACCTGTGGGTCGCGACCCCAACTGGGGTCGCCTGACAATTTGCCAGGGGTCGCCTAAGGCATGGTTCCCAACTCATTTTAGGCCATGTACCCCTAGCCCAAATAAAATATACTCATTGACCACTTTATTGTTGAGAAAAAATACAGTCAATGTTAATTTAGAGCCTACTAATTTTATCCTTGGGGTCACTGCAACTTGGCAAATGTTATCAAGGGGTCATGACACAAAAAAGGTTGGGAACCGCTGCCCTAAAGTGTAAAACGTATTTGTATGTTACTGGGCACCACAAACGAAAGATTTCTGTTGCTCAATAGTGTTACAAGGGCAACCAGTTGTATGTTGCTCGTTGGTGGGTTGCTTGGTGGTCGTTTTTGCGCCATGGCAGTTAGAGGCTTGTTAACAGCCCTATGACGTCAGAAACATTAACGGTTGTTGCTTAAAACACCTCTAGTGGTCGAAATTTTAAACATTGGCGGATTGGGCTGAAATTTTGCAGTACTATTGATTGAGTCTTTGTGGTTTTTATATATTTCTTAGTTTGTGTGTCGAACCCAATTAGTTAAAAAAAAAAAAAAAAAAAATAATTACCCTACTAGCCCCCTAAAATGGGTCAGTTTTTTAAAACGTTAAATAGGACTTACTTCAAACAATATCTGGGGTGAATCTAATTTTATAGTTTGTATTCTACATAGTATTATTATTTAAGCCCAGTGCCGATCACTGTGTTTTACCTTACAACACCCGACTTTCTCATGGTTATCTCTTGAATTGCATTATTTTCAACTTTGCATGTGTGGGGACCCATGAGTTTTTGCCTGCAGAAACGACTAAAGTTATAAAAGACGATGGCTAATATGGGACCCAATACAAAATAAGCATAGGAAATATATTAATGTTTTAAAATAGGTTATAGTGTGTAAATGCAACAACAAAATGTGCTAAGCCACCCTTCTAGTGTTAAATAGCTTTGTTCTGCAATAAAATTGATCTCTTGTAATACTGTTGATTAGGTCATTTTCGCTGAAGAGTTATTGCAAAACCGCAGCACAGCACAACAAAGTGTTATAACAGTGTTTCTCAAACTTTTGTACCCAAGGGCACACCTATAAAACCAAAATTTTGAGGGAAAACCATCAATATTAAAATGGTAAAATCAGTCATATCACATAAAGCAACTATATTGTTATTTTTCAGCGCATATGGCTACTTTCAAGGCGGTAAAAAACACAAGATTTTCGCTTTAAAACATCTTAAAAATTATCATGAAAAAATGAACTTCTAAATTAAGGACCCAATGTGATATAGGAAACTAATGTATACCTGTTATAAGTACCGTAATTTTCCAAGTATAGTGCGCCCCCGTGCATAATACGCACCCGAAAAATGGCATGTCGATGCTGGAAAAAAGCCTGTACCCATGTATAATACGCACCCAAATTTTTACTCTTAAATCCGTAAACGTAAAATTATTTAAGAAAAAAGATCATCTTTTGAAACAACCGGATATTATTCTGCCAGTCAGTATCACTGCGCATGCGCTCGCAAACTCGATAGCGAAAAATGTTTAGGATGTGTGTAGGGTACATCGTGACAGCAAACGAGATCTTACTGGTCGCGTTCAAGCGGAACCGATCTTAATACTTGGAGAGAACATTTTTATTTTTAAAACACAAATAAAGTTTAATATGCATCAGATTAAAATACCTAAAAATCAGAATAATTAAATTCAAACTTATATACAAAATTTTAGTTCGATCCGTTGCATATCGGCAATGATATCACCCCATTTACGTTGTCGCTAAATGGGCAGTGTGCAGTATTTGACAATAACACACCATCAAGGATTGCACCATCGCATCAAACGATGTGTCGTCAATTATGAATTTTATTTTCTGATTTCAAGTTTTATTTCGAGGCAGATTTTCTTCAAAAATTGTTGTACCCATGCATAATGCGCACCCTAGATTTTAGGACAATAAATTAATTAAATTTTGCGCATTATACACGGAAAATTACGGTATGGCAAATTTTATGGGTGATTAATGATACAGTTAAACAACCTTTTCGCTATACAGCGACCAGATCCTTATTTCACCAACAGCCGCCAATTATCTGCTGGTTTTTGTTTTAAAATTAGCCTACAGATGTAAAGAAAAAGGTTTATATCATACATATACCATCTATTGACGCCCCAAAGGCCCAGATTAATTTCCAACTTGATGTACAGATTGAGCTGCACAATCTGAACATCAGTTTTAACTGTTTATTACGTCATAATCTATATTGTGACACTTTTTGTACCTGTTTTTTCACATTGTATGCACACAATAGGCCTACAAAAAGTCTGTCGCATATGGCTGCTGGGCTGGTACTCTTTTCAGTAACAAAAAAATCTGTTTTGGGCAGTTTGAAAATCAAAAGTTTTGGCAAAAAAGTTTTAATTACATCACGGTCGCCAGTACATATATTTTAATGTGGCCGTACGACCGCGGGTTGTACACCCTTGACTGAAACTTTGAGGAACAGTATCATTACTATCGTTTCTATTCATAACATATGAATTTGTATTTATAAATTAAATTTCGGTAAATGTCCGTTTAAATAATAGCTTAAAGTTTGAAAAGTAAGAGATTTAGTATAATTAGATAAAAATCTGACAAAATACTACAATTGTTGTTGACTGTCCATGGGCCGCATTGGAGGGCTTCAAAACTCGCGGGCCGCGAGTTTGACAGGCCTGAACTAGGGTACCCTAAACTCCTGAATACTAGGGTAAGCAGCATTATGCTTTAATGTATCCATTTGTGGCTTTTTGTGTCTATATAGATGGACATTTCAACAGAAGACTTGATCAAACAGCATATGGGGGCTAGGATGGCTGAAAATGGTTTAAGAATTAAGTCTGCAGAGGCAAAATCAATGCATTTTGAAAGTGAAGTAAGACGATCTTGCCTCCCAATTTTCTTTAATATCTAATCTTTACTTGCTTTAGAGTAACGCTCTTCATAAGCACTTGAATCTGCTGTACAAGAAAAAAGATGCAGTACAACAAGATTTGGACAAGTCTGTTCAGTCTGTTTCTCAGCTTCAGGTGGCTATTACATTTTTTGTTGATTAGTTATGGGTTTCCTTCCCTGAAGAAGACACTTGTTGTTTTCATCTTTTTTTGTATTATCTGTCTAACACTCGTTTCTTCCACACAAATTTATACACACATTAGTTATTTGTCCGAAGTTTGAGGCCTCATAGGCACCCCAAAAAAAACATGTTATTTATCCTCCCAAAGTTTTACCACAGTTTTACGCACTGGTTTGCGATCTGGAATGGACTCTGTTCATTCATAGTAACAGGTCAATGTTCTCACTGGAAGTAATTGTTATGGGTCCCCTTCCCTGAAAGGGACACATATTGTTTTGTCTATATTTTTTTTTCTTTTTTTCCGTGTAACGCGGATTTGTACCCACGTTTTGGTCAAAAAAGAATGGTTCAGACTTTTTCAAATTTACACACATTATAGATATTGGTCTAAAGATGTCCATGTGAATTTTGACCCCGTTTGATCCCTCGGTTCACCCACAGCCCCCCAAAACGTGAAATTTTTAAAACGACTATACTTGCTAAAGTACTTCATTTAGGAGTTACATGCTTTGTTGTTTGGTGCAATATAAGGCATTTCAAAGAATTTTGTACCTTAAAAAAAGATTTACCGTATATGCTCGCCGATAGGTCGCACTATTAGTTTTGTGTTAAAAAAGTGTAATTTAGAGTTGACTCGCACATAAGTCGCACTGAAAATCTAGGGATTTAAAAGGCCCTTTCCCTAGCTTTTTTGCATAAATAACTGGTGCAATTGGTTGTTTTTTAGCATTGAACTGCATTGCATTGAAACCGCAAAACTATGTTTTATCAACAAAGCGGGAAAATCCAATGCACGCTGAGCCGTCGCATGTGCGCTCATGAAACTGTCTCGCATTGGTATGTGCGTGCACGAGCGCATGCACCTGTATTCGATAGCACATTTCCACTACAATTCGCGTCTATAACGCGCACCCTTAATTTTTTATTGAACATTAGTATAAAATTTTGCGCGTTATACTCGAATAAATACGTTATATCCACCCAATAAGCCGACCGGAAAATACGGTACTTGTAATAGCCGAAAACTTTTAATTTTGTTCCGACTTGGTGGCGATTTGCACTTATGTCGAGCGGATAGGTCGCACCTATATATTTTTTTAAATATAAGGAAAAAAGTTGCGACCTATCCGCGAGTATATATGGTACCCATTTTCACCCCTTAAACCTCAAAATATTCATTTCTGTCTAATGCTGGTTTGTTGAATGCGTTTGGTCAAGAAAGAGTGCTTTAAATTTATTCAAATTTGCACAGATGTTAGTTATTGTTCCGAATTTGATCCTCCTGAAGTTTGACCTCAAAGGACCCAGCGGTTCACCCACAGGTCCCCTAAAACGAAAAAAATTAAAAACGGCTGTACTGACCCAAGTGCATAATCTGAGGGTTTCATGCTTTGTTGGTTGGTGCAATGTAAGCTATTCTGAAGATTTTTGTAACTTTTTATTGGATTCACCCATTTTTACCCCTTAAACCCCAAAATAATAAGTTTTAGGCCAGAAATACAAGCCCTAATGTGCTGAAATGTTAAACAATTGTTTGCAGTAGGTTATTCGTTTAGTATTTAAAAATTTGCCTTAATCGGCCAAATAGTTACTTTTACAGCCCATAATATGTGTACACTGTCACTCAGATAGAAGTCTTATCTCTCAAGGTAGTAATTCACTTGTTTACGATTAAGGCGGGTGAATGCAGCATGAGTGCTCAGAATTCACTTGTTTACGATTAAGGCTGGTGAATGCAGCGGGAGTGCTCAGCTTGACGTCCGGACAGACGTTTTACGAGACAGTCGTGTTGGTGATTAGAAATCAGCTGTTTTTGTGCACCTATGCTATGTTGTTTTATTAAGTTATCAAGCACATTGTCAGTTTTGGAAAATTGTGTTTAAAAACTGACCTTGAACGACAATATCAAGGTCAAAGCATGAGATTAAATTGAAAGTATTTTTCCTGTTCTTATTTACTGTTTTTTGTAATTATATGACAATAATGATGCAAAAAGAATACAGACAAAACTTTTAAAGTTGGGTTAAGGCTAAAGTTGGTTACGATTTTTCTTATGAATCTAGATCAAATGATGTGTATAGTAAATTGGTAAATATCTAACAATGATTGTGCCCTTTTTTTACTGTTACCAAATCGCATATGCATATGTGTGGGGACCCATTAGATTATGCTTGCAGAAACAATTATGTTACCCAATGAAATGTAGGTGCGAAATATATATCCATTATAAATATAGTAAATGGTATATGTGATACATCGTTAAATATGATGTAGTATAAATAAACTGGTAATATATAGGAAAACCACTATTCTAGTTTTTAGTTACTTTTATCACACTGTGAAGGTGCATACAACACATATACTTGAGATTGGTGTTATTATTTTCTGTTTTTTTTACCACTTGGGTATATTTGTACAACAAAATAATGATGTTTAATAACCACAAACAAAATGTTCGGAAGTTTGTATGGATGCTTTCTACTAGTTTGTTCTTTGGAACCTACAAATATTCACACAATATTAATACTATTACTAATTTGCACATACTGTGTGGGAACAATCATGTTAGTCGGTCATATTGCGTTTGTAGTAAATCATTAAATAGTAGCTATAAAATATAAATGGGCAAATACAGGAAACTGGCTTTTTAGTTTTTCTTTATTTTGTTAGGATGAACTGGCTGTAACAAGAAAAAGTTATGAGGAGCAATTAAGTCTGATGAGTGAACACTTGGCTGCTATGAATGACAAGCTGGCAGCTCAAAAAGATGAAATCAACACTTTAAAAAATTTGGTACATTAAGAACTTTACTTTTTCAATTATCTCATGACAATTTTCAGCAATGTTTGCCTATAACATAATCTGATTCACCGAGCAAAATCTTCTAGTCCGCACACATTTTACAAATTGCCTTATGAAAAACAGTAAACAGCTTACCGTATCCAGACATGGGCAATTCATCATTCATATTCGAATGTATTCGAATACAAGTTTTACCATCTTCGTGCTGTATTCGAATGATTTTGGCTTTCGTTCGATAGTACATGAATACATATCAACAAAATTTTCCGGCAGTTTTTTGAATAATACAGTTCGAATAGTTGATGTTAACTTTTGAATCAATAATTCATGAATACTAATGCTTGAGTAATTCATTCGAATACAATTTGAATTGTTGTGGGTCTTTGCCAACTTAAGAAGTTGCAAATTTGAATACACGATAATTTTGTACGAATACAATTTGAATTGTTGTCGGCCTTTGGCAACGTAACAATTCGTAAAATCGAATACATGACTATATTTATATAATTACAATTCAAATTGTTGTTGGTCTTTGCCAACCTAAGAATTTGCAAATTGGAATACACGGTATTTTTTTACGAATACAGTTCGAATTGTTGTCAGCCTTTGGCAACATAAGATTAGGAAAATCGAATACTGACTACATTTTTACAAATACAATTCGAATTGCCGATTACCTCCAGACTGGGAGTAGTCAAGATATGTTGCCACATATTTTTGCCAAATAGATTCGAATACAATTCGATTTGGCAGTAAATGTGACCTGATTTGACAAGTTTTTGTTTATGTTACGAAACAATAACACATAGAACTTTGATTGTTACGTTACATAAATGCAATTGTGTTACAAAGCTTGCAACATTATGACAGGTGAAGCGTGTTTTGGAAGCAAACATCTCATTTTTGTGGAAATTTATATAACGCAGATTTAAATCAGTCAAGTTAATGTGTCAAAACAAAGCTCGTTGGTTTACATTTTTACCGATAAATTTGCAATGCATAAACCCAAATGCTACTTTTTGCTCGAATACCTTCTAACCGCAACTACAAACACCCGAATCGGTGTATTCCAATTGTTTGCTTCTTACAACAACTAAACAATTCGTGAATACAAATAACTGAAACTGTTAATTCGAATTGATACATTTGATACAAGTACGTAAGTATTCATGAATACGAATACACGCTTGGACCCCGAATGACCCAGTGGTTCACCCACAGCTGGTTTGTTATACGCAATTGGTCAAGAAAGAGTGCTTTAAATTTATTTAAATTTGGACAGATTTTAGTTATTGTTCCAAATTTGATCCTCTTGAAGTTTGACCTTGAATGACCCTGCAGTTTACCCACAGGCCCCCAAAACATAAAATTTTAAAAACGGCTGTACTGACCCAAGTACATCATCTAGGACAGCGGTTCTCAACCAGTGGTTTTTGATTGGGCCACAGACCAATCATTAGCAAATCTTTTTTTAAGAATTTAGTTTCATTTGTGTCACTACACTCAATTTTACAAGAATAATGGCTTGGGGAGGAATTAAGAAGGAATGTAAATTAATTTGAATTAATCTATTTACGGTATAAAGTTACTTTGAGTTTCTGCAACCCCGTATGTTTATGATGTAATAAACCACTTTGTGATTACAATAAAGCCAGATAATAGCAGCATATCCATTTGTCCAAATAAAGTGAAACTGCTTGATTAAAGAAGGGAAGTGCCGTTTTATGATTTTTTGCATTTTTTAAGTTATTTTGAACTAATAATCTGTTTAAATTATGTTCTGCAGTTTTTTGGTTTGAACCTATTTCATGGTTGCTTTCTTTCTTTTGTAAAAATTTTTGGGCCACAGAATTTTTGTGCAATGAAAGTGGGCCACAAAAGAAAAAAGGTTGAGAACCACTGATCTAGGAGTTATGTGCTTTGTTGGTTGGTGCAATGTAAGGTATTCTATAGAATTTTCCAACTTTTAATAGGATTAAAATATATGGTCTTGAAATTCTCGTTGTCAGCTTGACCGTGGCATGACCACGGGTCACTAAAGGTTAACTTGTAGGTAGTACAAACACCGTTAAGAACGATTTTTTCGTCATAACGTAGCTTCTTTATTTTTGACAAATCAATACTTAAGTCATGTATAAATTGGGCAAAACGATATTGTTGAACACTAAGGACTGCGTGCTATTGAAAACGGTGTCTACGGCCGTTCGGCTTTTGCACCGTGAGAGGTTACTACAGATGAATAGTACTTGTTTTGCGAAACAAAGTTAAGTGAAAAACCATTTGTTATGTATACCTTCGTAGCAAATTGCTTTTTAATTTATAGTGTCTGTAATACAACTGTTAAGGATATCTAGGGAATTTGTGTGTAAAAACTGACCACAATACCAAGGTCAAAGCATGAGATTAAATTGAAAGTTGTTTTTTCATTCTCGTTTACATTTTTTGTAATTCTATGACAATAATGATGGAAGAAAAATTCGGACAAAACTTTTTAAAGTTGGGTTAATGCTTTCTAATAATTTGTCCTTGAAAATTTAAAAATAACCGGAACATTTGTTTACCGTAAATCCACACAAACACGAGTGTGGGGACCCATTCGTTTTTGTTTGCAAAAACAATCATATGTGTAGGTCAAATGATGTGTATGGTAAATTGGCAAATAGAATATATAAAATGGAAGTTTATTGGAAAGCCACCTTTCTAGTTAATTCATACAAATACTTCACAGTTTGGGAAGCGCTAGTAGGCGTATAGTAAGTGTGAAAGCGAAACAAGTTTGAGGAAAAGCTCGTTACTGTTGTATTTAAAGGGCGTGGTTTGTCACCATACATAGCTTTAATAAAGTGTCCCCTATAGCAAATTAAATGTCCTAGTGTGCTCTTGAGATCACAAAAAGTACAAATGATCACCAGTAAACACAATGTATTCAAACAGCGGCATGTTTAAGCTGATGCGCGCCTTGTCCCTCATGTTTGACGAATAAAATCTTCTTGTAAGATAAAGTTAGCAGAGTCTCACAGTTCTTGTATATATTTATACAATCAGTAATGTAGAAATCTTTTAGCGCCACAAAACTTGTCAAAACGTCATTAACGGTCGATTCGATTTCACATGGCCTAAGGCTACTGCAGGTCAATATATCTTTTGCAAAATAAAGAACAATTTCTTACATTTATCTTTGCTTCAAAATGGCTCCTTAATTTGTAGTGTTTCTAGTACTGTTAGGATTTTCAGGAAAAGTTTTAATTGTTTTGAAACTGTACTTGGACAGCAATATCAAGTTCGAAGCTATTAGAGATTAAATTCGCAGACGATTGAAAGTATTTTCTACCGTTCTCTTTGTTACTACTAGTACTAATTTGTCCTTGAGAATCCAAAAATAACCAGAGCATTTTGACAGCGTTAACAATTTTCAAAACACGTGTGTGTTGCTTGCAAAAACAAATAGTTATTATAGTTACTTTTACAGCCCATAATCTGTGTACACTGTCAGTCAGATAGAAGTCTCAACTCTCAAGGGAGTAAATCACTGGTTTACGACTAAGGCGGGTGAATGCAGAGCGGGAATGCTCAGCTTAACGTCCGGACATAGGTTTTACGAGACAGGCGGTGATAAATCAGCTGTTTTTGCGCAGCAATGCTATGTCGTTTTATTAAGTTATCACACACATTTTTAGTTTTGGAAAATTGTGTTTAAAAACTGACCTTGGACGACAATATTAAGGTCAAAGCATGGGATTAAATTGGAAGTATTTTTCCGGTTCTTTTTTACTGTTTTTTTTGCAATTATATGGCAATAATGATGCAAAAAATGAACAAAATTTTTAAAGTTGGGTTAGGCTTTCTGAAAGTTTTTCCTTAAGAATCTAAAAATATCCGAAACATTTGTTTACCTTAAATTTGCTCAAACACACGTGTGGGGACCCACTCGTATTTGCTTGCAAAAACAATAATATGTGTGTATAGTAAATAGGATATAAAATATATGAAATGGACGTGTATTAGAAGGCCACCTTTCTAGTGAAAATTTGTAATTTTCTTCTTCTATTTTTAGAAATCTAGGAAGAAATGATGAAACAAAATCAAGACGGCTACATTTTTATCCCATGAAAGTGCCAAGACACAAGGATGTTTATAAGTCCTTTCCAGATTTTACAATTGCAATCATGGGCATTTTTTACAAATAAAATTTGTGTTTTCATTTAATTTAATGTTAAACCGTCATTGACTTAATTTCGAAGGTTTGCTGACAAGTCACACCAAACGCTTTGCATTTTTTTTGTAAAAGTTGCCAAAAGTGTAGTAGAACAAAACGTTGATATTATTAAAAATGATGTTGATATTACTTAAGAACGTCGTTCTGCTTTGTTGTCGTGTAAAATTACAACCAGGATTTTAGAAAGTGTCATGAATGAAACGACTTTGACTTATCCACCCATTTTTTGAAACATTTTTTTAATTATTTCTGATTTACGCAAAAAGTTAAAACGTTTATTTACCGTATACAACGTGCAATGAAAATATATCTTCTTTGATTTAAAACAAGTGTTTTTTATGGGTCCCCTTCTACGAAGAGGACACATATTGTTTTTGTCCGTATTGTTTTTTTTGGTCTAACGCTGGTTTGTTCCGCGTGTTTGGTCAAGAAAAAGTGCTTCAAATGTATTCAAATTTGGACAGTTAGTTATTAATCCAAATTTGATCCTTTGGAAGTTTGACCCCGAATGACCCAGTGGTTCACCCACAGGCCCCAAAAGCGTAACGTTTTCAAAACGGGTGTATTGACTAAAATACATGAGCTAGGAGTTGTATGCTTTGTTGTTTGGTGCAATGTAAGGTATTTTAAATAATTTTGTATCTTAAAAAACGATTTACCCATTTTCACCCCTTAAACCCCAAAATATTCGTTTCTGTCTAACGCTGGTTTGTTATATGCATTTGGTCAAGAAAAAGTGCTTCAAATTTGTTCAAATTTGCACAGATGTTAGTTATTGTTCCGAATTTGATCCTCCTGAAGTTTGACCCCAAACGACCCAGCGGTTCACCCACAGGCCCCCAAAACGAAAAAAATTAAAAACGGCTGTACTGACCCAAGTACATAATCTGAGAGTTTCATGCTTTGTTGGTTGGTGCAATGTAAGCTATTCTAAAGAATTTTGTAACTTTTTATTGGATTCACCCATTTTTACCCCTTAAACCCCACAATAATAAGCTTTAGGCTACAAATACAAGCCCTAATGTGCTGAAATGTTAAACAATTGTTTGCAGTAGGTTATTCGTTTAGTATTTAAAAATTTGCCTTAATCGGCCAAATAGTTACTTTTACAGCCCATAATATGTGTACACTGTCAGTCAGATAGAAATCTCTCTCAAGGTAGTAATTCACTTGTTTACGATTAAGGCGGGTGAATGCAGCGGGAGTGCTCAGCTTGACGTCCGCCGGACGTTTTACGAGACAGTCGTGTTGGTGATTAGATATCAGCTGTTTTTGCGCAGCTATGCTATGTCGTTTTATTAAGTTATCCAACACATTTTCACTTTTGGAAAATTGTGTTTAAAAACTGACCTTGAACGACAATATCAAGGTCAAAGCATGAGAATAAATTGAAAGTATTTATCCTGTTCTTATTTACTGTTTTTTGTAATTATATATATGACAATAATGATGCAAAAAGAATATGGACAAAACTTTTAAAGTTGGGTTAAGGCTAAAGTTGGTTAAGTTTTTCCTTAAGAATCTAAAAATAACCAGGATGTTTGTTTACCATAAATCCGCACAAACGCGCGTGTGGGGACCCATTCGTTTTTGCTTGCAAAAACAATCATATGTGTAGATCAAATGATGTGTATAGTAAATTGGTAAATATCTAACAATGATTGTGCCTTATTTTTACTGTTACCAATTCGCATATGCATATGTGTGGGGACCCATTAGATTATGCTTGCAGAAACAATTAGATTATAAAGTGCCAGGAAAAAGATAGGGACCCAATGAAATGTAGGTGCCAAATATATATCCATTATAAATATAGTAAATGGATATGTGATACATCGTTAAATATGATATAGTATATATAAACTGGCAATATATAGGAAAACCACTATTCTAGTTTTTAAAGAGGGCACTATGACTTTATAAATTGCACCTTTGCCATACGGCTGTACTGACTAAAGTACATAATCTGAGAGTTTCATGCTTTGTTGTTTGGTGCAATGTAAGGTATTCTAAAGAATTTTGTAACTTTTTATTGGATTCACCCCTTAAATCAGGGGTTCCCAACCTTTTTTGCTGCTAGTATCCCTTTTTCAGGTCAGAGCATTCTTCGTACCCCCAAAACAATTCTGATGGAATTTTTCAGATATATGTTGCTAAATTGAATTGCTTTCATAGCTCAATTAAACGTTAAACCTGTATTTCACATAAAATGCAAAAATCACAAAAAGAAATTAACTGTATGTAGAAGATTTACAGCAAGACTACATTGAATACTAAATAACAACAATTGTTTGTAGATAATCGTTTTTTTAAGCAAAGGCCGTAATGGCATAATGTTATTTACAATACCAAAATAAAACAGTACTGTGAAATCTGTTTGAAAAGCTGCTCTGTGGCCCAATGATCTTCGTACCCCTTGATGTTCAATCTCGTACCCCGGTTTGGAACCCCTGCCTTAAATCCCTAAATAATAAGTTTTAGGCCAAAAATACAAGCCCTAATTTGCTGAAATGTTAAACAATTGTTTGCAGTAAGTTATTCGTTTAGTATTGAAAATTTTGCCTTAATCGGACAAATAGTTACTTTTACAGCCCATAATCTGTGTAGGCCTACACTGTCAGTCCGATAGAAGTCTCAACTCTCAAGGCAGTAAGGAATGCTCAGCTTGACGTCAGGACAGACGTTTTACGAGACAGGCGGTGATTAGAAATCAGCTGTTTTTGCGCAGCAATGCTATGTCGTTTTATTAAATTATCACACACATTTTTAGTTTCGGAAAATTGTGTTTAAAAACTGACCTTGGACGACAGCATCAAGGTCAAAGCATAAGATTAAATTGAAAGTATTTTTCCCGTTCTTTTTTACTGTATTTGCGCAATTATATGACAATAACAATGCAAAAAATACGAACAAAACTTTTGAAGTTGGGTTAATGCTTTCTGAAAGTTTTTTCTTTAAGAATCTAAAAATAACCGAAACATTTGTTTACCGTAAATTTGCAGAAACACGCGTGTGGGGACCCATTCGTATTTGCTTGCAAAAACAATCATATGTGTAGACCAAATGATGTGTATAGTAAATTGGTAAATATGTTATAAAATGGAAGTACATTAGAAAGCCATAGAAAGATTTATTTCTGCATTTTTGTAACTAATAAAAGTGAATTTCAATTTACAAAGCTTACGTAATGGTTCGCGCCGGTTTTGTAGAACCTCACGAAAATTTAATGAGATCAGCAAACCGGTTAGCAATTTTGCTTCCATTATCCTCAACTTCAGTCTTCTTTTCACAATAACCTTTGTCTCCAGGCACAAGTTTTTGTGTGAAAAACAACATTTTCTGCCGGCGCCCATGGTTTTACTGGATTACTGGTTACTGTCAAATATGACTTTTGTGATCTGATTGACAAAAAAAGAACCGACTGACAAAAAATTTGAATTCCACTACTGCTTGAATTGTTTTGTAATTGGTCCTGACCCATTAACATCTAAGAAAAAACTGGATGATTATATTCAACAATGAGTTTCTCAATGAGATCATAGATACTACATACACGTAGTAGTATCTATGATGAGATGCACAATAAATTTGCCTAATACCGACACTTAAACGGTTTAAGTGGTTTAAGTTAAACCAAACACAAAACGAAAGCACCAAAAGCACGGGGGATATACCACAAATGACCTCTCACAGCCGAAATACCCCCGCTTCCGTAAAAATTGCTTACACCAGATTACGCAAAATACAGTCGAAATTCCACCCCACATATATCCGATGTGCATTCGACGTTAGGCGCGACTCGATAACAGTAACATTGCAAAATGCAATCATTTTAATCAGCATTTCCTTCGTTAAAAACATTTTTTCAGGGTTCAGGCCATTGATTTGTTTTTGAATTTAAAAGTTGTAAACAGAGCCTCTGTTACGTCATAAATACTGTGGTTATGTGACAAATAAAAATAACACACAAAAATTAGTTGCGGTAATTTCGGCACTATTGGAAACGTTAGCTGTTATGCATGTCTTTTTCAAAGACTGGATATGCAAATATTTTTCATGGAGTTTATGGTAACGTGGTATCAGAAAAAGGTAAGCAACCATGTGACACGTTAATTTATTTTGGTGACCAAATCAATCATTGCTGCCCCGCGTACACGGAGTCGTAAAGGCGAAAGAGCATGACACTTGATTTTGGAGTCATGAGCAAACTTACATAAGAACTCACATAACCAACGATGACTGTTCGGTGCCGTACGTATTGCGTTGACTGTACCACGTACCTCGTTATGAAAAGCGTACCGTGACAAATGTAAAAATAGTACGTTACCTCAAGTACGGAACGCAAATCGAACCGTAGCCTACCTTCAAACAAACCACTCGGAATCGTGCACTCAAAGGAGAAGTATCTAAACCAGTGGTTCTTAACCGGGGTTCGATCGAACCCCAGAGGTTCGGAAACGCCGAATCAGGGGTTCGACGAAGGTCTTTTTGAAGTACAGTACAAGTACTCGTTTTTGTCACACTTTAGGGGCTATAGTCGCTAAAAACGGCAATTTGTATTTGCCAAATATCAAAACACTGGAAGGTTAGACTTACGCAGGGGTGTTTTAAGCTGATCTAAACAGTTTTTGTGGTACTGAAAAGAGTATTACCAGCCTAATAACCAGGGGCGGCTCGTGCTAGGGTGCTGCGGAGCTGCAGCACCCCCTAGATATTTTTACTTAATACACCTACCATAATATTACAAATAACTTTCATTATTTTTGTTTTTTTATTCCTTAGCAATATATAATAAGCATAATTTGCGCCCCCAATCACCTTTTTTTTCATTAAAATAATTTTTTTTGGAAACACTAATGTATATCTATGCTGGAACTGCAGCTCCAGTTTTCTGACGTTTCATGACGTTTTGCGGTTCTGCGCATGCGCACTTTAAAAAGCTACATGCTGGGCGAAATAGGAGCCAGGGTGCTGCGGCTCGCGCAGCTCCACCAATCACGTAGCGTGTGACCTGGGCACCCGGAAGTAGTTGTCTGTTCCGCGTTTATTGTGTGCCAAAGCAAATCACGTGTACCATCGGGTTCGACAATGAGTACAGTACGACAGTTATTCTTTTTTAACCATTTTTTCAGTTTTTGATTGAAAGGTTAATCATGGCTTTTCAAGATTCTCATTCGGTGACTGTAATGAGCTTCAGCAACTTAAGTTTTCGCAGTTATCAAGTTTTGAAAAGGTAAGTATAAAGAAAAAAGGGCGTCCAACGCCTGATATTCAACTTTGTCAGCCAGGAATGAGCCACAACAAGAAATATATACGCAGTTTTAATTCTGAATGGTATCAAAAGAAAAAAATGGCTTTGTGGTTGTGAAGTTAAAAATGCACTGTTCTGTTTTCCATGTTTCCTGTTTGGAGGTGATGAAAAATGCTGGACAAAAGATGGTTATACAAATGTAGTCAAAATAGGTGAGAACGCAGAAAAACATGAGAAGTCAAAGAAGCATGTGGACAATGATGTTTCACTTTCACTTTTGGGAACTGTAAATATTAAGGAAAAGCTTAGTGAGGCGTATAGACTTTTAATTATTGAACACAACAAAAAAGTGAAAAAAAAATCGTAAAATTTAGATTAGATCCAGACTTAAAAAAAAACACTTAGAAACAAGTACAGTTTTCAAAGGGGTTTCTAAAAAAATTCAAAATGAAATACTTGACTGCCTTCTACAAATTTACCGTGATGAGATAAGGGCCGAAATTGGAAGAGCTTATTTTGTCGCTGTCATGGCTGATGATACACCAAGTTAAATGCCTTACTGAAATTCAGGCAATATCAAATGCAGAACAAAACAACAGGATTTTTGAAATACCTGATTGAAGACAATTTAAAGTTTTGGTTTCTTAACACACCATGTGGACAGTATTTGCAACCAAGTGCAATCATGTGTATTGATATAATGGACATGTACTGTTTGTCTAAACAGTAGCTGCTAAATTGCTTCACAGGAAGTGTTTTTTAAGAATAAACATTCTACAGACAATATAGTGTTGACCAACAAGCACATCCTATTGTTTTCAAAGAAAAGCTAGTTACTGAAATGAAAATGTTTCTGTAGATCTGATGTTCATGATTACTTTGAAAATAATCTAGATGATGTTTTGACAAGTGAAATTACTAGGATGAAAAATCCTTTTTGCTGTTTCCATGAGTCCTTCAAAGGCAAAACAGTTCTTTTTGACACTGAAAAGGATGCAAACCTTTGTTAGGAACACCATTATTTCCAAAAGACTTGCAGTTGCAGTGCTAGTACTACTAAATAGAAAAAACAGTTTCTCAGTTGTCATTTGGAATCAAGGAAGAAGCTACCAATTATCATGCCCAAACTATAACTTTATGATTCATTTTGGTTGTAAAAAGGAAGCACAAGGTTTAATAATATGGTTTAAATTTAAGTGAGAGTGTTGTAAATTTTAAAGCTTGAAGGAGTTTTGCACTTAAAAAAAGCAATTATAAGCTATTTGCCAACAAATAAAGCAGCAATTATAGCAGTTGAGAATCTACAAGACAAATAATAGTCTGTACACAAAAATTCAAAAAAAGATGTTAAATAACAAGTCCTGAAACCAATGTAATGTGGTTGTTAAATTTGTCAGTTATGATTGCAATAAACAGCTGTATGGCTAGTTTTTTGTGTGACAATTATAATCTGTGAAGTGTCCTATAATATGTTGAAAACGCTGACTGTGACCATAAGGTTACTTAAATGAAACATGACCATTTTTTTAAATGTTGTCGAACTGAAATACTTCGACCTTTTTTGAATCATTACTTTTTTTTTCTATATTCTTGTTGTGTTTTACCGTATTTACAACCGCCGAGTTTCGAGTCTGTGTCACCTGTGTTTTTGTTCCACATTATTACTGCATGTTTTGGTGTTTGGCCGTCGCTGTGCAAGTAAACAAAATACACAAATGATATCGTCTGCTGTTTACACTCGTGTACATTATTGCGTAACAAAAATTACGTCACAATGGAGTTGCTAATTAAGATTAGTTGCTAATTAAATGTAGGTTTTCTATATATTGCCAACTTATATATGTTCAATTAAGGCTAAAATTTTGAACAGCACCCCCTCAAATTTTAGTCACGAGCCGCCACTGCTAATAACCATATGTGACAGACCTTTTGTACGCCTATTGTGTGCCAACAATGCGAACAAAACAGGTACCACAAGCATCACAATATAGATTATGACATCATAAACACTTAAAACTAATCTCCTCGCTGTGCACCGAGCTAGAAATTAATCTGGGCTTTTTGGGCGCTATTAGATGGTAAATACTTGATATAAACCAAGTATTTTAAAACAAAAATAAGCAGGTAAATGGCGGCCGTTGGTGAAATAAGAATCTGTGATGCAGCCGTCCTAGCAAAATTGTTGTGCACCCCTGCACTAAGGTTTTATTTTCTTTTTTTGACGCAACAAAGATCATTGTTTGCGTTGTTCGTAAGCAGAAACACAACGAAATTTTGTTGGCAGCAAAAGCTTATTACTTCATTATTTTCATGTTTGTGTACAGATGCTAAAAAACAATGCTTTATTTTGGTAAAAATAAAAAATAAAAATTGCCGGAATTAAAGCAATCATGAAACAAGTTGATTGTACTATTATGTCAGAACTAAAAACAAACAGTAACTGTTGCCACTTCGTTTGAACAAAAACTAATTGTGACCCACCAAACAAAATAGGTTAAAAACCTAGGATGTAACTGTGGGGTTCGACCAAAGGATGAAGAATATCGTAGGGGTTCGGCCTAGATACTGATGGGTGGAACAAAATCTTTTGCGAATGTTTAATAGCAAATTGTGTGAAAATGCTGACGGTTAGGGTGAGGTGTTCTAAAAAAACAATAACAATAAATGTTAGTTTAAATTAAATCACTGTGCTCTTTTCGACATGGCTACCAAACCGAAATCGCAATCGTAGAAGCCGTGTAGGTCACGTGTCCAAACTGTAATTCAAAACACACCAGCTTCTATCTTCACTCCACTTTTCTCTGGCAGACGACTAACAATGAAGATGAAGTTATGGGAACTTTGTCCTTTTCATATATTCGTATAACCAAACCTTTGAAATGCTATGCATGTCGCGCAATTTTTTTGAACTTTGTCTTTTTAACGCATAAATACATTAAATTTTGTAACTTATCTACACGTTATCAATTTTTGCGGGCCTCGATAGGAAAAAAACGAGGTATCGCATGTGTAACCATATTAAGTTAATTTAGATTGGTGAATATGATTTACAAATCTGGGAAAAGGCAGTGGAGTTGGAGGAAAACAAACAAGGTTTTGTTTCTAATTATGGTGGACAGGAATCTTTGCCTAAAGCTGAAATGATTGATTTGGATTTAGTGAAAGGTATTAAAAAACACTGAGGATTGTTTTTTGTTTCAAATTGTAATGTTTCCTTTGAACTTTAACACATGCCGTTGAAAATATTTGTTCAAAAACAGCGTATGTGATAAGCTGAACAATATTTCCACTGATAAGAAAGTGTTTTTGGCTTATCTCATCCATGATAACAGTAGATATAAGCTATGGTTTCATGATTCCTTATGATTAAATGGATTATTAGTTGGTATGCAGTTTAGTCGTACTGAATTAGAAAACCATAGTATAACCAACAGAGATATGGTAAATAATGAATGAGGTTAAAAATTAAATAGGATGTAAAATATAGAAATTGCAAATATTAAGGAAAACCATCTCTGTAGTTTATTTCTGTTTTCTTTTAAATGGATGCCTTGGTATCAATCCAATGTGTTTTTAATTCTAGGGTCAACATTTAGCAAAAACAAAGCGCAACATCATGTCCTTGCAACTATCTGGTTTGGAATTATTCGACAGCTGTTGTTGCCTGTTTATCATCAATGGTGGATACAGCAAACATCATTTAGGATATTTTTGGTTTACTTTGTAATGTATGTTACACAAGGAATGATCTTGTATTTGTACCTCTATGATAAAGAAGAATTTTTTGAGGTGATTTTATTTAAGTACACAGAAAAACCTGCCAGGAAGATTGCAGAAAATGTTGTTGCAGAAAATTTCAACAAGTGAGGTTCTAGTACCATGTTTACTAATGCAATTAGTTGGATTAATCCATTGCCAGGTAGTGTCCACCCAATTCAAGTTTTCAATTTCTGCATCAAAGTTTTCAAAATCAACTGGAAGGTGATGAAGTTTCCTCATTATTATTAGACTGGTCTTCAGCAGACTGTAAGTCATGTTTAACATAGTAATTAGCTTTTCATAGCTGGAGTAAAAACACATTGCATGATTTGTCCGTAGCCCTATAGGCTGGGACAAGGCTGCCATCGACATGGACCCCAAAGTAAGGACAACAGAAAAATAAATTTTCATCCTGAAAATTAAACAAACATTTTTTTAACAAGTCTTTGCATTTATACAAGCCATGACATATAACAATAATAAATTTTTCTAAAACGTTGCCCTTCAAAAAAGGACAAATCTTAGAAACAAGGACAGTTTGACAACCTTTGGGTCTGAAAAACAATCCCCAATGTGCTGAAAATGTAAGCAGTTGTTTATAGGGTGTTCCTGGTTTGATTTTAGCCTGATCAGCCCTGTGGTTATCTTTACAGCTGATAATATGTGTCCACTAGCAGTTAGACTTAATGGGAAGGTCCTCTGTGTCATGCATGAACCTAGGCAGTATTTTTGGTCATTATAATTGAACTGTTTCATCCGTGATACCATTAGCTAACATGTGCATTTTTAGTTTTGATTTTAGGTATTTCAAATCTTATCAAGTTTCCATACCCTATTGTTTAAAAAGATAACTACATGTCTCTTAACGTAAAAATGATAAATACCATTACCTGTTGATATGTTTCTACTGTGGGGACCAGTGTGGTGTAGAGGTGGAGACCAAGTGAAAATCTATGCAACAACCTGTTATCTGTTGTATATATGGTAAATGTTGTATGTGTCTAGCCTTTAAATCGCATGTAGTTTATATAAATTGGAAATATATAGGAAAGCACCTTTTCTAGTTTGTTTTTTCGAATGATTCCCAAAGTAAAACAACAAAAGCGAAGAACACAACATATCAACCACATTTAATATAACCCTGAAATTTCTAACCTTTGGTCCTGCCAATGAGCTGAGAGTACAGGAAGCAACAAAAAAACAGAACATTATCTTGTTATGTGACACAGCATTGCAGACATTAGACAACTTGCCACTCCTTTGCACATTTGTGCCACCATCATTAAGATAATAGTCCTTTTTTCATTCTGTACCTTCGCTCTCTATGGTACTCTTGTTTATCTGAAAGAGATTTAGTGCCCACTGTAAAAAAGAGATTTATGTGATTATTCTACTGAAGAGTAAAATTGCAAGAGAACGTCTCAGTCATTGGAATTTGACACAGTGTAAAGGTAAAACACCAACTTATGGGAATGTTGTAATATACATGCAGTCATTACACAACATTTTTGGTTGTAGTTGTAGTTCGAAAATTTAGAAAACTAGAATCAAACTCAGAAAATTTGTAACCAGCTCCACAAACCTGCTTTACACTCCATCTATTTTTTCTAATTTTATGAAGAAACAATAGATGGTTGACCTTATAGGGCCCTTCTGGCAGTTGAATTTTTGTACCCACATTTCAAACATCGAAAGGTGCTATGCGCATTCTGTGTTAATTGTCCTGATGAAGGTGACTTGTATAAGATCAGCCAAAGAATACAATTGCCAGAAGATATCTAGGTTGATGTCATGCCTGGGAGCAACAGCTTATATATAATATATATGTATATATTGATTACTGACGTCCCATAGAAATAACTTTCTGGTTAATTTCAATTTTTGTTCAAAACCCATGTATTTACCTGTATTATGCAATAAACTGTACAATCTTGTTGACAAATGATGAGCAACAGTTTGGTATTTATGGTCCCAATGCAATTTAATGGATGCTCTTAACCAGTGTGTGTATAACTGGGTTCATATTAACAATAAAAAAATAAACAATTGTCCATGCTTTTAATACAATGAGTTGTTATTACAGAACTTTGTCTTCTGCTCTTTTGGAACCAGTGAACAGTGAGTGTTTTGAACAAACACTGACATATGTGAAGGCTAGTGTTGCAAATAAAGTAAACCAATTGAATACAGGTAAGACCATGACATATAAAAACAACCTGGGGGTGTAGGACATATGTGAACAAACATATTATTCACTAAAGGTAAGGCAGTTTATCAATCTCTGTTTGGCAAATTTGTCAAAGCATAAGCTCATGCCACATCTTGATTCTTATAGCAGGAGTAACAACCTCTGCAGATCAAACGAAATCATCAAAACTAGTCCAGAAACAAGTAAGTACAAACACATCTCTTCAGAGGTGAAAATCATGGTACCATGTTACTATGGAATGAAATGTAGAAGTGTCATATCACATTATTTTGATGATAATTATGGGTCCCCTTCCCTGAAGGGGACGCATCTTGATTTCACTATGTTTTTTTTCTTTTTCCTCCTGTGAAGTTTGTCCATGCACTTTTGGCATGAAATCTTCGGTGGATTTGGATGAAACTTTCACAGATGCTAGATATGGTCATGTAGATGTGCCATCTGCTTCGTTTGACTTGATAACCCCAGTATTTACCTCGCTAGCCGCAAAAATGTAAAACGTTTTTGTATGTTGCTGCGCACCACAAACGAAAGATTTCTCTGGTGTAATAGTGTTATAAAGGTAACAGAACATATGTTACTTATGTTTATGCATTGTTTGGTGGACGTTTTCGCAATAAGGGGTGTTAACAGCCTTATGACATCAGAAACGTTAACGAATGCTGAAACACACCTCTAGTGGTCAAAAATTTAAACATTGGCCGATTTGGATAAAATTTTGCATGATTGTTGATTAGGTTATTGTGGTTTAGTATTTTATACTTTTAGGTGTAGAACCCCATCAGTTACCCCACTAACTCCTTTAAATGGGTAAGATTTTTAAACAGTGTCGGAATTAAATGAAATTTGGACAACTTGTAAAGTTTGTTATTTATAGGAGCTGTTTGTTGTGTTTATCCCCATAGCCCCAATATTTACCCCTCTAGCCCCCTAAAATGGGTAAGTTTTTTTAAAACAGTGTCGGAATTGGCTTAGCTTGTAG
Source organism: Phallusia mammillata (assembly GCF_965637545.1). Classification (NCBI taxonomy): domain Eukaryota; kingdom Metazoa; phylum Chordata; class Ascidiacea; order Phlebobranchia; family Ascidiidae; genus Phallusia; species Phallusia mammillata. The sequence goes on from NC_137253.1 coordinate 18,289,095, forward strand.
AATGTTTAATTTTTTGCTGTTTGCTGGTTTACCCTATAGCCCCCCATTTACCCCTAAAATGGGTGAAATTTGTAAACAATGTCGAAATTGGAGGAAATTTGGACAGCTAGTAGATTATGCCATTTTTAGGTGTCAATTGTTAAGTTTAACCCTACAAGTCCAACCTTTAATACACTAGCCCCCTAAAATGGTTCATTTTTTATGTCTTGTAGAATTTGCTATTTATTGGTGTCGATTGCTGTGTTGTTTATTTTGCCACTATTTACACCTTCTTTACTATAAAATAAACTTTAAATAGGACAAACTTCAAACAATGTCTGAATTAAATCAGATTTGCATAGTTTGTTCTTTTAATAGCATGATTATTTAAGCCCAGTACTGATAACTGTTTTTTTACAACACCAAAATTACTGATGGTTATCTCTAGAAATGTGTTGTTTTTAATTTTGCATGTGTGGGGGACCCATGAGTTTCTACCTGCAGAAACAAATAAGATTATGAAAGACGATGGATAATATGGGACCCATATAAAATAAGTGTAGGGAATATTAACGTTTCAAAATAGGTTATAGTGTATATGCAATGGCAAAATGTGCTAAGCCACCCTTCTAGTTTTTTATTTACCAATCAAGTTCAAAATCAATTTTGTTAGTTTTCTATTTGTAGGGTTGTAGTATTTCTCGAGATAGCCAGTTTTGGGAAGATAGTCATGAGTATGAGTATATAAGTGATTCTGATGCTTCAAGTGATGAGTCATGCGTGGAAAATTTAGCTGAGCAGCCAACCGAAACTGTAAGAAAGTATATTTTTACAGATTTTTGTCAGTCAAATGAGATAATATTATAAAAAGTTTTTATTATATTTAACAAGGTATCAGCATCTAATTTGCTGCCTGGAAGTGCTTCAATGAACACTGGTGTAAATAGAATCCATGTTCGTATTTGGGAAAATGAGACATGGCAAAAAGTAGATATTTCTTTGGTTGGTATTGGAAGTCTGATAATGAAAAAGGTAATCTACTACGCGTTTGTCAAATTTGTACAAAATGTTTTGAACTTGCACTTGTCATACAGAGGCATCTGAAGCTCTGAACTGTCACTAGGGTCAACCTATTATGGGCGGGGCTGATGATATCTGTGCCAAAATTTAGTGTTTCAAAGATTATTGGCAAATGTCATTTTTTATATAAACTGGGTAAACCATTCTCTGAATTTGCTTATTATGGGTCCCCTTCCCTGAAGGGGACGCATCTTGATTTCACTCTGTTTTTTTCTGTTTTTTTTCTTCTTTTTTTCTTTTTTTTTCTTTTTTCTGCCGAAATTTGTCCATGCACTTTTGGCATGAAATCTTTGGTGGATGTGGATAAAACTTTCACAGATGGTAGATATAGTTATGTAGATGTGCCATCTGCTTCGCTTGACTTGATAACCCCAATATTTACCCCGCTAGCCCCCAAAATGTAAAACGTTTTTGAAAGTTGCTGCGCACCACAAACGAAAGATTCAGGTCAGAAATACAAGCCCTAATGTGCTGAAATTTTAAACATTTGTTTGCAGCGGGTTACTTGTTTAGTGTTTAAAGATTTGGCTTTATCAGCCAAATGTTTACCTTTACAGCCAATAATTTGTATACACTGGAAAGCCAAAGCAAGTAATTCACTGGATTCACTGGTTTAATTGTGGCGATTTAATGCATAGCGGTAGATCACTGCCTGACCCATGAACGGGCATTTTACGAGGCAGTCTTTTTGATGAATATTAAGTGAGCACGCATATTTTTAGTTGTAGCGAAGGTTTTATATGTTAGAAGTGATTAAAACCAAGTCAGGCAAACATTGTTGATTATCATCAGGTTGAAAACTGGATGGTTTAAAACGCAATAAAGAGTCATTGTCAGCTTATATCCTGTTTCCATGGCCGTTGACTTTTAAAAGTCTGATCGGACTTTCTCGCGAGGCGTCCGATCGGACTGAAATAGCGGAAAAGTCCGATCGGACCAACGGCCATGGAAACGGGATATTAGACACTGTACGAAGAGGTCATTGAAGGTCAACTTAGGTATCGCTAAACACAGTATAGAATGATTTTTGCAAAACGTAACTTGTTTATTTTTGACACATGTACTCCAGAAACAATTTGTGAGTTATATATAAATTAGGGAAAACGTTGTTTTTGAACACCATGGACTGGGTTCTATTGAAAACTGTGTCAAAAGGTCATTAAACAGTTGTTCGGTGACCGCATGCATATCAAGGTATAACCCAGGGCATGTATTCTCAGATTGGGAGTATTTTATGTTCTTTTTTTACTACTTTTGTAAATATATGACAACATAATGTAAACAGGATATGGTCAAAACCTTTTGAAGTTTGGGTTGATGCTTTCTACCATTTTGTGCTTCTAAAAAAAAATCTAAAAAATAAGTATGTGGGGACCCATTCGTTTTTGCTTGCAAAAACAATCATGTGTGTAGATCAAATGTTGTGTATCGTTAATTTATAAATAGGGTACACCAAATATAAAATGGAAATATATAGGAAAGCCACCTTTCTAGTTTGTTTGGAGTTTGTCAATTGCTTTGTTTGATTTGAGTACCTGATGCTAAACTGCTTTGATATAAAGTGATTAAATTACAATTTTTTGGGGCAAATATACTCTGACATCTAACTTACAAAAGAAAAAAATATTTTAAACAGGTTCATATGAAACTATCCAACAATCTGGATCAATATTACTTCATTTCATTTTTATTTGTTTTGTTGATATCTATTCTTCCACTGCTGTACCAAGTTGTAAATTGTGAGGTTAGCATTTAACTATGTAAATTATAAATATTTTTCAAGTTTCTTTTCAGTGGTTTTAATAAATACACTAAAATAGGTGCCACAAATCTAGATGTAACCTAGATCATTCATACAGGCCCCTAATAGTGCTTGGATTGGTTAAATAAAGCATGGAACCCTTTGTAAAATTATTTTGTTAAGTCTCAATACATTGATGTGCCAATTTTTGCCCTATAATTTACAGCCGTGCCAACGTTTGATAAACTTTGACTTAGACATATGCTTCGCAAAGAATTAAATTTAGTTACGCTTCAAAACTATGTTCATTAAGTATTTCATGATTGACAAAAACTGCTTTACTAGCATTTGTCTTTTGCCAGTCTTTGAAGGTGTAGTAGCGATTCTCATTACTGCATCTAAGTCCGTCAGTTGGTTGGCTGCGTATTTTGGATTTATTGAGTTTCATTACAGAAAATCCTGGTTTGCATCTGTATTTTGGCGCCTGTTTTACCCTGAAAATGCCAGTTAGGGCTAGGAACTTCAAATTATGTAACGTTTGTATATTCGTTGATAAATTGGCTGCATATACCAAAGCCTCTTTACTAGTTTTACTATAGGAATTGCTCGATTTGTTTTTCGGATAAGGTTATGGAAATTTGTTTTTTTTTCTTGAAAAGTTTTGGAGAAGTCATGGAATTTATAAACGAAAATTGCGTGGGAACCCTGTAAAGAGCAACAAAGCGTTCCAACACCTTTCCTTGACTTAACCATCGTAGCGCCAAGTAATATATGACAGGGCTTCCCAAACGTTTTTATAGCGACCCCTTTTAATCTCTTAAAATTTTCCGCGACCCTTCACGGATAATATGATAAACAGTGCAAAAAAATATGTTTGTTGTTTTTATTGAAACGCCCTATTCAAGCGAAAACTAAAAACAACCTACCGGTACTCGAAATCTACTACTTTACATGTTTAAACTCCGACACCTTTTACGTGCTTTAGCCTTTTTGTCACATTGTTTTGGAAATATGCACTTGTCACAATTTCTTCGTGTGGTTTGGACGTTTGCTGTGCATCGAGAACTTACGCACGTATGTTTGCCGAGGATTTGCCGAATCAGCAATTTTAACAACGATTTAGGTTTTAAGTAATTTGTTAGGGCAGAAAATAAAAGTAAAAGCAAATCATGTATTGTTGACGCCTAAACTGAGGTCACGTTGGACCAAGTTTAGGCTGTTGCAGTGCTTTGCAAACGGATATTAAACACTGCTTAGAAATCAGAAATTTATTACCTATTTTTTTTAGAAAAAGTTATTGCGCCAAACAATACGTTAGTCTATAACTCTATATGTCATGTTTATGTTGCATTAAAATGCCTGTGTATTTCAAAACAATTGCAATTGTTGCGTTTCAACTCACATCTGTCAGATCAATGCCGTCACTACAAACTCGTTTGTGCTTAGCCGGAAACGTTTTAAAACTGACGTAACTTGAACAAAGATGCTATTGTGAGGCACACCACCCAAAGGCACACCCCCCAAAGGCACACCCCCGTACTTTACGCCGGTCAATGGAGTACTTTCTGCAAAATTGGTACAGCTCTCTGCGACCCCCAGTTTGGGAAGCCCTGATATATGACATCTTTATACTGTGCAATTACTTCTTCAAGAAACGATTGAAATTGCCAGTGTTTTAAAACTTTTGCTCAGATGTATGGGTTTTCTTTCCTTGAAGAGGACACATCTTGATTTTACTTGATTTGTTTTTATTATTTTTTTTCTGCCCTGCAGTTTGTCAACCTTTTTTGCCATGAAATGTTTTGATGGATTTGGATAAAACTTTCGCAGATGGTAGATATAGTTATGTAGATGTGCCATCTGCTTCGTTTGTCATAGTAACCCCAGTATTTACCCCACTAGACTCCAAAGTGTAAAATGTTGTTGGTGCGCACTGTAAATGATACGTTTTTGTGGTGTTAAAAAACCAACCAGACATATGTTACTTATGTTTGTGGGTTGTTTGGTGGATGTTATTGTTATTTGTATAATTTTTAATCTTTTGTAGAAGTCCTTGGAATTGTGCTGTGTTATAACTGTCCAAGTAAAATGCACAAAAAAATGCTGGAGTTAACCACCTGTAGCAACATGTAGCGACAATTTCGTTTGGTGACCTCTGCACTAACTATATTTAAGCTCGCTAGTAATCCTAAACTTCACACATTTCACTCGATTTTCACTTGATATTCAGTGATTTTTTGGTAAAAGATAAAATTTTTGGTAAAAGATAAAAATTACCTTGAAGGAATTGCTTGAAATTTTGCATTGATGTGCCACCGAAACACCAAAAATAGCATTACAAAAAGTTTTGGTCAGTAATAATGTTACCGGATTGAAACAGCTCACATTCAACCTCTTATCAAATAAATTTGGCAAAGAACCATATTTGTAAAATACATTTTAAGGTAAGCCAAGCTAACCAAGCATTTGTATTGAACATAAATAATGGTTGAATTTTTTCAAGTACTAAACAGTGTGTCTTTTTTTGCTCTGAAGCAGTTTGTTTCCAATTTAGGGACATCTCCTTCACACCATTTATAAAAATATGATTCTGGATGTTTGGAACAAAGAGAAAGTGTCATTTATCACAATTATTTTGGGAACATTTATACAAAGATTTGTGTTTAGTTTTGTTCTTTTTGTAATGCTTTGTGCAGCTCAGAGAACATACCAAAAGGTAAAATATATGTATGTATCAGCAGGCATGTCTGGTTCATACAGTTAATTCTGTTTTATTGTACTTCATGTTTTTTTTTTTAAGAACTAGAGTAAAAAGTGATAAGAGAGTGACCATGACATTGCATTAAATGTAGTGTCACAGTGTTTGTGTGGTATGTGTTCTATGATGTAAAACATGTTTGGTCCCATTCCTTTATGAAATTCACACTATAACTGTTGGATTTGACACAAGATTAATTATGGGTCCCCTTCCCTGAAAGGGATGCATCTTGATTTCACTAAGTTTTTTTTTTCTCCAGTGAAGTTTGTCCAGGCACTTCTGGCATGAAATCTTTGGTGAATTTGACTGAAACTTTCACAGATGGTAGATACAGTTATGCAGATGTGCCATCTGTTTCGACTTGATAACTCCAGTATTTACCCAGGTAGACCCCAAAGTGTAAAACGTTTTTGTATGTTGCTGCGCACCACAAACGAAAGATTTCTGTAGTGTAATGGTATAATAAAGGCAATAGAACATATGCTACTTGTGTTTGTGCATTACTTGGTGGACATTTTCACACATTTCAGTGTTGTGTTGACAAATATTGCTAATAACACCTCTAGTGGTCAGAATTTTAAACATTGTCCGATTTGGAAAAATGTTACATGACTGTTGATTGGGTCATTGTAATTTCATATTTTATACTTTTGGGTGTTGAACCCCATCAGTTACCCAACTAACCCCCTAAAATGGGTGAGTATTTAAACGGTGTCGAAAAAATGAAATTTGGACAGCTTGTAGAATTTGTCATTTATTTGTGTCAATTGTTGTATTTAACCCTGTAACCCCAATATTTACCCTTCTAGCCTCCTAAAATAGGTTAATTTTTAAACATTGTCCGAATTGGATGAAATTTGGACAGCTTATAACAGGAGTGGGCTTACCTTTTTAACAGAAGGGCCAGTTAGGAAAATGTAATGCTTACACAAGGGCCACACATCAAATAAACGCTAATTCATATTTTCAGCTTAACCAATGTAACAATTGACTGATCAGCAGCCTACTTGGGCTAAGGCAAATTCACACAGACTGGAGAAGTTGCAGTGGTGCCAGGTTGTTTCTCAAAAACAAACAGTATAACATTGTACTGACTAATGAGCTACTAGAATGCAATGCTGAATAACTCTATCGCAGTTTTGTAAAAGCTGTCTACTTTTCACCTCCCTCGCTCGTTTGATCGTTCTATGTGCCGATGTTGCCAGATACTAAATGCGTTTAAAGTGCGTTGTAACTCCCACACCTCGATTGTGAATTCGGAAATAACTTTGTCTTACAATTCCAATGATGCCTTTCTCATACGGATCGGTTCAGTACAATTTAACAGCCTTGATTCAAAACCAGCTGTTAAACATAACATCTCAGTCAATCTGCGGGCAAAAGTCTGTTACACCTTGACCGTACAAGACAAGTGTATTGTTGCAAAACAATTCTTTACCATAACAATGTGACACAAGTAAAACTTTATAAATGAAGATTGTTTTGTAATAGATGCTTCCTTTTTTAGTTCAACTGTATAATTGTAGTGGTGTAGCCTATGAGTTACATCGCGCTTCAAACAAGAAATTGATAGAGCAAAAGTTCCAACATGATGAACACTCATGTAGACTTATTTGGGGGAAAATAGCTGGAAGAAGATAAAGGGCCGCCAAAAAATGGAAAAGGCGCGCATGTGGTCCACGGGCCGCGCGTTGCCCACCCCTGGCTTGTAGAGTGTGATATTTATAGTTGTTTGTTACGTTCAACCCTGTCGCCCCAATATTTACCCCACCAGCCCCCAAAATGGGTCAATTTTTTTAACAATGTCAGAATTTAATGAAATTTAGATAGCTTGTAGAGTGTGCCATTTATAGGTGTAAAATGTTGTGTTTTACCCTGTTGCCCCAACGTTTACCCAACAAGCCCCCCAAAAAGGGTTCAATTTTTTGAACAATATGGGAATTAAATGAAATTTGGACAGCTTGTAGAGTGTACCATTTATAGGTGTTGATTGTTGTGTTTAACCCTGTAGCCCTATCATTTACTCCCTACAGTTATGTGCTATTCACCATTAATAGGAGCTGATTGTTGTGTTTTAGCCTATTTTCTCACTATTTAACATTTTTTCTCAGATAGACCATAAAATAGAAAAACCTTCAAAAATGTATGAATATTCTAAATTTAAATAGTTCACATAGCATATTTATTTATGCACAGTACTGATCACTGTGTTTGACGTTACAATACCAAACTTTCTCATTGTTATCTTGTGAATTGCATTATAAACACCCAAGGTTATGTAAGACAGTGGATGATGTGGGACCCAATATAAAATAGGTGTAGGAAATATATTAATGTTTCAAAATAGGTTATAGTGTATATGCAAGGGCAATGTGTGCTAAGCCACCCTTCTAGTTTAATAAATGTGAATGCAAAAAGGTGAAAAATGTTGAAAAACAAATTATAAATTTTTTTGTAAAACAAACCTGGCTCATGTAGAATGGTGGCTTGCCGATGTGTTTGCCAAACTAATGCTGACAACTTTAAAGCTATCATATACAATTTTATGCAGTGTATCAATTAAATACAATTTTATGCAGTGTATCAATAATGCATTGTTCTGAGCTTTGCAAAACATTTATTTTAGCCCACAGTCACCTTTTGCCATGCAGTAGACAATAAGCCATGCAAAATGGACAATAAGCCTTCCCCTCTCTCTTCCTTTCGCAGCACCTGGCATTCGTCACTCTGGCTTAACTCTGGTTCGGGTGAGCTGCTTGCTCAATTGGGTTTAAAATTTGTAGTGCACAACTCCAGACACAATTCCATTATGTGTTTGAAAATAATTGATCTATTTTTAGACCAAAATGTTGCAAATAGGCAGAAAAAACAAAACTAAAAATAAATAAAAACTGTATGTATCTGTAATAAAAGGGCATCCATAATACAGAAATGAGAAGAGAGTGAGTATGAAAGGATGTGCTACCAGTTTAAGTACAGTATGACAACTGTATTTGTGTTGTTGTGTGCCATGTTGTGGACTGTTTTTGTGGTGCTAATCGTTTTTAAAACATTTTTGTAGATTTGTGTTCTTTGCAGAAATAATGAATTTCTACAAAAGTGTACAATAGTTTAGTAAAATTCTTTATTTTGCTTCTAGAGACTGTTATTTGCAAAATATTTCTCACACTTAACATCAAGTCGCTGTGCCAGGAAATCTCATCTTCCACATTTTCGGTTGAACAAGGTAACTATTACAGGTTTTCCAAAAGTTTAGTGGCAGTTCAACTTTGAAAGATTACTTTTTACATTTTGAGACTGAGCAAAATAGATCTATAGAATGCATTATGGCAGATATGCAAAATCCAATTTCTAATTTTTGTGATTAGCCATGCTTTTTTCTGAAAAACAACTGAAAACTGTCTAAGCATTTTTTTGTCTTTTAACCAGTTTTGTTTGTTTACACACAGCTTTTGATTTCACTCTGTTTTTTTTCTCCCCTGGTTAAGTTTGTCCATGCACTTTTGGCATGAAATCGTCGGTGATTTGGATAAAATTTGTAATTATGTAGATGTGCCATCTGCTTCTTTTGACTCAAAAGCCTCAGTTATACCCTGCTAGCCCCCAAAGTGTAAAACATTTTTGTATGTTGCTGTACACCACAAACAAAGGTGGTGTATTAGAGTAGGAAAGACAACGTAACATGCATTGCTCTTGTTTGTGCATTGCTTGGTGAAAGTTTTTGCACATGGTAGTCGAGGAGGTGTTAACATCCTTCTGACATCAGAAGCATTAATGAATGCTGTTCAAAACACTTCAAGTGGTCAAAATTTCAAACATTGGCCAAAATGTCTAAAATTTTACAGGACTATTGTTTGGTTCATTGTGGTTTAGTTATGGGAACCCTTCCCTGAAGGGGACACATATTGATTTTACTCAAATTGTTTGTTTGTTTTTTCTTTTTTTTTCTTCCCGAAGTTTGTCCGACTCGTTTTTCCATCAAATGTTTGATGGATTTGGCTGAAATTTACACAGATGGTAGATATAGTTATGTAGATGTGCATCCCACTTTGTTTTTGTTGATAACCCCAGTATTTACCCCGCTAGCCCCCTAAAATGGGTTATTTTCTTTCCAAAGATTGTCTGACTCATTTTTCTATCAAATGTTTGTTGGATGTGGCTGAAACTTATACAGATGGTAGATAAAGTTATGTAGATGTGCTTCCCACTTTGTTTGTCCAAATAACCCTAGTATTTACCCCGCTAGCCCCCTAAAATGGGTGAGTTTGTAAACAGTGTCAGAATTGGCTGAAATTTGGATAGCTTAGTAGAGCATGCCATTTATAGTTGTCGATTGTTGTGTTCAACCATGTAGCCCTAACATTTACCCCACAAGCCCCCAAAGTGTAAAACGTATTTGTATGTTATTGGACACCACAAATGAAAGATTTCTGTTGCTCAATAGTGTTACAAGGGCAAGCAGTTGTATGTTACTCGTTTGTGACTTTGTGGATTGCTTGATGAACATTTTTGTGCCATGGCAGTTAGGGGGTTGTTGCCCTATGACGTCAGAAACATTAACGGTTGTTGCTCAAAACACCTCTAGTGGTTGACATTTTAAACATTGGCGGATTTGGCTGAAATTTTGCAGTACTATTGATTGATTCATTGAGGTTTCCTATTTTTTTGTTTGTGTGTCGGACCCCATTAGTTACCCTACTAGCCCCCTAAAATGGGTCAGTTTTCTAAACAGTGTCGGGATTGGATAAAATTTGGGTAGTATGTGGACTATGCTATTTGTAGGTTTTAATTGATGTGTTTTACCTTTTAGGAATTTAGCCCCAACATTTAATCAACTAGCCCCCTAAAATAAATGAACTTTTAAAAAACATCCTACCGTAATTTTCCAAGTATAGTGCGCCCCCGTGCATAATACGCACCCTAAAAATGGCACGTCGATGCTGGAAAAAAGCCTGTACCCATGTATAATACGCACCCAAATTTTTACTCTTAAATCCGTAAACGTAAAATTATTTCAGAAAAAAGATCATCTTTTGAAACAACCGGATGTTATTCTGCCGGTCAGTATCACTGCGCATGCGCTCGCAAACTCGATAGCGAAAAATGTTTAGGATTTGTGTAGGGTACATCGTGACAGCAAACGAGATCTTACTGGTTGCGTTCAAGCGGAACCGATCTTAATACTTGCAAAACATTTTTATTTTTAAAACACAAATGAAGTTTAATATGTATCAGATTAAAATACCTAAAAATCAGAATAATTATGGGTCCCCTTCTTTTTTTTTTTTTTTTTTTTTTTTTCTTTTTTTTTCTTCTACCCAAAGTTTGTCCGACTCGTTTTTCCATCAAATCCTTGATGGATTTGGATGAAATTTACACAGATGGTAGATGTAGTTATGTAGATGTGCATCCCATTTTGTTTTTGTTGATAACCCCAGTATTTACCCCGCTAGCCCCCTAAAATGGGTATTTTCCCCTGAAGTTTGTCTGACTCGTTTTTCTATCAAATGCTTGATGGATGTGGCTGAAACTTATACAGATGGTAGATATAGTTATGTAGATGTGCATCCCACTTTGTTTGTCCAAATAACCCTAGTATTTACCCCGCAAGGGGTGAGTTTGTAAACAATGTCAGAATTGACTAAAATTTGGATAGCTTGTAAAGTATGCCAATTATCGTTATTGCGCGATTGCAGTTCGGGGGTTGTTAACAGCCCTTTGACGTCAGAAACATTAACGGTTGTTGCTCAAAACACCTCTAGTGGTTGACATTTTAAATGTTGGCAGATTGGACTGAAATTTTGCAGTACTATTGATTGAGTCATTGTGGTTTCCTACTTTTAAGTTTGTGTGTGTTGAACCTCAATTAGTTATCCTACTAGCCCCCTAAAATGAGTTTTTTAATTTAAATAGTTTGTACTCCATATAGCATATTTAGATATGCACAGTACCAATCACTGTGTTTGTCTTCACAATACCAAACTTACTCATTGTTATCTATTGAATTGCATTATTTTCAACTTTGCATGTGTGGGGACCCATGAGTTTTTGCCTGCAGAAACAACCAAGGTTATAAAAGACGATGGCTAATATGGGACCCAATACAAAATAAGCATAGGAAATATATTTATGTTTTAAAATAGATCATAGTGTATGTGCAAGGGCAATATGTGCTAAGCCACCCTTCTAGTTAAATTCAAACTTATATACAAAATTTTAGTTCGATCCGTTGCATATCGGCAAAGATATCACCCCATTTACGTTGTCGCTAATTGGGCAGTGTGCAGTATTTGACAATAACACACCATCAAGGATTGCACCATCGCATCAAACGATGTGTCGTCAATTATGAATTTTACTGACTAAGTGTGTTGGGCAGGATGGCTAAATGTGATGCGCGATTGACAACAAACAAGAAGAAAGGTCTGATTTCAAGTTTTATTTCGAGGCAGATTTTCTTCAAAAATTGTTGTACCCATGCATAATGCGCACCCTAGATTTTAGGACAATAAATTAATTAAATTTTGCGCATTATACACGGAAAATTATGGTAATTATATGAAATTTTGCAAAGTTTATTAAACATACTAAGTCTTCAAATGTTATGTTTTGCCCTGTAGCACCACAACTTAACCAACTAATTCCCAAAATGGGTGACCCTTTTCGCAATGTTCGAATTGAATGAAAACCAGACAGCTTGTAGAATTTATCTAAATTTATATAGTTTGTACTCTACATAGTATTATTATTTAAGCCCAGTGCCGATCACTGCGTTTTACCTTACAACACTAAACGTTCACATGGTTATCTTGAAAATGAAATGCATTTATCTACAACTTTGCATGTGTGGGGACCCATGAATTTCTGCTTGCAGAAACAACTAAGGTTATGAAAGACAGTAGATGGTATGGGACCCAGTATAAAATAAGCATAGGAAAAATATCAATGTTTTGAAATAGGTTTTAGTGTATATGCAAGGTAACATGTGCTATGCCACCCTTCTAGTTTTTATTAGTTTGGGTGTAGACCCCCAGCAGTCACCCCACTAGCCCCCCTAGAAATGAGTTAACTTTTTAAACAGCATCTGAATTGGATGAAATATGGGCAGTTTATAGAAATCACCATTTTGAGGTGTTGATTAATGTGTTTTTACCTGTAGCCCCTAAGATGGGTGAAATTGGTAAACAATGTCATATAGGATATCATTTGGGTAGCTCATAGATTATGCCATTTTTAGGTTTCGATTGTTAAGTTTTACCTCGAAGCCCCATTATTTACCTCACTAACCTATAAAATGGTTAAATTAAACAAACATTGGCCAGATTTAATGAGCTTTGTATTTTTGTATTTTAAGTTATGATGGTGCACATAATACAGAACCAAAAACACTTCCTCAACTAAGAATTAATTTTCAATATAAAATTTTAACAGGTTCAAAACATCAAAATTTGGTTATCCTTGAGATCATATCTTCGCAGGAGAGGCCCTCAACGCTCTGTTGATGTTATTGTTTCATCTGCATTTTGCTGCTCTGTTTGTTTACTTTGTTTTACAACAATTCAGGTAACAATTCAGGTGTTATTATAGTACACTTTTTTAGGTTTTAATGGGCTTTTACTATTTTCCAGTTAATGAACTCTCCAGAAACATTTATGTCATCAATGCTGTACTGGGATTGTTTGGTGCTATTGCTTGCTTTGGGCATTTTTCTTCTGCATTTTATCACTGTTGGTGCAAAAATTAACAAAAACTACAGCAATGTTTCAGTTATACTAACTGAACAAATGAATTTATACTTTCAAGTATGATTCTACCATATTCAGTTATATTTACTTTTTAGCAAAGTAATGGCTTTGGTTGCATTTTAGCAGACTTACAACAGTAAAAAAATTGTTTCAATTCTTTCCTTATTATGGGTCCCATTTCCTGAAGGGGATGTATATTGATTTCACTCTTTTATTTTCTTATTTTTCTCCCATGAAGTTTGTCCATGCACCTTTGGTGTGAACTCTTTGACGGATTTGGATGGAACTTTCACAGATGGTAGATATGGTCATGTAGATGTGCCATTTGTTTTGTTTGACTCGTTAGCCCAACTTTTTATCCAGTTACCCCCTAAAATGGGTGAATTTTTAAACAACGTCCAAATTGAATGTAATTTGGATAGCTTAAAGAGTTTGCCATTTGTGGGTGTCGATTGTTATGTTTCACCCTGTAGGCCAAATATTAAACCCACTATCCCCCAAATTTTCTAAAGAATGTCAGAATTTAATGAAATTTGGATAGCTCCTAGAGTTTGCCATTTGTTGTGTTTCATCCTGTAGCCCCAATATTTAATCTGCTCGCCCCTCAAATAGATTTTTAAAAAATGTTTGAATTGAATGAAATTTTGCCAGTTTGTTGGTTTTGCCATTTATGGGTATTGATTATTGTGTTTCAGCCTGTGACTGTCTTTTAAAATCAGGCAAACTTATAACAATGTCCGAATGCATATTTATAAACCCTGAAATGCATTATTTATAACCTTGCATGATTGGGGACCAATGAGATCTGCCTGCAGAAACAAACCAAGGTTAAAAAAATATCAATTTAAAATAAGCATCTGATATATATTATTGTTTTAAAACAGGTTAATGTGTATGTGCAATGGCAAAATATGCTAAGCCACCCTTGTAGTTTATTTACTGTATCTCAGACACCCAAGCTGTGGCAAATGATCCCTTTGATTGCACACAGCCAGAAAAGACTGCGACTCAACAATAAACACAGCAGCAACATCTGCGTCAGCTATTTGCCAGTGTTTGCAATACTACATTGATTTTCTAGACATTGGTTTCTGGGCTTACCTGATTTTGTAAAATGCTAGTAGTACAATACAACTTTGGCAAGATGACCTAAAGCAGGGCTACTCAATTAGTTCTGTCAAAGGTCCGGGCACTTCTGTCAGTAATGCAAATGCAACATGTCTTAGCCAATATTGGTCATAGCTAGTGGGAAGAATTGCGGTCCAAGATGAACACATTTGATCACATCGATGTTTATGTCGGTACATTCACACAACGACATACGGAATATATTTTGTCTAGTTTGCAGGATTACTTCATATGGCAATGGTTTTGATAATTGTGTTGTGGAATAATGAACCATTTTCGTCACAGTTTAGCATTCTGACCTCGCATAAGATTTTGGAAAGACTATGGGCCCCTCGCCGCCACCCAAAAATCACTATGTGGACCCCAGTTTTAAAACTGCTCCTATGTATAAATGAGCAAGTAATTAAAACACAATATAGTATATGCAGCCATAATCAAACAATGTCTTGAGGTCCACATCCAATGCCTCAAAGGTCCGGATATGGACCACGGTCCGCCAATTGAGTAGCCCTGACCTAAAGGATCTGGTTGAACAAATGAAACATGTTATCAGTCCTTGTTTTTGTTTTATTTTTTTGTATCCTAATTAGTGTTGTTTAAATTTACACCAACAATAGTTAGTTATCCCAAGTTCTCTAATTTTGACATAGTTGGTTAGTGCAAAGTATTTTCAAGTTTTCTGTGAGGAATTTTTAAATTCAGCTTTTTACCTCCAATGTACAATTTTATGTTTACTAGCTCTTAAACAGAAATGTAAACCCTAACTGACGCATTTAAGAAACAGTCGTTTTTGTTTCTTGAAAAACAGTCGTTTTTGTTCCCTTTCGAGCACTAGTTTCGTTTGTTAGCATGGCATGAATGTGCAAATTTAATGCTCAGGTCAGTTTGTGCAACTGCTCAGCCGAGCACTGAGCTAAAGAAACAGCGATGCTCGGTACGGAGTAATCGGGTTCTGACTCGGTTTGGCCCATCCCTAATACTTACTAAAGTATGAGATTCAGGAGTGTGGTGGTATGTTTTAACAGTTTTTTTATTCTTTTTTTAACTATTATAATAGTGCAAAAAGAACACAGGCAAAAATGTTAAAAGTTTGGGTTGATGTTTTTTACTGCTTTATTTTTGAAATCTAGAAATATTTACATCATATTAATACTATTACTAAATTGCATGTACACTTGTGTGGGATGCATTTGTGTCTTCTGGCAAAAATAACCCTGTTAGTAGGTAAAATGGTGTGATTGACAATATTTAAACTACCTTTCTAGTTAGCAGTTTGTCTTGTTAGTTTGCTGCCATTTACAGATTTTTGCCATATGATTGGATGTTTTTCAACAAACCTATGATGTACATTTTCAGTTTCGAGGCAGGCTTGCATGATTTATTAGTTTCACATAAAAATATTGCATGATACGTTGTTTATATGAGGTAAAGCATTTGTGTTTCAGAGAGACCACATTAAAAGAGTAATGCTTTTTTGACTGCAGATCAACATTTGATTACTACATGCCAACATATATTGCAAAACCTGGTTAATAACAATTTATTCCACCTGTTTCAATTTATCAGTGTTTATTCATATCTTTAAGGTTTTCTAGCAGAAGTTACAACTTTTTTAAAGCTGATATTAGATGTAAATATCCCGACCTGAGCAATGTTGTGTCTGGACTACGTTAACAGTGCCCAACTACATCATGTTTTTTTGTTAACTTTTAATGGAATTAGATGTATTTAAAGTATTCATTTTCTCCATTGTTCTTTTTCACCACTTTATCATGTAAGTTATGTGGACAAGAAGTTTAAATGCCAAGGTTGAGTTTAACATGTTGCTGGTGGGTGGCCATTTGTTTCTCGTTGCACAAACAGTTATGTTGTTCAATGCTGTTTAAAGATAGGTACCTAGTTGAAATATGTTGTAAGTTTGGTAAATAGTATAGAACCATTATATAGAATGTAGCTTGGATAAATAGCCAATATATTGAAAAGGTGCTTTCCTTGTTTTTGTGTAAAAAGGTGGGGCCTCTATTGAGGTAACAAATGTATACTAATCAAATTGCGTAACATCGTAAATGATTCGGTCGATTCGGTCAAATTTATTTTGCAAAACTGCCAAATATTCCGTTGCGGCCGAACCCAAATTAAGTAGATTCGGTACATCTCTTTGAGTACCTAGTGGATTTTGTGCAAAACAATTGTTTTGTTTTATAGATGGACAAAACCCCCCTTAAAAAGGAACAACTGCAACTGGTTAATAGTGTCTTAACAAATGCTACAAAACTTATTAAGGTCAGTATAAAAAAAGATGAAGCGATGTAACTTTGAGGTGATAATACTTTATTTATTTGTTTTAACTTGTTTTACATCATTTCCTGGATTAATTAATTTTGTGTGTGCATTAATATTTTTATTTATTCACATGAATTTGCTTGCATGTTGCCATTTTATTGTTGCTGTTTACATGCTATATTGTTTATACAAGGCAGATTTCAACAAATTTGTATGTGATTGATTACAAGATGCCATATCACAGATAAAAGATGGTCTAGTTGATTAAAAGTGTTTAAACAGGTACTAACTCACCACACTTTCATTTGAAGGAAATTGAAACCCCATACAGCCTTTATGGACTTGCAATGAATCCTTTGTTATACAACATTACACGAGTGATTATATTGTCTGCCTTCTCTGGAGTTATGAGTGAGATGCTGGGTTTTAAATTAAAGTTAAGTTGACTGTTTTAAATAAATAACATCTAAAACGATATTTAACCTTCAGTCTATTGCAATGGTTTCCAAAATGGGGCAAATGCCCCGATTGGGGCAATCTGGTGTTTAGGGGCAGGCAATTGGGGTCTTGCTCAAAACATGAACTGTCGTTTGTCTATTTCTTTTTTCTTATTAACAGAAGGGCAAAGAAGGTTGGCTGTTTTTCTGAAACATTAACTGCACACAAAAGTGCAAATAAATGCAACAACCCATGTTCCTGCATGATGTGCTAAATATGCGGTGTCATGAACAATGTAAAACTTAGACATAAATATAACCAAGTATTGATCATGATTAATACTTTACATTATGCCAGGCAGCAATAGCCTATTAGACATAAATATTTCAACAGGTTTGGAAAATCAAAGCATAATAGAGAAAGTTTGAGCTCAATCAAGATACTCAAATCAGCTTATCACCAACTTGTGCCATATTTTTCCTGTACTTTGGATTGTAAAGTATATTGAAGAAAGTATTTATGATATACAAACTTATTTTTTTGCATTGTAATATTTGTTCAACCTTTTATGTAGTTTAGCAGTGTTGGTTTTGTGCCGCTGTATGCGTGTAAATGTGTGTGGACATAAGACTCCATAAACAAACACTCCTTAATTACATACAACACGAGAAAATCAAATTTATTCAAATTGGTCTGTGATGTAAGAAACTTGCCTTTGTCTAATGCTACAGTGTATGTGTATTCCCTGCAAAACTATGTAAAGTAATTCGTGTATGTTGTTGTGGTAGAAGGAAATATTTTCGGAAATACTCAAGCTTTTGTTTGCTGGTGTATGCTGAAATCGGCTTTACAGAGATGCATCACATACACCATTTACTATATTTATAATGGATATATATTTGGAACCTACATTTTATCGGGTCCCTATCTTTTTCCTGGCACTTCATAAAATAATTGTTTCTGCAAGCATAATCTAATGGGTCTCCACACACACATATATTTTGAATTCGTAACAAGATGAATGGTGCAATAAACTACTTAAGTAAACTTGTGATTACACTGTTGCTGCCAGGCATAACGTATCAAAAAAATTTTCAGCTCTTCCGGCAGTTTTTTTATTTTAATATGCCAACGTTTCGATGTCCCATACGTAAACTTGTGTAGGAGATTCTTATCAAATGTTATATAGGGGCAACATTTTTTCCCGTGGTTGGGGTCAATGCAAAGCTCCAGACAACAGAGGTTAGCGTCGATTTTTCACGGTTTCATTTCCGTCGGCGATCATTGTCTCGCGGCGAACGAATGTTGTTAGATAAAGATATTGCGGCAGGAGGGGCCTGTTGTCAACCACCACAAGACGCAAAACTGCGTGATACAACAATTGCATAACTAACGTTTTTAAATGATCTACAAACAGATCTTAATCGCACAGTGCAAAGACTGCCTGATAGCACGTCCAGTTATGTGCGAGGCCGAGATATTCGCTTTTCAGTGGGCAGGTTTGCGCTTTTTGCGCCCAATTGGGCTTTTTTCGACATGGAGTTGCGCGTTGTTTTCACGAGGTGGAAAATGGATGAGTCCAACTATTTAAACTTTTAAAAAAGTTTCAACATTTTTTTCCCTCAATAGCCCTTTGTTTGTTGAATTATGATTTTTAATCCGCACATAGCATTCCCTGGCGCCGTTAAGTTTCTACATACCAACAATACGATTGCTTAGCTGGGCTTTTTATGTCCAAAACCTGTTCTGAAACAGTTTTATTAACGCTTTCAGTTTGAGAAGTCACGTTACACAGGTGTAACAAATCGTGCTGCGTTGTCGCTCTGTGTTTCGAAACACAAATAAGTTGACCTACATTAACGTTTACAGCGCAATATAACTAACATCGTAACATCTTAATTCCAACCAGTGAGAAAATGGTCAAGTGACGACTGCGTTCATGCGTGAAGCAGAGGCATTTTTTTCCATGCTATCGTCAATCACTCCCATTGCGTCAGCTGTGCACTGAGCAAGCACAAATTTGACAAAAGACAGTGTAAGGTCCGATACAACAGCATGTAAAAAACACATTTGGGGCTGTAAGAGTAATTTGGGGGTAAAGGAGTGAAAATGGATATATACAACTTCAAGTTACAAAATACTTTAAAATACGCTGCAAAGTACCAATCAAAAAAGTATGAAACTCCAGAATCGTCTGCTTTAGCAAGTAGGCCTATAGCCGTTTCAAAAATGTCACGTTTTGGGGGGCTGTGGGTGAACCGAGCGATCAAACGGGGGCAAAATTCACATGGGCCATCTTTAGACTGTGTAAATTTGAAAAAGTTAGAACCATTCTTTCTTGACCGTAACGTGGGAACAAATCCGCGTTAGACAGAAAAAAAATATAGACTAAAACAATAGCCTATGTGTCCCCTTCAGGGAAGGGGACCCATAATAAACAATATTAGGGGAATCACCGCTCTATCTTAAACGTGATGTACAGAAAAGAAATAGTCGAATAGTAAACTAAAATCAGGGTAGCCTACCTCTTATTAGAACAGAATTTGAACATAGCCTATTTACCACCAGCTGCATCTACACCAGTGTTTCTCAACCTGGGGGTCGCGACCCCCCAAGGGGTCGCCAAGCACTTTTGAGGGGGTCGCGGAGACGCAACCGAACACGGAATTATTTTATCTGTATCAAAAAAACTTTCCCTGTGACTTTTGTTTAGCATATAGTAACTCACACGACCGTTTGATTTAGAACGGGCGCAACAATATTTGCGATTGTATACTTCTATAATTGCGGGTTTTGGTTTTTCTTAACATAAAAAAAAACACGAAATAGTGAAATAGTTAGTGAAAAATAGGCGTTTTCCGGAATACAGCAAAACGCCGAACTATTGCAGCCACGTTAGATTGCAAATGTGTGATGAACACAATCAACACATGCTGGTAGTTAAACTTCCTGTGTGTGTGCGTGTGTAAAGGGGTCGCGTGGTGTTAGAAAATCTCTAAAGGGGGTCGCATAGTAAAAAAGGTTGAGAACCACTGATCTACACCTTAATCAGGCAAATCGAGTTCTCTTGAAACAAAAGCTAATGAGTCTGTACAGTTGGTTTAGCCTTTATTGAACATATATATATAGGCTAAGTTGGCAATATATATAAAAGCCACGTCATTTCTCGTTTTCTAGCCATTGTTTTGTCCAGTCCAGATTGGTGTATGTTCCACCATGCTGGTGGGGTGAGTTGTTATAAGGTGTACCACATCTGAAACAACGATTATCATCTGAACCTGAGAAAGGTAATACTTAACTTTTGTTAATTAATAATGTGCTTAAAATGTTGTTTGGTGACAATTGGTGCCTTCGAATACAGCAGTTCCGCTTGGTGCGCTTAGTCCGCTAGGTATAGCCTATACTACAGGCAGTGGCGTAGCCAGGGAGGGGCCATGGCCCCTCCCAATTTTTGAAAGTTGTACATTGATAAACTTTAATTTAGTGTAGTTTTGTCCCTCATCATTGTGGCTTCGTCTCTCAACTATCAAAGGAATATATAAATTAACAAAAATGACTTTTGTTACCAAGACCCTCCCAAAATTTTCGGCTGCCTACGCCACTGACTACAGGTTACTCGTTTAAATGCAGCAAAGCCCATAAATAGTGCAGGTAACCTTTTTTGAAGCGAGGAATCTCGTAGTTATTGCGACGTAACATAATAATGCTGTAGGTACTGGTTTTAAGGTTGGGTTTGGTTTAAGGTTAGGGTTTGGCTTAAGGTTAGGGTTTGGTTTAAGGTTTTGTGTGTGTGTTGGGACTATCGTAACACTTTTCCAGCATTTTTTGCGTGTTTTAACGTTAACTGCAGTATTTACGATTTGTCGCATAAAAACAGGACAGCTGCAGTATTTTCGAGTTACGTCGTACCTATTATGAGTTTAATCGCACCAAAGAGAGTTACCTGCACTTTTTATAAGCTACGTTGCACGAAAAAAGGTAACCAAGCGGGGTACCTAGTGCACCTGTAGTATTCGAAGGCATCCGGTGACAATATTTTGTTATTGCAAACTCTTAATTTTCTAAAAAAGTTAATTGTGTGTGTAAATCCAGGTTTTGGACCAAGTTTGAGAACTTACTACTACACCGAGGACAAGAAGCTGTGAGGACTGCTCAACCTTTTTTGCCTCAAGATCGACTTTTGAGGTATTCAAACTCTCGGGATCTACGTTCCAATACAAATTAGCAAAATAATACAAGACCATATGTGTTGATTAGCCAAGCATAATTCGCATTTTTCCCTGCCAAGGTTTACGTTTTATCGTGGTTTGGAATAGATTTGTTTTCCAGTGATATAAGCGCTATTTGTATACTTGATCAAATACTAATCTTTAAAATACAATACCAAACCACTTATTTTAATCAAAATAAAGAGAGCAACTACCAGTACAAAGTAACAATTACCACTGCAACTATCACTTTTGTGACGTAACAAAGAGCCTTCTGAGCATTTGTAGTGTGAACATATGTTGATGAATATAAAACAAGGTTATTATTCATGTAAAGCGGCGGTTCCCAACCTGGGGTTCGCGGACCCCCAACCTGGGGTCCGTGAGATGGTTTCAGGGGGTCCGTGGAGGCAAACATTTTTAGTAGCATTAACAACAGTACATTTTTTTAAGTTCCCAAACTGTTTTTATTAATCCTGCTTATGAGTGCAAACTATTCATCAAACCCTTGGTCTAGGAAAACTTGTATTGTTACCTCCATTGTGACATCACATCACACGTTAACAATAGAACTTATTGTGCTTTGTTCCAAGTATTGTACTCCAGAAAATTTGTCTCTTCGTTGCATTGACTGCTGCGGTACAGAAATTTATTTAGATTGAAGGACTGTGAAGGTTGATTAAAATTCTGCCCCGAAAAGCGAAATTATAATAACGTATAATGCAGGAAACGAAAAACATAACAAGACTAAATTACGTTGGGGGTCCGCGGATCTATACAATTTATAAAAGGGGTCCGTGACTGCAAAAAGGTTGGGAACCACTGATGTAAAGGGACACTCCTCAAAAAACGTGTTACAAAACAACTATATATTTGATATTATTATGTCTGCATCCCTCGCGATCGACTTAAAATCTGTCCGAGATCGACCAGTCGATCGTGACCCCTGGACTATAGGATGTCATTCATTCCATTAATAAAGTTATGTCAAAAGTTAAAGTTTGTGCTGTGCATTCCTTTGTGACATACAATGATACTTGATATTACAATACTTACATTGTACATGGAAGCATGTGTTGTGAATTCTATTTTATAAAAAAAACTTAAATGTTGGTGCAAAACAAGATACTTGCTATTGCAACCATTCCAAAAAGTGTACTTTTGGACTCTAAACAACTATTTTGTTCGCTTCAGAAATAAAGATGTCACCAATTTGGCAAATTTGGATTGGAATTTCTGAATCGTGATGAACAAAATTGTATAATTTGATTATAACTCAAAATAAATAGTTAAGATGAGTAAAAGTGGTTTTATTACATTTCTTTTACAAAAAAGACAATAGAAGAAAAGGAGATTGTCACAACTGTGGATGTGGAAACCTACCTAAAGTACTGCAACAACTTACCCCACCCATGGGGTGAGTTGTTACAACAGAGCATAAACCAGAAAACATAAAATAACTTTTTTCACGAGTACCAATTAATTTTGTCATTACCATGTTTACCTGACTTATGACCATATCAAACTTCACACACACAAAATCAGGATTACCAGGATAATAATTTAACCCCAAAATTACAGCGAAACAAATTTTGTAACAACCCACCCCACTCTCCCCCTACATATCTTATTTTCTTTGTGAGCGAAAATGGCATGCAGCTACCTTGTCCGATGAAGAACGGGATGCCCTGCACTCACTGCAAGCGGACAAGAATATTGTCATCAGCAAACCGTATAAGGGCAACGGAGTAGTTTTGATGAATCGTACTGCCTATGTTTCGAAAATGATGGACTTTCTTGGAAACAAAAAGTTTCCAACCCTATTCGTCAGATGCTAATATAAGCAAGTTCCAAAACCACATCCGCTACCTGAAGAAGGCAGAGGCATTAAGCGACGAAGACTATTTGCGTATCTATCATTCTAGCGCCACCACAGTGTGGTGACCACACTCACCCTGCATGGTCTTCTCAAGATACACAAGCCGTCCACTCCCCCTCAGACCTATTTTATCGTCGTGTGGAAGTTTTAACCATGCCTGTGCAATCTGACTATCATGTCTGCAAATCTATTTTTATTTTAGCACTGCAGTAATTGACTAGCTACATAAACGTAATAAGGTTTATTAGCTTTAAACAGAGATCGACACTAGTCCTGTTATCCTGTAAAGTCCTGTAATGTAAAAAAGTTGACACAAAATGTCAAGTAAACGCAAAAACTACAGCTGAGGAAAGAAACAAGAAAACGGGAGGCTTTAAGCGCAACTAAGGGATGTCATTCAACTACGCAAGAAGGCAAATAACCCTTAAGGCAAAGAATAAGCAAAATACAGAGCGGAGCCCACGAGCGTAAATTGCTTAGTAGCTCGCTGCAAGCACATTTTCAACTTTGAAGTTTCAGAATTGGTTCCTGATTCTGTGCCAATTGTGTGTGTAATGTTTTACAATGTAACTTTTTCTCTTGTAGGATCCTGATTTATGACAATAATGATGGCCTACTATAATCCGTTTTTGAAAGGAAACGAACGTAATACGATCTCAGATTAATGGTAAAATGAAGAACTTGTTTAAACTTTGTTGTCAACCCTTTTTGTTGTAAAGATTGTTGTTACTGTCGCTAAAAAGATTTTGTACAATATCGATCAAGCTAACGGAAATAATAACTGAAGTACGTTTAACCAATTCACAGTAACGTCAACAGCTACTTGTATTTAATAAGTCATTGATTACCCATCAGTCCGTTTTGATAGCAAGGAAAATGGGTTTGTTGCGTTGTCACGCTATTATATTACTGTTATTCAATTACCAGACAGTTTCAATCGGTAGCAACTTTCCGTTAAACGAGCAACAAGAACTCCTTGATCGTCACAATTTTCTCAGGACCCAAGTTTTTCCACCAGCTGCGAATATGGAAAAGATGGTAGGCGTCATTACAAAAAGAGAATAAATGTAGCCTACGAGTTGCTTTTATCCCGGTTAAAAAATACATGTGGATAAATTATGCTTTTTTGTCGTAGAGAACCCTATTTTAATCTAGTTTGTAACCAAAGGCAATGACGTCTATCACATTACAGTGGCAAAAACATTTCTTTGGACGTTTTGTTTTTTAAACTGTGTCGAAAACAAGCATTTATTGTAGGCTACCAGGGAATAAAATGTTATTGTGTCACAAGCATGTAACGTTTAAGATACACTGGCCAGTGTATACTTTTATGTAACAGATGTGGGACGAAACGCTAGCTCAAATGGCTCAGGAGTGGTCAGAAAAGTGCGTTTTTGAACACGGGCGATCTAAGGAGAAAAAAGATTTGCCCTTTTCTTACCTCGGTCAAAACATCTGGATGGGAACAAAATCTCAGGTGGTTACCAAAGTTGTAGGCTACATTATTTGTGGGTAGGCTAATACACCAGTCACGTTTGTTTTGATTTGCATGTAGATCTTAGGTGTTTTTGATTGTGCATGTCACAGGGCTGTACAGGCAAAATTTGTCTTTTTATACTCATATCTTTTCGGCTTCAACTTCAAGTCTGGAAATTCTTGTTCTACTTTGTCAGTTATGACAGCGTGCACGCTGTTAGACACCATGTCATTTCTTTAACCATTAGCACCACACAATCTTTAACTAGCATTTTTTTCTAATTTTGTAGAACAGACCGTTAACCGAGCTTGTTGTACAAGATTGGTGGGATGAAATATACTATTATACGTTCTCCAACAATTCTTGTTTACCCGACAAGATATGTGGACATTACCTGCAAGTAAGTAATACTTAAAGAGAATGCTTGTTCAGAAGTTTGAGAGGTTACGTTGCCATTACTGACAGGTATGTACAGCGGAGTCGGTGTTTGTAGGTTGTGGTTGGACAGACTGTACTGACAGGGAAGTTCGTGCACTTATAGTTGTTTGCGAATATCAACGGCCTCAGTACGGTGAAAATGTCTCAGTTGTTTTAAATTATACGCATCAACGCACTTATATGTGACGATTTTCAGGAGCAATCCATTGATACTGCAACCCTACAAACAAGGGGAGCAATGCTCGCTCTGCAAATCTGGAAGTGGGTGGTGTGATGCAGGTTTATGTGGTAAACAGCACGATGTTTGTTAAGTTGCTACAAGAATAGTTTAAGCGAAAACACGTAGAATTTGTTTGTTTCATTATTGGAAAGCCTAATTTGCCTCAAAAGTAGCTTGAATCTGGGTAATCGCATATTTAACTTGCCTGGACAAACTGTATGTCTACACGTTCTACACAGAAGTAATAATTTACAGTTCATTGATTGGCATAGCGCTTTATCTTTTTTTGCAACATCGAAAAGGATTAATTACTGTATGACGGGGATGGAGAACCTTTTTAGTTGAATGGGTCATATATGAGATCATAATTCGGAAAGTGGGTCACATATTTTATTACATGTAGATGTCAATGAGAAGCTTGTTGCTGCAAGTCTTGCAATCCTAGCTAGTTTTCAGCTTAATACACGCAGCAGTCATATGTGAGCTGAGACGATTCCTGGCACTTGATTTTACCAAATTCATGTGTGAAAACAAGGATTCGCATTGTAGAATTCAAGCATTGCTGCTAATTCTACCTTTCAGTCTCTCGACTGGCAGAATAAGAGCGGTCAGTTTCACATGCACTTTATTGAAATTAAGAGTGATTTAAAACGATTTTCGACCACCTAAACCAAATAGAATAAAGAACGTAATAACTACAAAATAGTCCAAACAATCTTACTTGCAGCACATAAAAGTATGCACCATAACACAAGTTAATACGCTCACAACTAACTCATATGTCACTGTAACACTACCTGCACTGCACGTGTAGACACAAAGAAAACTGTTAAAGTGGGACACATACAAGGTCAGCAGTTGTGACGTAACAATGCATGTATGGTGTAATGATTGCAACGGCGGGAAAAGTTTTTGTTGTAGGGGAGCATTACTGTCCGTTACATACCGGCCCCTAAATAACGAACGTGGAAACAAAGTTATTTACACAACAACAGGAGGACAGAAACGAAACACAACAAAGTTACGCTGCCTCAAGTAAGCACAGCTTGCGAATATCGCGCGTATATACAGCTCTCGCGGTGCGAACGCGAACACTTCTGACAGCTCCTTCACTATCAGGGTATACCTCCTCGACAATGCCTTTTGGCCAGAAACCCCGGGGACTCATCTCGTCCACGACCAAGACCAGGTCACCAACCCCAAAGTTCTTAGTTGGTCGTTCCCATTTTTGGCGCAGCTGAAGAATTGGCAGGTAGTCGCGAAGCCACCTCTTCCGAAACGTATCTGCAAGCCACTGGACCGCGCGCCACGATCTCCGGTAGCCGTCGGCAGTCGCGAACTTGTCCGGGGTAAGGAAACGGTCCAGTTCTGGAACAATCATTCTCCTTATCTTAACAGCAGTTACCGCAGCGCCTTCCAGATGCGGCAATGCGACAGGCCTTACATGGGCCTCACCAGATTTTCCAAACATCAATGAATAGAGAATATACCTGACTGAATCAACAAAGCAAAGATAACACACCGCACCGAACCCGGTCTTGCAAGCACTGCAAAAACAGAGCAGCTGTGTTGAAACGAAGACTACGTTGGGAGGTTTGTAACAACGCAGTATCAAAAGATTCCAATGCTCGATCGCACTTTCGGAAAGTGGGTTGTCCCAATCCAGTTGCTGGTTGCACAGACTATGCATTAGCTGTTTTATAGAAAGCAGAAATGGCTGGATAAATCCAAGCGGGTCGGAGACCTTACTAATCATCGAAAACACTACGACAAGTCCTTTGGTACGGTAAGACCCTTGTAGCAACTTGTCGTTTAATAATGTTCCATCGTAGGAAGCGGAACAATCGAAAAGAATTCGAAATTTGCCACCCGTCGCGTGGTGTGGTATATTCCGTGTTTGTTTTGTACATTTCAAACTACCTGAAAGGATTCCTGGAGCAAATCCCTGTCTCAAGTAATCCTGTATCTTTTCCCAGTACTTTCCAAGCGGTTCGGTATACTTGTGGAAGCGACGCTTTAAGTGTGACAGGCGTCGTTTTGCCAAGCTACTGTCATAGGACAGAACCGGGACGGGCAATTTCCAAGGCAAAATGTGGTAATGTCCGTTCACTCTAGTGACACTGTTTTCTGTATTTGAAAGAACTCGTTTGTGTTTAAGTGAAAGTCCAAGGTCACTTGAACCTCTATCTTGAAAGTCAATACTGTATAACTGATCAGGTAGTTTTGTGTTAGCGTGTATGTAATTTACACTCGTGTGTCTAATGTCATGTTTTCTTTCCGGGCCGAACAAACACCAGCCCAAACCAGTGCGAATAGCAACAGGGTCGCCACGAGAGCCACGTACAGCCTCGTGTTGCTCGTGAGCCTCGTAAACATCGGCTGCTATGAGCAAGTCCACATCCGGACAGTTTATTACAGAGAATTTGAGATTTCGAATATGCGGATACCGCTTAATATCATCAACAGTAGGAATGCTGCCTTGTAGGTTGGGTAACTTGGGGACGACCCTTAAACTTTTCAACATAAAACAAGCGCCATCGTTCAGGCCTTGTACGGACAGCGAAACTTTGCGACTGCGCAATGTTTGTGTTCCGTTTACGGTAGTAATTGTCAAGTTGTCTTCCACACCGCTTAGCCCTAGTTTCTTAGCCAATGCCGCAGAGCACAATGACGTGTCTGATCCGTCGTCAAGAAAGGCATGCGTGAAATGGGGTTTACAATTCATATCCAAAACAGTAACTGGCACGACCTTAAGTCGCACAGAATGAGTCTGTAGTGTCGCAGCGGATATGCCTGGCAAACCGGCCCCGTCAACTTCCGTTGGATCGCTAGAAGATTGTTCAGATAAGCGCGAAGGGTGCGCCCAATGCAATAGCGTGTGATGCCTTTTCCCGCAGGAGTCTACACGGCATACATATTTGGACAAACATTTGTCCGCACAATGCTCGGGACGAAAACAATTGAAGCACAGTTTGTTACGACGCACTAGCTGAAAACGTTCTTTTACTGGTCGGCTCCTAAAGGCCTCACATTTCCACAAAAAATGTGACGACCCGCATTCGGGGCATGTAGGCGTCCGTCCCGGTGAGTCGTAATTCACAAAAGACTCTTCATCTGACACTACCGTGTGTGTAGTTGTGACTCGATCTGGGAACTTGCCTTTGTTGGTAACTTGTCCTTGCGACTTGCATTCCTCGTCGGAAATAAACCTCATCAATGGCGATAGAGTGTCCTCTACCAACAATTCCAAAAGATCCAACAACGCTTGAAAGGTCACTGGTTGATTTCGCAAACGAAGTTCCGAGGATTTAGTGATGAATCGTCTGATTGCAGTATGCGGCAAGCGCTGTACAACAGCCTCAATATTTTGAGGCAGATCAAGCGTGTATTTACAGTCCCACTGACTGAATAACTTGTAACTTTCTGCAGCTTGTGCACGAAACTGTCGTAAGCCCTTGAAGTCGCTATCCTTCAATTGCGGGCGTTGTGTCAATCGGTCCATGTGTGCTCTTACAACAAGGTCTAATCTCCCATGTCTCCTCTGGAGTATATCTAATGCTTCCTTGTAACCTAAATCGGGGGGCATGCTTTTGCATTCCAAAATGTTGGTCAGAGCATCTTCAGTGCAAAATTCACAGAGATATCCCAGCTTCTCGGCATCAGACAAATACGCCTTATTTATCTGCCGATCGAAGTCGTTCATAAACTTGTGATAGTCAAGAGGATCGCCGTCGTATTTCATTAAAGGCAGTTTCGGTAAATTGAAACCTTGTTTTATAGTTTCTGCAATTACATACAAATTCTCGGTAGTCGCTGGTGGACCATGAGGGTGAGGTTTTATTGTTACATTTAGATGTTTTTCTTCAAATGTGCTGGCCCCAGTGGCCTCTGCGCTGGTGGCAACCACTGGACCTTCTGCCTTAGTTCGGAGGGTTCGAGAAGGCCCGACAGGAACCTGTGACTTGGCTGGTGCAAGTGGTTTGTCTGTCGGGTTCACATTCGTCTTGTGTTTATCGTCCCCATGCGAAGGCTCACACGAGTCAAACTCTCTTAAAGTTTCAGCAGCGAATTCTGCCAATTCCATCTCTTGTCGGGCTTTATCAAGCTCGAGTTCCATTTCCAAATTTTGTTTTCTGGCGTTCAGTTCCATTTCCAACACTTTGGACTTAATGGCGCATCGACGTTTTAGTTGTTCCATCATTAACGTTGCAGCTTCGGGCTCACGGCGAGCACGCGAGCTGGCAGTACTTTTGACACTTAGCACAGAACCTTTAACGGACGGGTCACCGCCGTTAGTTTGTTCATGCCGGATGTGCAGGGGATATGTTCTTCCTCGCTTGACATCTTTCTCAAGACAATTGAGAAAACCAAAGCAAATCGTTTTAAATGATGTAGAATTCAAGCATTGCTGCTAATTCTACCTTTCAGTCTCTCGACTGGCAGAATAAGAGCGGTCAGTTTCACATGCACTTTATTGAAATTAAGAGTGATTTAAAACGATTTTCGACCACCTAAACCAAATAGAATAAAGAACGTAATAACTACAAAATAGTCCAAACAATCTTACTTGCAGCACATAAAAGTATGCACCATAACACAAGTTAATACGCTCACAACTAACTCATATGTCATTGTAACACTACCTGCACTGCACGTGTAGACACAAAGAAAACTGTTAAAGTGGGACACATACAAGGTCAGTAGTTGTGACGTAACAATGCATGTATGGTGTAATGATTGCAACGGCGGGAAAAGTTTTTGTTGTAGGGGAGCGTTACTGTCCGTTACACGCATGAATATGTTGAACCGAACAGCGTCAACAAAGTTACAACAAATCTTTTCAAGTTGTACGTTCAAATAAACATATCTGTTGCCTCACAATTGACTCAACAATCTGTATTTTAAGACATTAGGCAATCTGGCAAAGGGCTTTCATTTAACTGTTGTGTTGCTTTTTAATCTTGGAAGTCTGGTAACCCTAACTATAGTAATCAGTATAAATTTTAAAAACTACAAGTGGGTCACTAAAATTCATGTGGCGGGTAACTTCGTGACCCGCGGGTCAGTGGTTCGCCATACCTGCTCTATGAGAAGTAGTAGCTGTTTCACAACACACAAAGTATGACGAAACAGTTTCTAATCGTCGTAAGGCACAGTCGGCCACGCGTGTTTTTATAACGATTAGCAACGCCGACAGCATGTACCCTACAAAACGCCACACACGCATTCGCAATCTTTAAGGTAATAGTATTGCTCTTCCGGTTCAATATGTGATTTCCCCTATTTTTGTAAAATAAGGAGAAGGCCCTTTTTGTCACCCACAGTGTTTAGTCCTATTTCACAGAAGTGGTATAGGAGTAAGAGAAAACTATCCCTCTTTTTTGTCTCCAAATACCTGACATGACATCTTCAAACTCTGGTACAGTGCGATCAGTCACGTGTGGTAACAGACATAACAGAGTTTTAGTTATTTTGTTTTTTAAAGTTTCCTCAGACATTATAAAAACGTAAAATTATCCTTTTTTGATTTATAACGCAGCTAACTGCATGAGTCCAATCCACTCTATTTACAAAGCTTCCTTTAAATCGCCGCCATGTGTTTTCAACAACTTAGGTGAGACAAGCATTTTGTTTGGTTTGAGATCAATTAATTAGTGATAAAAAAATTCAAAATAATGTTTATATAGGTCTATTGATTTAGTCCAAATCCGACATCAAACTAATTAATTTTTCATTATTCGTAGTGGTATTTGTAATTCTTTGAGGCTGATATCTTTACTGTATATCCATGGTTACTGGTCACAGTAAAACAGGCAATTCCCTGCTAAAGCTAACATGGGTATATGCGCACAATTAAAAAAAGACAAAAAAGTTTTATGTCCAGATGTGTGCATTTTAAAAAAAAGGCCGAGACAAAAATACACTTTTTCTTGTTCAAATACGATAATTCAGCCCCTTTATGTAATAATATTTTAGATTGCAACACGAATTGCTACAATTGTGGAACACTTGAGAGCACTAATTGCAAATGTGTATGTCCCGCCGGTTGGGATGGAGCGAACTGCGGAGGTAATATACTAACGGTTTCACTTTCAGGCATTTTATTTTTATGTGTAGTTGGCAGTAAAGCAACGGTAAAGCAACCGATGCTCATTTAAGCCTCGGCATGAGGTTATAACCGTATATGGCACTTCTAATGTGTGTTTTTTTCTATTTTTACCTCAAATAAAAGTTTTCGCTGCAATGTGCATAAAGCAGTCTGCTTGACTTATTGCCATGTCGGGTTCCAGCATATTGGATTGAATAAATCATTGAACAATTGCAGAACGTTTCATTGTGTTGTAACCAGGGATTCAAGCCGGTTGTCATATGGGTTCAGGTTTTGTTAACTTCAAATTTTACCTGTCATCTACACAGCAGTACCAAACTACAAATTGCTCCCCTTGTTTGTAGGATTGCAGTATCAATGGATTAGAAATATATTTAACCTCACCGTCTAGTTTTACTTGACAGTGAAATGTTTGGATCTTGATGACGGTTGTTCTCGCATGGTACCCCCCAATCAACGGTCTACAACATGTCCTTCACAACTTGAAGACCAGTGTCGAAAATCTTGTGGATTTTGCGGTTGGATTATACAAACGATACTTTTTACAAAACTAAAAAAATTGGTGTATTTGTTCATTTTTTTGCAGACGGAATATACAATGATACAGTAAACTTGTGTTGCAACGGGCGTTTGTGTAACAACGGCGGGGTTTTGGACACAACAACATGCAGTTGCGTTTGTCCTCGAGGATTTTACGGAAGACATTGCGGTATTTACGTTTAGGAGTAATAAGTAGCCTATTTTTGAAACTCTAATAGGATTAGGAATACAAGTCATTACTCCGGATTTTTAGCTCAATCATTTTAAATCGATACATAACTATTGATTTGTAAAATTGTTTGTGACACCAACAGCTTTGTCCGAATACAATATTGTTGTTGCAGAAATCATAGAGAGGGGAAACGATTGTCAAGTTTTATTTTTGTCTTCGCCGTTGCTGAACATTGTGGCCACGTTCTTTTTATTTAATTATTGCATTTGAAGGGCAACAAATATTGAACATCATCGAATGCTGCGTGAATAAAAAAATAAAAAAGCACATTTTAAACTAATGAATGTGTACCGACTAATCACGTAACGACTCACTTTAGCCTCACATTTAGCTAATTTCCAAAAGGTGGCACAAAATAGCTTTTACATGGAAAGAATACCAGATTTACCAGTTTAAGTTGGAAAAAACTACCAATTTACCTGACAATGGCCTTGGACTGATTATTGGTATGAAAATGTTCTCCTGCGTCTGCTGACCTTCTTGGGCTATGTTATTCTTTATTTCGAACCTTGCTACTTCTCGTGGTTCGTATCGGTCATCTGCAGTAGCGAGTATAAGTTCATTATCACGATTCCTAAAGCTGGCTGCAAAGAGCTGAAATGATCCACAAAAGATCAATTTAGTTCTTGTATTTTATTCTGGTTACGCAACACACGTCAAGTCTCATTTATCTCAAGATAATAGAAAAAGGAAAAGAAAATCATTAAAGATCAGCGAACTTGTGATTATTACGAAACATTACCCTTTGTACTCACATCAATTATTGGTTTGCAAAAGTTAAACGTTTGCGAAATAATAAGAATCTACTAGATTGCACAACTATTTGGAAATAACCTGTTTACGCAACAGCCCATTTTATGGACAGGGTGCTGTAACACGGTCTTGACCTATTTGTTAGTGACCAATAGCAAAATCACGAGGGTCCTCAGCAAGTCAAAAAGAATATGCAGCCTTGTCGTACTCCAACAAACGTCTCAAACCATTTCAGTGCACTTACGTCGGTTATCACCGCATTGCTCGCCTCATCATACAGTGCTTAGATCAGAAGGATTAAGTTAAGACTGATGCCATGTTTCTCCGTGGTACTGCAAAGGTTTTTTTCCAGACTAGAATCAAAAACCTTTGTGATGTCAATGAAGTTGTGATAAAGTTCTCGATGGTGGTTTCTGAATTTTTCACCCAGTATTCGAATATTGCAGATCAGTTCGGTGGTGCTGCGCCTTCACGGAAACCGGCTTGTTTTTCAATTAACACACTGTCGATATGGGGTTTTAATCGTTCACCAATTATTCATAGCATTACCTTGCTTGCATAGCAAATAAGACTGATGGTTCTGTAATTGCTGCACTTTCTTAGGTTCCCTTTTTTGGTTCGGGATTATCAAAGATTGTGCCCACTGCGGGGCCACTCTTTCGTCTTCCAAATCGGTGCACAGATCTTATGAAGTACTGTAACAGTTGATTCTACGCTTTATAGGAGTTCAGCTGGGATATTATCCACACCTGTGGCTTTGTTTTTTTCAGTTTCGAAATTGCATTTTGCACTTCTTTTCTGGTGATCTCTAGGCTATGGTTCAGCATCTTCGGTGATTTATGGCCCTCTCTCCTCAAATCCTTTAACAATTTGTGGTACGGTCTGAATTTGACAGGTTTCTTTAAATATTGGGGACATCGTTCTCTGTTTTATATTTTCTGTTAGGAGATTACCACTTTCATCTTATGACTGACTGTCTTGTTGATTTCTTGTAAAATTTTGTCAAAAGCCTGTTTGCTATTATTTCCTTCAAACCTCTCTTGTATTACTCCACATTTTTGTTCTAGAAACTCTTCTTTTGTTGCAATTTGCTTTCGAACCTTGGTGTTAGCATCTCTATATTTCTTCTTGTTTGACTGTCGTTATACTTTGCGGCCCTTAACTTGCACTTTTTATGTCATGCATCCATGATCTCTTGTGTCATCCAAGGTTGTTCCCAAAGTTTTCATGTCGGTCTCATTCATGATTTTAGAGAACTCAGATGTTAATTCTTGCACATCATTTACAATCATATTCTTCAATCTTACGTTAATGGTTGTCAAAATTAGATTGTAATCACTGCCTATATCGGCACCAGGGAAACTTTTTGGTTTGCTGACATTGATACAGGTTTTACAATTCTGGTCATTTAATATGTAGCCTAATCGACTTGATTCTTCAAGATTCCACCAGGTGATGTCCACGTAATTCTTTTTGAGAATTTGTGTTGGCGAAGAGTGTTCGTGACTACTTGTTTAGGCTAGTTTACAAAACTCCAGTAGACGCACCCTACGCGCGTTCTTCTTATCTTCACCAATTTTTTTTGTATCTGAACCATTAAGTTATCTATGGCGGGGTAAATATTGGTTGGGAGGGTTGATCCTGAAACTACAAAAAAGGCAATTTTGGTGTTAAGCTTATAAGCTATTCTATAAAACATCCTCTTGTTATTACCTAAATTTTGTGAATTGCATACTGTTTGTAAAAAACTTAGCCTACTGTTTTGTATTAATTGTTTTTTATGCAACCATCTGTAAATAAGTTAGTAATGCATTAAATGGTTGGTCCTAAATTGTTATATCATCTACAACTAACTTTGCCTTCTTGGAGATTTTGTTCTGTCTGTGAAAAAAAGGTCTGTAAATGCATTATAAAACATATCATAAACACTTGTTTAGTCCTAGGCCTACTTACTTTTGCATTATTTTAAATTTGTTATAGGGAATAAATTTGCAGAAATACGAAATAATGTTAAACCATGTAGGCCTAGTACCTATAGCCTAGAAATATAGTATTTACTGGTAAACCTTTCTTACCCTTTTTCTTTCTGTTTTTTTTGTTCTCTGAAAACAAAAAAAGCAACAACTTTAGGTAAGTCTTCTATCCTTTATAAAAACTTACCTTGCCCATGCCAGTGCCGCCACTCTGGCGCATGGAAATTTGCCCGACGCGGCAGTTACTACATTCGATCCGAACGGTCTGGCGCGCCTGACCCATAGGCCTACACAGACATAAAAAACCCTGATCGGGATTCGTCCCCGGGAGAGTCCTGGGTTCGAACCCCGTGAAAAAAAACACATTCGATATTCATTTTCTAAAATGCTTAAGTAATACTGATTAGATGTTTTACTACACCATCGCAAACGCCATTCTTTTCGCACTACACTAATGCATTTTTTGGCGCCGATACTCCTTAGCGCCACCTATCAAAAATTCCCAGACCGGGCGTCAGCCAAATTCCAGTGTTAGTAGCCTAGCTCTACCCGCCACCTTGCATTTTTGTAAAACTCGGCGCCTATGCCCCCAGTATTTATAGGCACGAGCCGCAGCCGGTGGGGACATGCACTTGTACGAAAGACAAGTCTCCGGGATGTGAATTCAGTCGAATGCGAATTACAATGGCTTGAGAAATGCGAAGGCTTGAGATTAGCTCACACTTCCTGACACTATTGACAATTTCTTTGTGGACGAGAAACCCAACACCGTTCCGATGATATTTCTCCTCGCCACTGAACCACAGATTACGACCTTCGTCAGTAATGATTTTACCGGTATCCTTCTCATTTCTTATATTCTCAGCTTGCTATCCGTATCTATTCATTTCGTGCTGCAGTTGGTTAGTTTGCCATCTTGATGTAGAGGGCGAATTTTCCATGTACCAACTGCGAACTCCTCTTTAGCAATTCTGAGTCGAATTGTTTTGCCAGTGCCAAACCTTTCGACTCCACATTGGTCACTAATGGAAGACGCAGCCGTTGTTGACCCAAGCCTCGACCGATCAGGTGTGGTAGGAATGATTGGTGTACTCATCGTTGTGTTTCATTGGAGAAAGAACCTGGTGGTGTCCATCTTCTTCAAGCAAACTATGTGCAAGTATCGAAGAGGGAGGTGCGGAAATGATAAATGTATAAAATTATAATCTTGCCCTAAAGCTTAAATGGTTCCAAAACCCATTAGATGAGAGCTTAGTTGCGGATTGTAAACATATCGAGGCACCTTACTCTGGCGTAATGTTACACAATCACCTGTTTGGCTAGTGCAGAACAGTACAAAACCTACGGCAGCTTAAAAGTATATTTTTCAGGCAAACCCTGAGTTTATTCATGTATAAAACTTGTTTTAAGTTTGCCTGAGGAATGGGACTCAGGAAAATATTTCGACTCCTTGAAGAGACAAACATTTATTGAGAAAACGTTTGTTTATAAAAAGTGCTAAAAGCCGATTCCCTGATGTTGGGAAGAGGGTTTATAATAAAAATAGCAATAAATCCAACTAATGAACGTAGGCCTAGTTCCTAACCCTACATTTAGTTTTTAAACCTATCCCAGTCCCAATGTCAATTTAAATCGCTGTGTTCTTTGATATTTGGCAAACTTTATCCGCTGTTCTTATGTTAGTAGGATCTATAAAGCAGGGGTGTACAACATATTTATTTGGTGGGCCAATTTCGGTCATCAAGCGAGGGCCGTACAATTATTTTCATGTACACAATAAATTTAAAACCAGAGCATCAATACATTTATTTTCTAAAACATACAAAGTTTCGCCGCAACACTGGCTTTCACAACAAGTAGTTGTTTACTAGAAGGGAATTATTACGTCACATTCGGTGAAGTACTCGCAAATTGCTGTACGACCCACCGGTTGGAAAACGCTGGTTTAGATTCTACTTGTTACGTAGAGTGTAGCAACTTAGGAGATTTACCAGAAACTAGTGAAAAATTTTGCTGAATTCCCAGAAGATTTGCATTTTTTCTCTGATTCAGAGTGTTGGTGAGAGCCACACTAAATAGGTTGTGGCCCGCAACACCCCTGTTATAAAGTGTGCATGCGTTATTGCCACACTTTCTTGAAACAGACATAATCGTTTGCACAGTACCACGTCGCAACATGTTCTTGACTCATGGTAACATAATTTTATTTTAACTCTGTAGCCCAGTGGTCGCAAACTATCGACCGCCATCCAGTTGTTGGTCGCGCCGTAATTTTTGGGGGCGCGCAACATTTTTCTAATTGGGCCACGACGTCGGCCATAAATTATCGCCAGGGTTACATTTGAAAACAATTTAAAGTCATTGATGTATTTCGCACAACAAAAGGTTGTTATGTAACGATGGTTTGCGCCGCAGTTTTGAAAGTTTGCCGGCCACTTGTAGCCCCACCAGCTCTCAAAAGGTTTAGGTTCCATGGGTGTGTGTATTGCATCATATCTTAAACAAACCGCAAATTTGCTTTCTTTGTGTCTTCTCCTATTCACCAGATGTGCCAGACAAGCAAACGTGGAGTAAATTTGAATTTAGTGCAGGAATGATAACATTTTTTGACTAAAAAACCATAACTTGTTTTATTAGATGTAAAATTCACATACAGAAAAATAAACGTAGAAATACAGTCCAAAGAATTTAAACTTAAGGTGTTGAATCAAACCGTCAATTCCGCTCAATTGTCATTCCTTTCCCACTAACATGTTGCTTCAGGTCATTTATCTTCTTTTCTTCAATTTGTTGCTCGTCCAACTCCTGCAAATTTATTCGTTGTAATGTATACCAGTTCCAATTAAGAAATAAAATGAAAGTTTTAGGTTATAAAATGTTGAAAGATTTGGCCTACCATATAATAAAACCAAGGCAAGTATGCTAGGGTTGCCATAAGTCAGGATTTCTCCTGACATGTCAGGGAATTTGTTGTTTAAATCTGCGCCAGGGAGAAATGTTAAAATGTACTTAAAAGTCCGGAATTTAAGAAAAAATATATATCTATATTTTATGAAATTAATGTACAAACGGAGAAAGTTTCTAGTAACCGCGTCTATACTATGAAACGTAAATAGGTGAACGGGCGGCGTGCAGGTTAACTCATAAGGTTCGTTTTGCAGTGTGTGTACGCGCTTAACAATACCTGTTTCTTACTAGTTGTCTTAAAATACGCGTTAAATACAGAAATAAAAATCCGCGCCTAAATAAAACACAGCTTCCAATGCTACGTGGGAACGTGGGAAGTTTCATTTGCATTTACTGCTGACGAGACTGATTTCCCAAGTGCACCTAATATGCAAGAAACTAACTCACAACAAAAAGTCGAATGTCGTGAGACATAAAAACGTTTTTACAGTGGCATTTCAAATTTAGAAAGGTCTTTGTGGCTCACACTTTTTTTACTTTGTGAAATTGGTCCGAATGGTTCCTAGAGTGGTAAAGTTTGCAACTAGGGTTTCTCAAATTTGTCACTTTGGCTTATCCCGGGATTCCGGGACAAAAACAACCTCAATCCCGGGATCCCGGGATTTTATTCGATTTTTGTTAAATTTATAATATTAGTTTGTTTGTTTCATTTTTATTTTTAGTGGGCCGGCAAAGCATAAATGCAATATGTCCAGAATGCCACCGTCGAGCAGCCTGTTATTTTCTAAGTTAATTGACTATTTTTTTAAGTTGAAATCAGTTTTTAAGTCCAATTTAGTTCAACCCATCAAGTTCCAGCTACCGAAATAGGATTAGAACCCACAACCTTGTGACACAAGTTGATGGCGCTATAACCACACCGCCGTCTTGGAATTTTACAAATTGCCAGATTTTTACCAACTGAAGAGCCATAGCGCGAATTTGACAAACTGGAGAGCTATAACGTGGGTTCTAACACTGTCGTATTGTTCGCAACAACAGAACTATTTATCATTCCTGTTTGAATTGTTGCAAGAAACCTCGGGGAACACTTTAATTCACGGAAACCCAGCGGATGTCGCACCTCTGGTTGAAGAGTGCAACTAAAAAGCATTCAATTTTTGTCCCGGGATATCCCGGGACAAAGAGAAAATCCCGGGATAGAATGTTTTGCTGAAATTGTCCGGGATTCCCGGGATCCCGGAATCCCGGGATAGAAACCCTAGTTGCAACCCCTGTATATGTGATTATTGGTTCAAGGATAGTGAAATTAGTGAGCTTAACCTAATATAGTCAACTAAACAGAACCATACGCAAAAAGTGAATTAACAAGGATCAGAGTATCGTATCTACTAACCTAACGTTTTCTCGTGTCGCTGTCCGTGTGACTTTCGAATATTCTAAATTTATTCCGTAATAGAAGTGTTTGGATCACAAAAAAGGTTAAAACGCAACTGAGATAAATTTGTCACGGATTGTGTATCATCAAATATGGTAACCCTAAAGGACGCCCACAGCACACTCAACAAATGCAACAAACCATTACATTTCAGAGAACTTACATTACGTAACTGCACGATTAGACACCAGGGACAAACGCAGCCAACGCACCAGTCGTCGCCGTTGAGACCTGGAATGCTGTTTTTAGTGCGATAAACCGATTTGCTTTTTCCAACAGAGAGGACAGATCCGACCCACAGCGGCGATAAAAGACAGAGCAAGCTATGTTGGACAAAGGTCCCCATTCCTAAAACAAACATGAAACGAATTTGTTCGTGTTGTGTTAATGAGGATTTGACTTGGGTCTTCCACATATATTTTCGTTTGATAATTGTAGTTCGAATCAAAGTGAAGGTGTCTGACTTAATTTATTAAAATTCTAATTGCTCCTAGTCAGTGACGCGTTTTCATGAATCCGTCCTGACTAATCATTACAGCAGTGGTTCTCAATTGGTGGTCCATGGACCACTAGTGGTCCACGATAAGTTTTCGGGTGGTCCACAGGACGTTCACTAAATTTTAGCTGGTAATAATTGTATCTCACATCTTGAAAATCGGTTTAAAAAAAATATGTTTCAAGCCCAAATGGCTGTTTCCTATGCTTACTTCAATCTTGCTCAAAAATTAAATGGTCCCCGATATTAGTTTTACTGGGCCGGTGGTCCATGGCCTGAAACGAGTTGAAAACCACTGCATTACAGCAACCCTGAACAAAACTGAGAACAATCCCAAAATATGTATTTTTGGAATCCTCCAAGTTTGATTCTTTCTAGGGGGCTAAGTGGTTCTTACGCTGGGCGCCGCCGGCCGCTAAGTGCTAACGAATTTGTTTTCGTTACAAAGAGGACATGTCCTCCAGAAAGAGGACGTATGGTAGGACTTTTTTCCATAATTTTTTTCCAATGATGACAATAAACATGTCAGAAAAGGTCTGACTGAATAGAAAAAGCTGCCTACGCTAATGAAATTTAGGCGCCCTTGTTGGGAACCATTGAGCATTGGAAATATGGAGACATTTTTGCATGTGTTCCGCAGTTCTACTTACTGCCACTCACCCATTAGCTTTGTTGCCGTTTACGCCAAACGCAAAATAGTTAGGTAACTATTATTAGGCAAATTCAACTTACCCAACTGCTCAGCATTTCTTCCATGTACTACGCAAGGCAAGAATAATGCTTGCAAGAAAAGCTTGGGATTATACAAAAAATCTACACATCTGAAAGTAAAATGCCCTTCCCGTTGTATGACAAGCAACTTCTGTGCATCGCTTTCAATGATATTCCTCGTTTCAGTTTCAGAAATAATGTCTACTAGATGCACCTTGTCGTTTCTCTTTTTCATTTCCATGCTTCGGTAAGCCAAATTAATTTAAATCCGTTAAAAGCAAATCCGTTTTTGTCCCACTTATATCCTGAAGAGAACTGTTATATTAATGGAAAAACCAATTACAGAAATTGTACAAATTTTGTAGATTTAAGCTTGTAAGGCTAAATAAACATTAAACGTCTTTTGAAAACCAGTTGGTCTTGTTCAAAAAGAGACCCATGTAAGGAAGACCTTTGTTACAAACAATAAGCTGTTACGTCACAAGACGTTAGAATAAATGAGGTTTTGTGCTGCTTTTTCGTTGCTCCTTCTGTGGTCGTTTCACATTTAAGATCGTCAGGTTAGTTAGTAATATAGAACTTTTATGCGTTTTTTTTTCATTCTCACTACAAGCCAAGGCATTTGACTTGCATATCTTTTCAATGAACTTAGAATCCCAAGTTTTATTACACAAGTTTTGTACAAACGAGTACAAACCACTGATCTCTATAAACACTGGATTGTGCCACTGTGGCTGTCACGGTTGACGCAATTTGAAGCGTAATGGCGGCTGCCCAAGGAAGCCCCAAAAATGCATTGCGTGCAATGGTGGTAGAGTGGAAAAATGTCGATAAATCTTGTTTTAGGCAATTGTACAGCGATTTTTGCAGATATCATCGGTATTTTAATGAGTGCAATGTTGTTTGTGTGTTGTTTTCATTTAATTTCCACTGCCAAACACGACGCAAGGAACACTTCGCAACGCTGTTTGTCCTCCTGCTTACTGTGTTATTTTGGTAAACTCCTCAAGGCCCAATAGTCCTCTGGTCACTTGTATTCATGTAATTAGTTGTCGGACAAGGATCCTTTTGCGGTTGCCCAGTTGCATTCCGCTCCGTGGACAATAGTCTTGCATTCTGTGTGCGTTAGCAAGGGTACTTAAAACGTAACGTCAGTGGTGTGGTATATTAGCAAGTTCTTGGCCCCGAGCATTCATTCCATATTGCTATCCTATTGTACCATCGGATTTACTCAACGTTGAATTCTCAAACGTATTTCTGCTGTTGGAATTTGCTCAGTTTAGAATCAATAAACAAAACCAACAAAGTTCTACGGTGTTATATCGGTCCAAGGTGTGAACACGCAACGCGAAGGCCTTAAAACTTACAAGGTGTAAGTGTACTGTAGCAGTAAAACGTAATAGAGTTAGTGTTGAAATAAATCATTACTAAGTGGTAATAAGTTGTGTTTGTGCAATATGAGTAGTTTTCGTGCTTTTTTTATGTATTTTAGACATGAACCCAACAAGATGGCTCTTTCCTTCACACAAGATGATGTGATAGACCAGTGCTTTTCAACTGGGTGTATTGTACACCCCGGGGTGTACTACAATTTTTAAAGGGTGTACCCCTCTTATGGGGTGTACTGGGGTGTTCCAGTTTCAATGATACAATATAGTATGCTGTCACGTTCCGCTTTCACAGGTACGCAAAAGATTGGGACTGACTATCGAAAGTTCCTTTACAGCTAACACTTGTGTACTCTGATCGGCAGCAAACCTTTCCTTTTACATTTATTCACATCCAACCACACTTACTAAAAACAACAAAAACAACAACCCAGTGCTACTTCAAGTTATTTCTATTGCATTCTATGTTATCTTCTTATTGTTAAATCGTTAAATAAGGGCTCTTATACATCTTACATTACAATGATCGGAAAAAAGGCGTTAACTCGCTGTGACCATTTCCTATAAATAAAACAATGAACACTGCAACGGGCAATGGCGATGGATAAAACTGGCACCCTAGAACAATGACAACACAATAGCGCATGCAACGATAGATTCTAGAATCTAGACAAACCGACATTGCCCATGATCCATGGTAATTGGGTCGCAGGATATTGTCA
The DNA here is from genome assembly GCF_965637545.1 of Phallusia mammillata. Lineage (NCBI taxonomy): Eukaryota > Metazoa > Chordata > Ascidiacea > Phlebobranchia > Ascidiidae > Phallusia > Phallusia mammillata. Next base: position 18,331,738 of record NC_137253.1, read on the forward strand.
TTGGGCGGTCTAGAATATTTGTGACATATACATTGTAACTTACAAGCTTAGTACACCTGAGATACAGTATTGCACACTGCAGTCATAGGTCCCCGGGAGTATCCTGGGTCACTTAGTTGTTTTCTACAAAAAAATATTTATGATAATGGATTTACATTGTGCTTATTCTTATTCCTGTTGGGACCACAGATTTGGGGTATTACAATGTTGTTGTTTTTTTACTTTTTTGACTGGGGTGTACAATATTTACGTAAACGTTAAAAGGGTGTACCATTTTGAAAAACGTTGACAAGCACTGTGATAGACTACTTTGTGTGGCATTACATTGTGCTGATCCAAACTGCTGTTTTTGACTGTCATTAAACTACAGGAAATTCTGAGGAGCAAGGGGTTTGAACTAGAGATGTAGCCTACCGAATATTCGGTTTGCCAAATTTATTCGGCCGAATCGGCCACTTTTGCAAAGATTCGGTTTCGGCCGAATAATTTCTTGCGATTCGGTCGAAACCGAATCTTTTACGAACGCACATTTAAAGCGTTAAACATGTCTCTTCTGCTTGGTACCTACTAAAATCGCGTCAATCATTATATGTTTAACACATTATCGCTTTTCCTACTGCAGACAAAAAATCAATAATTCATTGTCGGGTTGGCAATCATGCTTGAGGCAATGCTAAACCCCACAGAACTAAATTAGGGACGAAACATAACCATTCTGCACTAATTGCCTGGTAAACAACTTATGTTTTGATGTCAAACGCGTAGGACACGACTTCGCGTGACGTCATAAATGATGCGGTTGATTCGGCGGAATTTATTCGGCAAAACCGCCGAATATTCGGTTCCAGCCGAATCAAAATTTCGCCGGTTCGGTACATCACTAGTTTGAACGTTTTTTTAAAAAAAACATAAAATAATATTTCAAGTTTTCAACTATTTTGCTTAAAATATTTTTGACAGTATTTGACATTTATTATCTTGCCATGGTGTTATTAACTTATTATTAAATTTTACAAAATCATTTTGCAAGTATATTAAAGTTGTTTCCGAATATTTTGGACACAATAGGGTTTATGTTTCTCCAATTATTAATTGTTTTGGGCATAGGCGCTGAGTTTCACAAAAATGAAAGGTGGCGGACGTAAATTAGGATGTCACTTTTATGATGCCACTAAAGCGTGCAACCAAACCTCAGCTCCACCTCAAAGCCCAATATACTTTTAATAGAATGCAACGTTCGTCAAATTCTTTAAAAAATGAATTTTTAAAATAATATTCATTTTGAACACTTTGCTTTAACCGTTTAGCGTTATTATTGGTTTAGCAACGTTTAGAAAATGTTTTGTCAAGTTAACGCTCTTGTATCACCTAAATTAACCATTTATCACACGGCAATTGCCTTGTAGGCCTACACAATATTTGCCAAACATTCACTGCCAACAATTGTGTGTTTGACGTCATAAAGGCACTAAACAAAACTGGTTGCAGTTTCGGTACGTTTTGTTGTTTTTTCGCCAGCACACTTGTTAAAAAGCCAAATTGTTCCCAAGTTTTTTTTTAGATTTTACGATGTTTCGTGCGATACCGCCACAAACAAACCAAAATGTTCTCGGTAGCCTCCACCGTGCTTTACAAACCCATGGTGGCGACTAGTGATGCACCGAATCCACCTAAAAAGGTTCGGGCCGAAACCGAATATTCGGCCACGAGGCCGAATAATTTCGGCCAAATCAAAATCACTTCCACAATGCGGAAGCTTTACTAAACTTGTAATATTTAGCAGACAACGTGGCTCGTATTTTATAGATACAACAATTGATTTATGACGTTTCGTATTGGTGAAAATGATAGTTTGGGCATTAATTCCATGCAATAAACAAGTTCGGAAAACAGCGTATTCGGTCGAAATGTTTCGGCCAACCGAAACTTCGGTGCATCACTAGATTACAAGGTAGAGCTACTAACACCATAACTCACTTGACACCCAAAGTCGATTTGGTTATATCTCCAAAAATGCTTACGGTTAGGGCTATTAGGGTCGGGGTAAGGTATTAGCATTTAAAATTCAATAAAACTAACCCAAAAAATGAGTTACTAATGTAAAAAAATTAAAAACCTATTTCCCAACCCAACCCATTTATAGCCGCTAAATAAAAAATTCAGCTCTTTACGCCCCCTAATCGACTTTGGGTGTCAAGTGAGTTATGGTGTTAGTAGCTCTACCAGATTACAATACAGCCATTTTCAACACTAACTTTTCCTTTTTCCCGATACACCACACCTAATACACCTCACAGTCAATCTACGCATATTGAGTGAGTTGAGTTAAGTTTATTTCGCTTGGTGAAAGAAACATAGCAACACAATAGCACTAAGAAATAAAAACAATCACCAAGCCGGACTGCGCAACGTTAAAAAGGTTATTAAGCGCTAAACAGTAAAGGACACAATTGGTGGATGATACCAAAACGCGCCGCGCTGTATATGGTATTATAAAGCGTTATGTGACTGGGGCTCATAAGAAAGTGAGGTTGGCGTAGTGTTGGTAAACACGACTGGGGAGGGAACGTTGGTGGGACCAGTCGAGGGGGCCCTATTACCTAACTAACCGCATTAGGGAAAGAGGATGGGGTTCAACAGGAAAATAAACCACCGAAAGAAACCCTGTCGGATAGTTTCAAGCGCCGGAAGGAAGAACACACACAACGATGATAATAATTTAAATACTAATTCAGGACTATTATTAAATTGTTCATTAGGGAATGTGTTTGAAATAGAGTTTAAATGACACATTAAATGACATTAAAGATAATAGTTTAAAGCAGGGGTCACCAAACTTTTTTCACTGCGGGCCAGATAAGTTTAATAATGATTCGCGCAGGCCGGATAGTTTACATGCTTGCCGGTGTTTACATGCTTTCAAACTTTTTTGATAGGGGCGCCAAGATATATTTTGATAGAGGCGCCAAGATATGGTCTTTCTACAATCCCATTTAATTCTGGTAAAGCGACTAACAGACCGTCTTTGGATCAATCCTGGGCGTTGTAATCCTGTGAAACTAGGTCAATTCAACATATCGAGAAAGGAAAACAAGTAATAGATTAATTTTTGAATGTTACAAAGTTATCAATACGATTTGACAAACCAAAAAATGTGGTCGCGGGCCGTATGAAATGACCTCGACGGCCGGACCCGGTCCGCGGGCCGTAGGTTGGTGACCCCTGGTTTAAAGGGATAAATAAATAAACAAACAATAGATAACAAAACAAAGTAAGCCTGTGGTACGTCGAAAAGTTTAGCAACGAAAATACATGGTTACGTTCCGCAATTGGCCAAAAAAATATTGTGGTTTATCAAGTGTGCGGTGATAAGTGAGACTTTGTGGAGTGGAGGCATCTCAGAAAACTAGAAAAACTAAAAACTAGAAAAAAGAAGTAATAATTGTAATAAATTGCCTTGTAGAATTTGCATTCCTAAGTTCTTCTGGAATACTATTCCATATTTTTGGGCCAATGTGTTGATTGCATCGATTGCTGATTTGTATAAGTGTCATAATATGGTAAGGTATTTAGAGTTGGCACGCGTGGTGATGCTTGGAGTGTTAATTTTGAAGTAATCAGCAAATGCGGATGGAAGCATATCATTGTTATGCTTGAACATAAATGATGAAACCTCAAGCATATAGAGCTGATTTATTGTAAGTAAGACGTTATTTTTCATAGCATTTTTAATATTTATTGGTTATTACACACTGGAATACATTGCTCTCAATAGAATACTGATCATACATGCAAAAATCGCTATGCAATTGCTTAAAACGAGATTTATCGACATTTTTCCACTCTATCCCCATTGCCCGCAATGCATTTTTGGGGCTTCCTTGAGCAGCCGCCATTACGCTTCAAATTGCTTCAAAAATCACCCAACCGTTCAATGGAGTAGCGCAATCTAGCGTTTATAGAGATCAGTGGTTTGTACAAACGAGTATAAACGACAAATAAATTTTCGAAACTTTTAAAACACGTTTTAGGATTCCATAACTTCGGATCGCTTAATCCCAAATCGGATTTGTTTTTTCCGGATTTTGTTTTACAAAAAGCGCAAATAAGTACAAGTACAAGGTAAAAAACTATAAAACCCTATATGTCCGAAAAAACATTTCCTGACTGAATTGATTATTTCAATGATGTTAACTTGTAGATACGTGGTTCTAATTTGCAGATTCGGGGTTGGCTTCCACAATGGGGTTTAATTATAAATGGATTTGATCACCTGAAGTTATGTTACCCTTGGTCAGTTCCTGCACCTGTAGTATTTCGCCAACTCGATTTAGAACTTTACCACACACTTTGGACTCTTTCGAGAAACACCTCAGAGTTTGCTGTGTGCCAATGAATAGCGGCTTTTAAACCTGGTTCCGCAGTCACTTTGGGGCCCGTAAAAGTTGCTTAGGGGCCCGTTTTGCGGGCACCGCCAATAGATTGGAGTCTTTATTCCAATATTTGATGTCACATCGCGCATCCGAAAAATGGTAAATTTCGAACTTCGCAACCTTCTATTTCGCGATCTCTTCTGCGATGTAATTTTGTATATTCTTGACGAACTTGGCCCTTGATGAGGCTTCGCGCGACAAGCGTTTCTTTAGCGACCAGAGTTTGTTTGCCATGTGACGACTAACCTTTTGCAGCGTCAAAAGGACAGGTGAAATGGTTCTTTCGGCAATTCATCCATCCTAGAACCACCGATAAGGTTCTAGGTCCCTTTACCTCTAAAAAAATTTATGTGGAAATGTTATTAACAGCATTGCCTTTATCGTTTGGCGCTACTTGCAAATAATAATTGGAATTTTGTGTTTCTTATAGTTTCTGTCAGAAGTCGGCGCTTGCTTCTGATTAAAGGCCCGTTTACACTATGCTTAGCGGCGCCTAACCTAACCTTACCTTGCGACCCCTTCCGTTTACACTGCGATTATCGGTGCGTACCTAAGCTTACTAAATAATATAGAAGACGTATTTTTAACTCACAGCAAATGTCGATGACCATAAATCACCACCTAAATTTATTGTTACCCATTTTAGATCGAAAAAGCTTTGTATCAATCTAAATTAAATCATATTTTGTTAGTAAATATGATTTTGCATCTTGGTAATCATACAGGATTGTTCTGGATGTTGTTGTATAAATTGGTGACATTTTATCTCACTTTCATGTTTCTATAACATGTAGTCCGCTGTGCTAGGGTAAATGTACATTTTAAATGCAATTAATTACAATATTTAAACACAATAAAACACAACATGCAATCATAACCATGTAATAAATACTTAAATTGAAGGCAAATAGCATGTCATCATTTATTTTTGGCAAATGAACCAACTTTTACAAATCAGAAACCCACACACAGCGATAACACAAACCGTTTGCGCAGGTTCAAGCAGCTTGATACGCAGAAAAACGCTCGGCAGGCGATCGCTCGCTCATTTCTACGAGGCTTGAACGGCCGAAATCAGTCAAGCACGAAACCAGACAGAAAAAATGAAACAAACAAACTTACGTAGGTTTGAGCGAGGGCGATACGCATAGTGTAAACGGGCCTTAAGCGATGAAATAGAAAAAAATGATTCTGTAAAATTATATCAACCCATCAACCGCGGTAATTAGATTTTGATGGTATGCAGGGTACTAGTTTACCTTATGTTAAAGAAATAATATTTTTTTTCTGATATTTACATGGGCTGGACCCTTAAGCAAACTTGCTACGTGCATAAGGCATTGAGGGAAGGGGGGACCATACTTTTACATCGCCGAACTTTTGGTGGTGTTTCAGTATTCATATGTTCCGCACGTTTAATTTAACACTGTATGTCCCATAAATGCAAATATTGCAACTATACAGCAACAGTAAACTTTTCGGATTCACCATCTACTTACCGAGCCACCGCTGTGTAAAAAGTGGCGTGTACTTTCTAGTGCAGTGGTTCCCAACCTTTTTTTAACGCGACCCAAATACTTACCAAAATTTAGTTTTGTGGTTTCTCGCGACCCATGGACATGCTACTTTAGCTGCATTTTTGTCTGTAAGTTAGGAAAGCTTTTTGAAAATTACTACGCTAGCAAATCAATAACCTTATAACCAGGGTTGCCATACCGTCCTTATTTCTAAGATTTGTCCTTATTTTCAAGGGCTATGTCTTAGAAAAGTTCATTGTCCTTATTTCTAAGAAATGTCCTTATTTTTGACTTGAGTCCTTCTTTTGTCTTATTTTCAACAATTACTGGTCAAATCCCTGCTACAAGTAAAAGTAAACCTAGATCTGAGCTGTTGCGAGATGCACGAAGTATTTTTTACGAACAAGGAGTGGCTGGAACAGATCGTTTCTGCCAAAATATTGCATATGATATGTCACGGCGTTTGTTCAAAAACGTTTGTTTTATTTCGCATAAAAATTTAATTTTTCGGTTGTCCTTATTTTTGGTTTCAAGTCGATGGCAACCCTGCTTATAACGAACAAACGCTATTGTTTTTTACGACCAAACATTTCCATTTATTCCGAACTTGGAGCTGAATCGAGGCATTATTAGCCAGACAACGCTCTACTGTGAGCTAACACATCACTTTATGACGTCACAAACAGTTTTAACCATTATCACGACAAGTTGTGATGAAGTTATTATTGGGCAACAATTTGAAGCCCTGGGTAATATAAAAGTAATGCTACGAGGCGTCAAAAAGTAGATGCTGTAATTGTCACTAAAACAAGCGACCCAACAGAATGTTCAGGCGACCCAACTTTGGGTCGCGACCCATAGGTTGGGAACCACTGTTCTAGTGGACATGTTCCATTGTCACATTCTTTGTTTCTAACAGCGCCAAAATTTTAAACAGGGTCTGAATTGGGCTAAGCGACTTCTTTTGAAAGTTTCCTGATTAACTTATGGGTCGAACGTTATAAATTGCAATGATAGCTCTTAGCCTCCGCGTCCCGTGAAGTCGCACAGCAAACAACGCGAAATATCATAGATATAGAGCAATAGATTTTACTAAACAATAAAGAAAGAGTATTTTGTGTAGCTTTACACCAATTGCAACGTGATTGAAGTAATATATGTCAAGTTTTTTTCACATACTTTGCATCTTAATTCCGCTTTATAGTACGGGTATAAGCTTATGTACTGAAATAACATGAGGTCAATGATGTTTAGCTTTTGTTCTGAAGCAGTTGCAATAATTTCATTGACATTTTTTTCAGTAATAATGGCTGCGTAATGCACAAACAACTAGCAAAGTAAAATTTTAAAACAAAACAAATATTTTTTAGCGGACTGTCCCAAACTTTAAACATTAAGTAATAGGTATATGAAGACATCCACATCCTCGCTTAGCTTCCTCTAAGCCTTGAGGCAAAAGAACACTTGGCCTAATTGAAGTGTCGGCATTTTGTCATTCGGCCGTTCGGATATAATTATTATTTCTTGTTCTGTGCGTAAAACCATAATCGAAGGTACGCTGAGATAAAGCATGTCAGAAAATTTAATGAGTAGTTTGACGTGGCAGTTGATCAGTTGGTGCCAGTCTGCGCTAGTTACTGTGAGAGAACATTTGCTTCCTGTGTTGCTGCGCTCTTGTATGTAAGTTAGCAAGTGAGTTTATCGTAACCAACAGAGAGAGAGGGCACAGATAAACGTTTGTCAAAGAATTTGCCATGTAATGAAACCCTTAAATTTATGTTGACGGCGGGGATGTTAGTATTATTAACAGTACTAACTTCATCGTCGACTTCACAAGCATGAGGGTAATATCAACCATGTTTTCTTCTTGTAAACAGGCATTCATTAGGTAACCAAATAGAAACGTTTTAGGACAGGGGTGTCCAACCTTTTTGGCCAAAGGGCCACATGCGGTTTACGAATGATTGCGCGGGCCACTTGAGTGTTACTGCTAATTTGGAATCTTAGAAATAGCTGTCTTATAATTTCTAATTAAAATCGTCACACCGAAATTCTAATCTTAGAAACGTGTACTATCCTCGTTTACAGTTATAATAACAATAAACACACCAAGATATAGTTAAGTCAACAAAGTTTTTTTGAGCGATTTTTCCATATGGCTGTCAGAAATTACTGATCTTACAGGGGATTTAAAGGCACACGACAACCTTTCTTGGAAAGTTCTGTTAGCGTTACTTGTTTTTTTGTTTCCTGTTTGGCATAATCTATATCCCTGCAGAGTGCGGAAAATGTTTTACAAAACACTGATTTGCGAATAATGTAAAGTGATTTGATTGATTGTAGATGAACTAACATTTCTTGTGATAAAGCAAATTGCTGATCCGTTTATTTGCCAGTGAAAACTCAAATGCATTTATAAGTATTAAATCATTTGCGTCCACAGCTTAAAATGAGCGTAAATCAGCAACCCAAAAACTATTTTCTGTTAGATGTTATAAACTAAATTAACTAAACCTTATGTTGGTAATGCAATTGGATTAATTTAATACACCCCAAAGAAGCTTCTACAATAGAACTGTGCGAGCTGAACAAAATAGCACCACCAGCAATGTGCCGTGACCCGTGAAAAGTTGACAAGTTTTCCACGAAATATTTAAGTCTGCTAAAAGGCTACAGTGTAAGAATAAACCCCACTTGGATGTATTTTTATGAAAAGTAGGGACATTTATAAAAGTTGCAAATGAATTTATTTTCACGATTTTTTTGTGTTTTTACTTTATCGAATATTCTGCGAACAAAATTCTTGTTGGTGTTGACCAAGCATAAAAAGGTTGGGAAACAATGTTCTAATAACGACATTGATTAAATATAAGTTTATGAACAGTATACGTACAAAAACAAACTTAGGCATTGAATTTAAACCACCACAAATATTTATAACCGGTTTGGTCGAAACCGAAACATTGACAAAAATATTTCTGCGAACGGAACCTTCGGTGCATCTAGTTCAGTGGTTCTCAACCTTTTTTCTTTCGTTTCGAGAAAAAACAAAACAAAATAGGTTCAACCCCCCAAAAAACTGCAGACCATATTTCAAACAGATTATAAGTTTAAAATAACTTAATGCAAAAAAATTTATAAAACAGCACTTTCCCTTTAATCAAGCACTTTCAGTTATGACCAAGTAATTGGACAATGAATATGCTGCTATTATCTGACTTTATTGTAATCACAAAGTAGTGATGTACCGAATCGGTTAAATTTCGATTCGGCCGAAACCGAATATTCGGCGGTTTTGCCGAATAAATTCGGCCGAATCAACCGAATCAATTATGACGTCACGCGAAGTCGTACGCTACGCGTTAGACATGAAAAAATGTTTATCTACCAGGCAACTAGTGCAGAATAGTCGTGTTTCGTCCTCATTTCAGTTCTGTGGGGTTTAAAATTGCCTCAAGCATGATTGGCAACCTGACAATGAATTACTAATTTTTTGACTACAGTGGGAAAAACGATAATGTGTTGAAAAAGATAAAAATTGATGCGATTTTCGTTATGTTTGGGCTTTTGAAAGATTCCGTGGTACCTTAATGAGCAGAAAAGACATGTTTAATGCTTTAAATTTGTGTTCGTAAAAGGCCGAAACCGAATCGCAACAAATTTTTCGGCCGAAACCGAATCTTTGCAAAAATGACCGATTCGGCCGAATAAATTCGGCAAACCGAATAAATTCGGCAAACCGAATATTCGGTACATCTCTATCACAAAGTAGTTTATTACATCATAAACATACGGGGTTGCAGAAATTAAAAGTATACCATAAATAGAATAATTTAAATTAATTTACATTCCTTCTTAATTCCTCCCCAAGCCATTATTCTTGTAAAATTGAGTGTAGTGACAGTGAATAGAAGAAAATTCTTAAAAAAGGCTTTCCTATTGATTGATCTGTGGCCCAATCAAAATGCTGGTTGAGAACCGCTGATCTAGTTATAGCATTTATTACGTAAAAAACTTTTTGTTCTTTATGGAAATGTCTGCCTAAACAAAATAATTGCTAGGTTGAGGTCGACTGCAAAAAATAGTTGGCTATTACCTTTTTTATAGAATAATCGTTTCTGGCTAGAAGTTATTTTGTACAAAATGTGCAGCGTTAATCCAACAGTGCTGGTGGTTTAAACAATTTCTGTCCCGAACTACGCTGATTGGATAATGAGCATTGAATACCAATTTTAATGAATTTTTGATTTTGGTGAATTTTTGATTTTGATGAATTTTTGATCTTTGATAAAACTACAACCCTGGTTATTTCGACCCACATTCTGGTCATTCAGTGACATGCATTTATATCCATAAATACATGGGTGAGGTCCAAAGCAAAACGAAACGAGCTTTCTTAACCTCTACCGCTTAAAAATACAAATCCAACTTATGAGAACAGTATAATCTTATTTGTAACGCAGATTAACGCATTCTTATAGTCATAAAAGGGGCTATTGCAACAATTCTCGGACCATCAAGGTTACTTTTATGTGGGTGTTTTACACTAACTAATTTGTCTAAAAAAGTGTGACCTTCTCAAAACGCGTGGGACATCCCTGGAGTCCCCACGTCGTATGAGTGCTTGATTGAATACCTACGTAGTACGACGGACACTTTTGCTCAAACATTAAGCTTTTTGGACAAGGTATATTTTCTGTTGATTATTGATATTTTCTGTATGTCATGAGGCAAAGAATTTGTTTCAAAATTGTATAATTTCAACGGTACGATTTTAACTCAGAGCCTCGAAATAAAGAAACTGTGTTGTCATATTTTTGTCATGTAATTATAGCAATAGTTACTAAGTGGTTGTTTATTTACAAAATCTACAACGGCTCGAAACTTAAATCGTCAGCAGTGCTGTTTTGAAAAAAAACTGTTAAACCTTTATTTAGCTTTTCGTAAATTAAAACAATCAGGTATAAAGTAATTAAAGATTAATTGTTTAGAAACTTAATTAATTCCTAAACCAACAAATTTAAATATTTGTTTACTTACTATAACCCAGGGGTCGGCAATCTCTTTTTACTGCAGACCGTTTTTGAAACTGAAATTTTATTGTGGACCGGCCTTCAAAAAAAACACAAATAATTAGCAACGAAAACGCTTAAATTAGTTGATCTTTCCTGGGATACATGGGCTAAATGTTTTTAAGTGTTTTTTTGTTTTTTTGAAACTTGAAAAAGTATACGGCCCGGTAACGAACTCCTCGTGGACCGGCGGTTGCCGGCCACTCATGTGATCTAAAAAATAGCCTGCAAATTAAAAAATATTTTACTTCGTTGCACATATTAAGCGTTTCTTGCTATCCAAGGCAACTGTATTTTGTGAATTCTGTGTTTACAGTTTTTCCAAATCTAATTTGCAAAACCAACCAAAAATACCTTTTCGATCAACATTGCCTTCATTATTTGTGAGTCGTCAAAATAAAATATTTATGGTGACGGTTAAAACTTGGTTTATTTGTCCCATTCGGGCTGAAAGGCGCAAACTAAAAAAAAGGAAATTGCTCAAGTGACTAAAAATGTGGTACCGGATGCAGTTTTGGGGAAGAATTATAATTTGAAAAAAACGTAAAGAGTAAAGTATTTCCAATGTTTAGACACATGAAGAGTAGATAATTTTAACCCTTTTCATAGTTGAGGCTGTATTTTGTGATGCCGAAAATTGATTCCAAATACAAAATACATTTAAAAAATGTATAAAAATGCACAAAATATTAATACACCAGACATCACATTACAGACAAAACCTGTTTAAAAATCCTTTTATTTAATGATAGGTTTCGCTCAACGCACCTGTTCGCTGCTTTTCCCTTTTTGCTTGAGTTTTGTGATGTTATGGAAGCGCACCACTACAGTGTCGTCTTGTAACAACCATTACTTTTGAATGTGTTGCATTGTCATTAAGCAATTGCTAATGTCGATTTATTGTGGCAAAATATGATTAAATGAATCGATGATTAGATGATACTAGCGGTTCCGGAAAGTCTACTAACAGCATAACTCACATCAGCCGCACATTTAGCTAATTTTCGATAGGTGGCGCAAAGCGCACTAAACGCATTTAAAAACGGTATATATCCAGATATGCGGGCAGGAACTTGGCCGAATGGTCTGGCGCGCCTGACCCATACACAGACATAAAAAAACTTGATCGGGTTTCGTCCCCGGGAGTGTCCTGGGTTCAAACCCCGTGAAAAAATGGAAATCTATCCAAATATGCTGACGGTAAGGGCTATTAGCTTACATTCTAATGTAAAATTTGTAAGAACTTACTACCCAACTCTACCCCACTTTAGCTGCAAAATTAATAATTAAGCTCTCTGCGCCACTTACCGAAAATTAACTAAATATGCGGCTGGCGTGATACCGGCTCCAAACTGGGGTCCGACAAGCGACGGGACCGCAGTTTGATTATAGTTCTAGTAAACCATCTTTTTGGAATTAAAATACTAAATTGGCAATACTTTGCACGGAATGTACATTAATCTTCTAGTTTCGGAAATGCTTTATTGTTTAATTACTATAGATAAAGAATAAAGCGATTGTTTGCTCACGATTTTACCAATGTGAGCGGGGTGTTAATGCAAAACTAGATAAAACTTTGTAAGAATACATCTATCTTTGAATTGTTAACACAAACTTTTGTTTTTCGGGATTTATATTATATACACTTAGCTTCAACAATGTATATATTTGAGACCGCGATATCTCGATAAAAATGCCTAGGACCATTATAAAAATTACCACCAAGGAGTCGAATCATTAATTAAGTTAATTCTTTTGCAGAACTAGCTCCAGGCCCTTAAAAACCAGGAGTATAACTTTTGACAGCAGCTTCATATGAAATGGCCTTTGCCAACCCATACATGGTAGTCGCCGATATCGATGTCATGGAATAATTAGGGTGGCTAGTTTAAGAGTGCCTTTCACAATTTAAAAAGCACTGCACTTGGAGGGTAAAGAGATATCATAATTACGGAACAACGAGTTTGGGTACGGTTAATAATACTTAAGCCTAACCATGATACCAGCCGTAACTGTAAATACCTGTAAAGTTCTCTAAAAACATTTCTATAATTGAACACACATTTCCGTTTGCACAAAACGCGCGCAGCCCAGTCTCTGCTTTGTTAAATAATATAGTTCGCTGCATAACACCAATTTTTTGTTTAAATAAGACCATGCCTCGATTTACACCAATGTGCGAGTTTACACGCACATATGCGAACTTTGTCGCCAAACTATAATATTTACTGATTAAACAAATCAAGGTATATAAGCTAATTGGAGGGACCTTTCGATCAGATCATGTTTAGTCTGTTCATGCAACTAGTATTTTGTTTTTTGTTGCGCAATGACGCTGATTTTTCATCAAAGATGCAGTCATTCTATGGGCTGTTTTTTCTGTCTGTATCTTGTGGCGTTTCTGCTGCTGGTTGAGGACAACCGACGATCTTGCTGTGCAACAAGAGGTAAAAATGTTACTGTGTTTAGTCACCCCTCGATGTAATTTTTCTTCAACCATTTTGGCAGTTTTGAGTTGTAATTTGTTTCAAAACTGTTAATGTTTGATGAAAAATTATGTCACTCTCATCAAATGACATTGTTTTTGACTGGCACATTGTAAATTGCTTTTAAATCTCCGCATATGCAAGTGTTTGTTGCTTTTTACAGTGCGTCGACTTCGGAAACGTTGCAAAAAGGATTGGGAATGTGCACCTTTTGGAAAATGCAGTGAAAAACAAGTAACGTATTTACCTGACGTTAGAATTAATAATGTAGCTTCCAAACTGCCGATAGTATTAGGCAGTTAAAGTGGATGAGACAAACAAACCACTCGGCAGTTTACCGAAGATATGTAGTCGTGTGGCCACCGATGCGTTTGATGCCGCGCACATTAAAAAAAAATCTTATGATATAATAATATATAATATCTAATTTTGCGTCACAAATAAAGCACTGATCACTTTCTCATATTTGCCAAACAAGTCTTGAAAAAAATCTTTACTTTTATACACAGGGGTCGGCCTTTATTAATGCAGACCGTTTTTTAAACTAAAATTTTATCGCGGACCGGCCTACAAAATAAAAACAAATAAGCTTATTTAGCAATAAAAACGCATAAATTAGTTCATCATCCTCGGGATACATAGGCAAAATGTTTTAACGCATCAAATCTGGAAGAGTAAAAGGCCCGGTAACGAACTCCTCGCGGCCCCGTACCAGGTCGCGGACCGGCGGTTGCCGACCACTGTTTGTGTGTTTAAAGTTTAAGATAAAAGCAATGTATCTGAATAGTATAGGTTTGTCTGAATCTTACTGTACTAAAATTATATCCCACACTGATAAAAAGTGTAAAAGCTCTGTGTTTAAGCAATGCAATGGTATTATTTGACAACAAGTTTCTATGTTTTATACGCCTGAAGCCAAGTAATACCGTACAAAAATAATCGAAAATCTGTCTTTTTGTTATCGATGTGAATTGTTCTGAAACTAGAAAGTGGCTTTCTGATATACTTCCATTTTATATATTCTATACGACATTTACCAACTTACTCTACTGTACGCAATTTTATCTATATATATGATTGTTTTTGCAAGCAAAAACGAATGGGTCCCCACACGCGCGTTGATGCGGATTTACGGTAAACCTATGTTGCGGTTATTTTGAGATTTTGTAGATAAAAGCATTAACTTAACTTTAAAAGTTTTTGTCCGTATTCTTTTTGCATCATTATTGCCATATAATTACAAAAAATCGGTGAAAAAGAACGGGAAAAATACTTTCAATTTAATCTCTTGCTTTGACTTGATATTGCCGTTCAAGTTCAGTTTTAAAACATAAATTTTCCTAGAAAGCCTTAACTGTTATATTAGACACTATATAAAAAGTCGTTTGCTACAAAGGTATACATAACAACTTGTTTTTCACTTAACTTTGTTTCGCAAACTTTGTTTAATGACCTTTTTACACTGTTTTTAACAGCATGCAGTCCTCAGTGTTCAACAATACCGTTAAGCCTAATTTATACATGTTTTAAGTACTGATTATTGAATTGATTTGTCAAAAATAAAGAAGATACGTTATGACGAAAAATTCTTAACTGTGTTGTAATGCCTACAAGTTGACCTTTAGTGACCCGTGGTCATGCGACGGCCAAGCTGACAAAGAGAATTTAAAGACCTTATCGCGGCGTTCGAAAAAGATAAGTTTATTTTTTCATATTTATGTTGATTAACAACGTTTTGCCTGACATAAACGAAACCGAAGTACGTTTATCGAGTTTAAATTACGTCTTAGGTGTAAAACCTTCGCCAAAACTGAAAATGCGCGTGATAACTGAATAAAATGACACAGCATTGCTGCACACACACAAAAAACAGCTGATTTCTAATCACCCAAACGACTGTCTCGTAAAACGTCTGTCCGGACGTCAAGCTGAGCACTCCCGCTCTGCCGCCTTAATCGTAAACCAGTGAATTCCTCCCTTGGGACTTATATCTGACTGATAGCGTACACATATTGCGGGTTGTAAAGGTAACTGGCAAAATTTTAAATACTAAACGAATACCCTGCTTAAACAATTGTTAAAATTTTAAAATATTTCTGTATCATAGGGCTTGTTTTTCTGGCCTAAAAACTAAAACCGATTATTTCAGGGTTTTAAAGTGTGAAAATTGGGTGAATCCGAAAAAAAGATACAAAATTCTTTAAAAAAACCATACATTGCACCAAACAACAAAGCATGAAACTCCAAGATGCTGTACTTTAGTCAGTACAGCCGTTTTAAAAAATTTACGTTTTGGGGGCCTGTGGGTCAACCGCTGGGTCAATCGGGGTCAAACTTCAGGAGGATCAAATTTGGATTATTAAATAACATCTCTGTAAATTTAAATAAATTTAAAGCATTCTTTCTTGACCAAACGCGTCTCACAAACCAGCGTTAGACAGAAAGAAAAAAAAAATACGGACAAAAACAATATGTGTCCCATAAAAAGACATTGATTGATTGAAAGGGATGTGTGTTATCCTAAACAAACACATACCATTTAAGAGGGAAAATATTTTGCACAAAAGCTATTTCAGACTTAATAAAAATTATAAGTGTATAATTTACCATTCATAAAGCATATATTGCACAGAAGTCATTTTGCATTCAAATAAAATTATAATTTACTGCTATTCATAACCTAATGAGCATTACCTTCAGTTCAAACAACCCAACTGCATCAGTCTTTATCTTGTTCTGGCCCGCAAAACGTATTTTTAAATCAAAAACTTTTTTAAATCAAAACTGAAAAAACTTCGAACCGTCGACATTAGTGAAGTTAAAGTCACCAGTCACCACTTAGCAACCTAGACGTGACGTAACGACAACCCGCAGGTTTCCGCTGTTGTGATTGGCTAGTTGCTTGCATTCGTCATTCATTGCTCTGAAGAAGTCTTACCGTTCTGGTGGACGAAACGTCAGCGAAAATACAAGTTATGGATGGAAACAACTAGTGTTTTTGTTTAACATTAACACCAGTTGAACGACATTTTTGTCAAATAAAAAAAACCTGTTGTTCGAATTCGGAAACATTTTGGAAATATGCGAACCGCTGGGTCAATTGGGGTGAAACTTCAGGAGGATCAAATTTGGATTATTAAGTAACATCTCTGAAAATTTGAATAAATTTAAAGCACTCTTTCTTGACCAAACGCATCTCACAAACCAGCGTTAAACAGAAAAAAAAATACGGACAAAAACAATATGTGTCCCCTTCGTGGAAGGGGCTTTTATACTATTTGTGGATCCATTCATGGGATTGCAAATAAATCAAACCAAAACTAGTGTAAACAAGAAAAGATTAAATAACTGAGAAAAATCTGCTCACATAAGGTGAGATAAGGAAATCAAATTTCTAAGACTGCTGCATGACTGTTTTAGGTGGTAGTTATTCTGTACAAAATTTTTTGGTAAAAATATTTATTATTTCAATCTCATAAGAAAAACGCTCAAAGTAATTTTTCTCATGAATAGACCGCGCGCTACTCTTAACACTTCTGCAACACAGTAACGAATAAACAATCCGGCCTTTGTTCTTGTTATAAAAGCGGACTAAAATACGCACGGTTTTAGAAAACACAATGGGCTAAAGCTACACTTAAAAGCACTATAAAAAAACAGACAAATAAGTACCAAAAGTAATCACAAGCAAATCAGCACGTTACTCCAAGGCCGACCAACCAAGTCTGCCGAATCGCAGTTTTCACAGCCCTCACGTTAGGGAGCCTGCCACAATTCCATTTTCATTTCGCCGAAATGATAAGTAAGAAAATTGTCATAAGCGTTACGCATCACTGCGTGTTGTTTCCAAAATATTTTTTCAATTTAAAAAAAAAAAAAGGAAACGTAGACGTGGTCCAGGTACGTAGGCCTACTAATCGACATTGTGAGATATGGGAGAAAACATCCCATATACAAACGTATAGATAGGGTATACTACAACGTGTTTATAGTGATGCCCCAAAATAAAAATACATTCCGCGCCTAATGTTTTTCTATAAATTGGCACAGATGTGTGTTAGAGCAAGTAGTTTCAACTTGCAAAGCCCAATTTATGGTCTCTTTTCGTATTTGCCAACGAAATGACTTTTACCGATGTATGGTCGCAAATGTCGCTCACACATAAACGTATATACAGTATAGTGTCCAATGTTCAGAACAAAATAAAAATACATTCCGCGCCTAATATTTTTCTATAAATTGGCACAGATGTGTGTTAGAGCAAGTAGTTTCAACTCGTAAAGCCCAATTTATGGTCTCTTTTCGTATTTGCCAACGAAATGACTTTTACCGATGTATGGTCGCAAATGTCGCTCACACATACAGTATAGTGTCCAATGTCCAGAACAAAATAAAAATACATTCCGCGCCTAATGTTTTTCTATAAATTGGCACAGATGTGTGTTAGAGCAAGTAGTTTCAACTTGCAAAGCCCAATTTATGGTCTCTTTTCGTATTTGCCAACGAAATGACTTTTACCGATGTATGGTCGCAAATGTCGCTCACACATAAACGTATATACAGTATAGTGTCCAATGTTCAGAACAAAATAAAAATACATTCCGCGCTTAATATTTTTCTACAAATTGGCACATATGTGTGGTAGAGCAACCATGAAACGTAACGATGTAAACTGGCGGCGCGCATGTTAACACACAAGGTTACTGTTTTGTTTTGTAGTGTGTGCGCGCGTAACAATACCTGTTTGTTACTGGTTGTCTAACAATACGTGTTCAATACAGAAATAAAAACCCTCGTCTAAAGAAAACACAGCGTTCAATGCTACGTGAAAAGTTTCATTTGCTTTCACTGCTGACGAAAATGGTTTGCTAAGTCAAGCAAATAACAACAAAAAGTCGAATGTCGTGAGACATAAAAACATTTTTACAGTGGCATTTTATTTCAAATTTAAAACATCCTTGTAGCTCCCAGTGTTTTTTAACTGGTTTTACTATGTGAAATTGGTCCTAATACAGTGGTAAAGGTTGGCGATCCCTGATATATGTGCTGATTGTTTGAAGGATAGTGAGAGTAGTGAGTTCAGTCTAATGTAGTCAACTAAACAGAAGCCTAAGTAGAAAGGTAATTGACAAGGATTAGAGCAGGGGTGTTCAACTTGAAAGCACCGCCGTGCCAATCTAGGTTTTAAAATATACTCGCGTGCCAACGTTTGGTACTTTTTCCAAACCATGTCTTAAACGTTTTAACGGTAGAAAAAATATGTTGTCGAACGCGAGTAAACTTGTTTATGATACTCCAGAAACCTTTTATAGCATAACATGTCGCTTAAAGCGCAGAATCCATAACATGGAATATAATACGACAGCGTAAAGGTCTGGATTATTCGGAATTCGACAGTTTCATGCGCCTAAAAGTAGACGGATCGAGTCTAAAAACGACTAATTTAATTAGTGGATTTGTGTAACCTTGATACTGAAGTTAGAATAAAGGCCAAAAAGAAGCAATTGAAAAATATTAATTGCCTGACAAATCCTAATGTTTACCATCTGAATGTGCAAAAACTTGCGTGCCATTTTTAAATGCTCTGCGTGCCACTTTTGGCACGCGTGCCACGTGTTGGACACCCCTGGATTAGAGTATCGTATCTAAGGTTTTCTCATGTCGCCGTCCAATATTCCAAATTTATTCCGTAATAGAAGTGTTTGGTTTAAAAAAAGGTTGACACAACTGAAGGAAATTTGTCGGGGATTGTTTATCAACAAATACGGTAACCTAGATGAAAGTGCGTCATATGAAACACAACTGGCGTGGTTCAAATGTAATACCAGTAACGCTTAATTCATAACACAAAATTTAAAACCAAACAAAAAAAAAACTTTCAGATTAAAACACTAACATAGATAATTTAAAAAATATGTACATAAGAAACTTAAAATACCTCCACTTACCAAAGCATTCAGTAGCAAGTGAGGACTAAGTTGGATCATGAATCATCATGCCCCCTCGTGCAAAATTCGTAACAATCGCCATCACAACAAATGCTTCGTAAACCGCTGTTTGATTGGACGACCATAAATTGGGCTTTCCAAGTTGAAACTACTTGCTCTACCACACATCTGTGCCAATTTATAGAAAAATATTAGGCGCGGAATGTATTTTTATTTTGTTCTGAACATTGGACACTATACTGTATGCGTTTATGTGTGAGCGACATTTGCGACCATACATATCGGTAAAAGTCATTTCGTTGGCAAATACAAAAAGAGACCATAAATTGGGCTTTACGAGTTGAAACTACTTGCTCTAACACACATCTGTGCCAATTTATAGAAAAATATTAGGCGCGGAATGTATTTTTATTTTGTTCTGAACATTGGACACTATACTGTATATACGTTTATGTGTGAGCGACATTTGCGACCATACATCGGTAAAAGTCATTTCGTTGGCAAATACGAAAAGAGACCACAAATTGGGCTTTACGAGTTGAAACTACTTGCTCTAACACACATCTGTGCCAATTTATAGAAAAATATTAGGCGCGGAATGTATTTATATTTTGTTCTGAACATTGGACACTAATGCTGTATATGCATTGTATGGGCATTATTATAAACACGTTGTAGTACACCCTATCTATACGTTTGTGTATGGGATGTTTTCTCCCATACCTCACAATGTCGATTAGTAGGCCTACGTACCTGGACCACGTCTACGTTTCCTTTTTTTTTTAAAATGTAAAAACAAATTTTGGAAACAGCACGCAGTGATGCGTAACGCTTATTGACAATTTTCTTCATTATCATTTCGGCGAAGTTGTTCGAAAGGCTAATTGAGAAGAGTCCGGAGGGTGTTTATAATTAGAGCAACGCGCTGGAATGCCAAGGCAGCGCGGTGGGTTGCATTTGAAACGAAGAAGAAAAACAATAAAATAAAAGACTGTTATAACTAAGTAAAACAAAACCAAAGGTGAAACAAAAACAAAGAAGATGCATAACATACAGTTACGTAACAACAAACAAACGTAGTGCCTGTACAAACAACAAATGAACAAATATAATATTATTCGTAACATATCGGAAATGAATAGCGTATGACCGTATGTTGATGGAACAACAAATCAAAACAGTAACCAAACGGTGCAGTAAACCAATCAATAATATTATGAAAAGCGAACAACATATAGTAACAAAACAATAAACGAAACGAGTGACAAAACAGTGCAATAAAGGAATTAGTAATATTATTCGTAACACATGCATAATGTGATAAATTGCGTTGATAGGTGCTTGCACTAGAGACAATGTGGCACAATACGCTTTTATTATGCCATCCAAACTTCTTTGCTGTGCATTGCTCATCATATGCATTGCAAAAAATCGACATTGATTGATTGAAAGGGATGTATTGCTATCCTAAACAAACACATACCATTTAAAAGAGAAAATATTTTGCACAAAAGCTATTTCAGACTTAATAAAAGTTATAAGTGTATAATTTCCAATTCATAAAGTATATATTGCACAGAAGCCATTTTACATTCAATAAAAATGATAATTTACTGCTATTCATATTTCATAACCTAATTTGCATTACCTTCAGTTCAAACATCCCAAATGCATCAGTCTTTATCTTGTTCTGACCCGCAAAACGTATTTTTAAATCAAAACTGACAAAGAACTTTGAACCGTCGACAATAGTGAAGTTAAAGTCACCACTTAGCAACCTAGACGTGACGTAACGACAACCCGCAGACTTCCGCTGTTGTGATTGGCTGAAAAAAACCTGTTGTTCGAATTCGGAACCATTTTGCTATGTAAAATGTATATAATGTTTTTTTTTTGGATTAGCTTTCGTAAATAGTGCAAAAATGTTCGTTAAAGTGAAGAAGATTTAACAAAACATTGTCTATTTGTGATGCATGTAACTTTACTTAGTTTGGTTCAAGTCCTATAGCTCGTGACTAACGAAACATTAAATCAACCGATCTTTGCCTCTACAAAACAAAAGCCCCGCTACTAACTATTTCTGCTTTGTGCTAAATTAATGAAACGTTTCTGGAGTATCGTAAACTACAGCTTTGTTGCATTGGACGACACGACTATTTTCGGAACATTTAATAGGTCGGGTCGTTTTAAAGTTTGATAAAGTCTACTGACTGTATATTCGGAGTGAGCCAAAACATTAGAGGAAGGTACGATGTATCACTAGATGGCGATGTATCACTAGAAGTATTAGACAAGCTTCGGTTTTGTCTGGGAAAAAAGGCAAAGGGTAAGAATAGTACACAATTCGTGAGTTTGACTACAAACTGTAGTGAAGATTTACATGCGCAAAGTCAAACAATTGCGAACCGAACTATGACAGGTTTAGAAAATTACGGTGGTCCACAAGTGCAATTCAACAACTTTTTGGCAGACATTTATTTTTCAGTGCAAATATTTATTTTTCGATGCAAACATTTTATTTTCAGTGCAAACATTTATTTTTCGATGCAAACATTTATTTTTCAGTGCAAACATTTATTTTTCGATGCAAACATTTTGTTTAGTGCAAAATTTATTTTTCGATGCAAACATTTATTTTTTCAGTGCAAAAAATTTGTTTAGTGAAATTTTTTTTTTAGGAAACTTTTTTTGGTGTTCCATTGTGTCGAAAAGGGTGTGTCAAAATTTGTAAAATTGTGGAAACGTGATAAACCTGTACATTACACAGGCAATTGGTTGTAAACCTTGGCCACTAAACAATTGAGTATTTTCTATGGTTAGTAAAAATTATAATAACAAGTATGTTGTGCATTTAAAGTTAAGATGAATTGTTTTTTTGCACTTGTCCACATTTACATTCTGTCTCTAGCCTACTCTCTGTACACCATGCCAAAGACCAAAACGCTGGAGTTGTTTGTCTTAGCCGCTGCACTGTAGGGCATGCAAAATGTTGTGTTGTTTTTAATTAAAGCTTGCTAATAGGCTTCATTGTCAAGCAATGTGCATCACACTTCCTATTATTGTTTAGTTTAAAATAAAGGTCCAATACTTCAACTACCCCTTGTGTTAACTTCTCAAAAAAATTAAATTGTCCGTCACATCGAACTATTTTGCTTTATAATGCCAAAGTGAAGTATTTTGCTATTTTGCTTCATATTGTCAAAGTGAAGTACCGACACATAGCCTATATTTAATTCAAATCCCGAAAATTCAATTAAAAAATCGCTTTTATTTGCGCCCTATTAGTAAGTAGTCCTTTAGAAACCTTCTTCCTCCCGGTTACGCCTAAACTGTACTCCCGCTTCGCTCCCACAGCCAGCTTAGCCCGCTCCCAATCTGTCCACATAGCCCTTACTTAGCCCGTGTTGATTTTGTTAAGCGATTGGTTGACCTTGTTTAGCTCGCTAAGCCCAGACTTAACCCGCTTAAACTTAGCCCCTGTTCAATGAACTACGTCAGTGATTAAGTCATTTTTCCGTCGTGGCGTAACCCCTTTCTTTCGCAATGCACAGAATTAAGGATATGTTACAAATGTTTTGACTTTGGATTTATCACATGTGGATGTTCATTCGTATTTTTGATTTCATCAACAATTTGCCACTCCGTCTTCGTGACACATTGGGGCCACCAAGTACCGAACCTACTTTATTTGATGTGATTAAGGCTGAATTTATTGGCAACAATAAACTTTAACGATTCTGGAACTAAGAAGTTGATTTGCCGTTACCTATTTTTAGGATTCGGGATTTTACCTAATTTCATGGCCATAGCAATTTGTGAAACGTGAGCACTGTCCGTATTAAGGTACGCATGGCCCATGTCTTAATATTTATGCCGTTTTTCTGATTTTTAGAAATTTATTACTATCCCTATAAATCCTGGACTTTAATTTAAGTGAGTTTTTTATCTGCGTTTATTTTGTGCAGGGGTCACCAGGTCCTAAGGGGTTACTTAGTGGGGACACAGGTCCTGAAGGTTACTTGAAGGGGGCCACGATCTACGAAAGGTTGAGAAACACCGCACTAAGCCATCGCTTAGCACACTTGGCCCGGGCAAAGCCTGATTAAGCGATGACTTAACAAACTAAGCAGGGTCTTAGTGAGCGAGGGCTAAGCCGGCGTGTAGTTTTTGACGGCATCCTTAAGCTCCGACTGTAGCTTGCACAACGCCTGTTATGTCATTTTGCAATTTTTGACACGCCGTGTAAGTCTTAGGTGATGGAGCCATAATTGTTTGCTTAAAAAAGGTTGCATCGAAAAATAAATTTTGCACTAAAATATAAATGTTTGCACTGAAATAAAAATGTTTGCACTGAAAAATAAATGTTGCACTGAAAAATAAATGTTTGCATCGAAAAATAAATGTTTGCACTGAAAAATAAATGTCTGCCAAAAAGTTGTTGAATTGCACTTGTGGGCCACCGTAGAAAATAATTCCGAACCGAAATTGACATGCGAGTAAATTTTAAAACAAAAGATGGCACGGCGGCATATGTTCTAGTATAGTTCAGGGGTGCACAACTTGCGGCCGCAGAGACGATTTTATGCGCCCGTTGACTTGTATATCAAAATACGTGCCGTGACGTGAATAAAACTCTTGCCAATTCAATGAATTTCGAAACAGACCTAATAAGATTTTGTGAGACGGGAACAAGTAAAGTCAGCCTAAAAGGCATATGCGTTAGATGTTTTGTGTGCAAACAATGAGAAAAAGCAGGAGCCGCAAGCGTTACAATATATGTGATGACGTCATAAACAGTTAACACTAATCGCTATGTAAACCGTTCTGCCTAATTTATGCATAAAGTTAGAAATTTAATTGAACTTTCAGGCGCAATTAGATGGTATCTATATATATGAGATAAATCATTTTCTTTACAAGTAATATTCAAAAACGAGCAAACGCTTGGCGGTCATTAGTGAAATAAGTATCTGCGATGAGGCCGTCATAGCGAAAAGGTTGTGCACCCCTGTTCTAGTTGAACCATGGCTTACGGCAGGAGTGCAGAACTTGTGGCGGCAGGGACGAAATTATGCGGCCGTGAACATGTAAACTTAACAACCCTTTGAATAGTTTATGTGGGGCTGGAGAAAATATTAACAGCCCAGAAGCCATATGCGTCAGACTTTTTGTAAGCCTATTATAAGCAAACAAAGCGAAAAAGCAGGCACCATAAGCGTCACAATATAGATGATAACGTCATATGCAGTTAAGACCGATCGTCAGACTGTTCAAATCAAGCTGCACATCAGGTTATAAATTAATCTGGGCTGATCAGTTGTCATTAGATGGTATATATACATATTTGAGACAAACCCGTTTCTTTACATCAATAATTTATAAACAAAACCAAGAACACACTGGCGGCCGTTGGTGAAATAAGAACTTACAATGCGGCCGTCATAACAAAATGGTTGTGCACCCCTGGCCAAATGTATAGTGATCAAACTGTCAAAAATTCGCCATGAAAAATTGCAATAAATTTTAAGCTCGGTCGGGTTTAGGCCCGGTATTTTTATTTAAAACTAAGGCCTGAAATCTTTCCACTAATATGCGCGCTCGTATATTTAGGTCTTTTCAAAATGTGCGGTTTTTCAGGCTTGTTTTCTCGTTTTGGGGTTGAAAATAAACGATGCGATTACAACGTTATTATGAAGGTTCTGAGACACCATACGACGACCGACAGTGGCGTGGTACCAGATGTTCTACTATTTCTTGCTTTGTGAAAAAGGTTTTCGGTGCGTTAATTGACTTCCTCATTTAACAGAATGGTGCCATTTTCGCGCAATGGTTTTAAACCGGCCACGAAAAAACAAACTAATGTTATGCCTGTATAATATTTGTCAAAGTATGCACGTATATTGTGTGTACGTAACATACCATTCAAAAGTATTACGAAACAGACGAAAATGAGTCCGCGTAACTCAGTGCTCCGCAACCTTTTTTCACGCACGTCGCACCATACAAGCTTTCAATGTTCGGCGGCACACCCGAACCAAAAATGCGATTTGAAATATTTCGAAAGATTAAAAAAAGCATTAAGCCCGGGGTCTTAAACTTTTTTGGGGCCAAAAACATTTTTACGTTAATAATGGGCCGTACTATTGGAACTTTTTTGTAAAAGTAATATGAACAAAAGTATTATGTGCTTAAAAATGTTGTGCGTTTATGCCATTTCATGTACATCAAACATTTGTAATGCAAGAAACAGATATACAGTGTAGCAAACTAAAAAACAAGTGCAATAAACTGCTATGTGTGAAAACAATGCCATACAATGACGAAACAACTGAAAAATATGATGCAACAATTGAAATTGCTGACTTTCAACAGGAGGGACTATTTCCATCATACGACTAAAACGTCGCATTTATTTCTAGCTATTACTAATAAAGAATGATCGTTTCTTTAAATCAGTGGTCTGACAGGGTATTCTACCTGAGGTAAACACCTAAAATTTAAAAGTTTTTTTTTTGTTTTTTTCACGGTGTTCGAACCCAGGAACCTCCCGGGGACGAATCCCGATCAGGGTTTTTTATGTCTGTATATGGGTCAGGCGCGCCAGACCATTCGGCCAAGTTCCTGCCCTAAAATTTAAAAGTTTTTTTTTTTTTCTTCACGGGGTTCGAACCCAGGACTCTCCCGGGGACGAATCCCGATCAGGTTTTTTTTTATGTCTGTATGTGCGTCAGGCGCGCCGGACCATTCGGCCTTCTAAGTTCCTGCCCTAAAATTTACTAAGTTCCTGCCCTAAAATTTAAAAGTTAGTTCGCGGGCCACACCGGCGGCACACCCAGCATCGTCTTGCGGCACACCAGTTTGCCGCGGCACACCGGTTGCGGAGCACTGGCCGAACTAAATGTTTGAAAAGGCATAGACTAAAATTGAAAATGAATTCTTCTTAGCGATAAAAAATTATTTTCAATTTTAGATTCTAAACTAAATGAATTTTAGCAGTTTTGGGATGGTAAATCAATGCAGGCTTTTATAGCAATCTATAAGTTCTAGTCCTTCAGCTTTTTTTGTTTATAAGCGTACTTACCAACGAGCTCACATGCTCATGTCAACTTTGCGACATGTGCCAAGAAGCTCGGTTAATGTTGTTAAGTCCAAAATGTTTTTAGGTGTGCATCTTTCCTTTCAATTGTGGAAGATTTCCCGATTTGTGTGGACAAAACTACAGATTTCAAGTAAAGACAAAAAGTCCACAAAGGGGAGTGGAACATGGTCAAGTTCTTCTGCCGTGTTCTTTTCGAAGACCCAAAACAAAACTTCCTTTTTATTCTAAGCGTGTTGAGTGGCATAAAATTAACAAACAACAAATCCGAACAAAAGTTTTAAGAAAAGAATGGATTATCGATCAAAGTTTTGGTTCATACAGGTAAGATTGTATTACACAAGCCGACGTAGTTTTTGCTTAGATTACCTTTGACAACAAATAAATGTTGTCAATATTTGCGAATTAAGGAACCGTGTATCCTTATCACCCAAAGAGGGAAATGCTTCGTTGGTTATTGAACGGTTAAAACTTTCCGATTCTGGTACATATGTCTGCGAAGTTAGGGTTGGAGTTCAAAGAAGCAGCGGTCTTGTGGTCCTGAATGTCGGTCAGTGGTTTTGTTGTGTGTTTTGTTTACAAGATGTACTCCATATTTGTATTATGAAATACCCATTTGCTCACTAAAACGCTTTATCTGTGCTCCAATTTTGAACAAAATTACATATTCAATTTACTACGAGTTTGTGTTTAAAACAAGTCTTAATACTGTTAGAAATAATTTTGTTTTTGCGATTTGTAGGAAAATTTGAGAAAACAATTGCACACACAACAACGCAACGTCAAGTAAAATTGTGGAAAAACGTTACCATCGATCATATCCTATCTACTGTTACTCCTTCAACGATAAAAAGCAGAGTAATATCCACTTCAGTCAAAAGATTTACATTTACCTTAACAGATAAATTGTCTTCGTTACTTCATTCCGACAATGTCCATGCAACTACTGGACAAACCTACAAGTTAATGACATTGACCTCATTAGGTTCATTATCATTTGTTTCAACCCAACAAATGACCACTACAACACACACAAAAACGAGTTTAGAATTTACTTTGGACGAGTGTTCAAAAATTGTAGATCCAAATCTTTTGAGCAAATTAGTGTACAAACATGGAGAAAAAATCAAACTTCAAGGTTGTAAAGTAGTATACTTTTCAACAACAAAATCTATTCACCCCTCGTGGCTTTCCACAATACGTTCGTATGATGAAACTACAGTATTGGTAATCACGGATTCGTTATGTCTACTTGGATCTATTCCATGTACTGTGTCGAGAAATATGAAACAAACACTTAGAAGTAGGACAGAAAGTGAAGAAATTATATCAACCTCAGTACAATTCCTTGATATTGGAAAGATGTTCACACATGAAGCTGTTTCTAAAACTGGTGATATACCTCAATCGTATTCGGGTAAAGCAGAGAGCCAGCCAATAAACAACTTCGTGCTTTTTGGAACAAACCAGGAAGTATCTGCTGGGCCAGGTTCATTCTCTACTGATATGTTAGTACATAAGTCCAAAGCTGCATTTCATCTTGGTACATTTACAGAATATAAATTATCACAACACGTAACAATGAAAACAGCAGCCTA
Organism: Phallusia mammillata; assembly: GCF_965637545.1. Lineage (NCBI taxonomy): Eukaryota > Metazoa > Chordata > Ascidiacea > Phlebobranchia > Ascidiidae > Phallusia > Phallusia mammillata. Next base: position 18,359,888 of record NC_137253.1, read on the forward strand.
CCAAACGCAATTGAATGATAAAAAATCGCTGATGACAATGGAAGCAATGACTTTACAAACGAGCATTGTAATACAAAATCAAACCCAACCAACGATAGTGACTGTACAGCAAACAACTGGTAAAACAACAAAATACTTTTCTTCTACATTATCAGCTTCTGCTTCTGATAAAGTACTGATTTCTTATGCGATTTCTGATTTTAACGTTGTAACTATAAATCCAGTTGTCACAATAATTGAATATTTTTCAAGTTTGTCTTTTGTCACAAAACCTATTTTACAGGAAACACTGCAATCAACTCACGAAAACAAGCCATTTGTCTCAAGTTTTCTCAGCATTACTCAAGAACGCATTAAAAGCTCCAATGTCATTGGCGATATTCTTACACTTCAGTCACTTACCAAAACGTTAAAAATGCGCTCATCTATTGGAAGCAAATTAGTTGCAACAATTAGTAATTATAATTATCGAAACACTACGCATGACTTTTTTTCATTTCCTACTGAGGCCATGGAAGTAGTTTCTGACAACAAAATATCTACTACTTGGTCCGGCCGATCCATTTTGGCTCAAACGACTGCTTACAGATTTAAAGTTTCCCCCCAAACAATACCGACGCAAATATTAGGAAATGGAAGTTTAGTTGGTGAATCCTTAGCTCCGCAATCAGTACATCATACGAAAGCAGAAACATCAACAAACACCAAGAAAGTCGTCCAAAGTTCAAGAAATAACTTCTCTGTCAATTTGTCACAAAAAGAAGAGCATTCCACTGAAACCAAGACACAATTTTGGATTTCAAATATTGCAGATGACTCACTTTCAACTAAAGATGGAATAAAAACACATGATCTCTCAACTTCTGTGATCTTTTTTATTCCACAAACCAATGCAGTATTTCCGACGGCTTATCCACCTTCATTCAGTCAGTATATCGGAGACGATCCAACAACTCTACACACTCCGTCACCGATAACACGTTTTGATACATATAAACATGCCGGAAACAACTTTAAAACTTCGGTTATTTCTTTTTCCCAGTTCATGTCAAACACCACGAAGATCTACAAGGTTGCTCATTCCAGTAACAACATGCAGAGAAAAAGTTTAACAAAAATAATCCCAATAGATTCACGTGCCTCTCGCGCGACGGAACAGCCAAAAGCGAAAACGTTAACAACTGTTGAAAACTATTGGCAAATTACAAAAAATCCTAAAACAATCATATCAAAAGAAGATTCAGATGCCACAGAGATTGCAAAAACGTTTTTGAACAAAAAAACTCTAAAAAATCTTTTAGCCACCGGAAGTGAATCGATTTTTGGGAACAACACCATAACAACTGAGCCACTAAAAGCAAAAACAGACAGCAAAACGTTTTTCATTTCACCCTCTTATCGGTACAGCAGTACCAATAAACCATCACCATTAACCAGTAAAAGTTCAGCAGAAACAAGAACTGAAAACATCACTATCATATCGCTATTTCAAAAACGAAGAAAACCTGTTGTGCCTTCCGCATTAACGACGGAAGATATCACATCATTCAGTTCTCGAAAAGCATCAACATCCAAATCTGAAACAACAAAAATTATAACAACTGTTGAAGGATCAACAGTAAATCCGACCAAACCCATTTCACTTATCGAATCGTCGGCATTCGAAACAACTAAAGAAATTATCTCACAAATTTTACCAACCATCACCACAAAGAAACGTGATGAAATTTTAAAAACATCTTATTCCATAAACATTACTTTAACAAAAGAAATTACTGCCACGACGAAAAAACTCCCTGGATTGTTCAAAACAAAATATTTCGAAGAAGCATTAACCACCGGAAGCGGATTGGCTGTTGATGACATTTCCACATCTGTTGGAACTGCAGCTTCAACCTCAGAAGATATTAAAGATGTAACATCAGCCATTTCTCGAAAATTTCCCGCGTCAACACCCAAATCTGAACCAACAAAAACATCAGCAACCGTTGAAGGTTCAGCATTAGCTACCAATAAAATCATTACTACTGCACCATCGCAAAAACTTGATAAAATTGTCGGAATGACACAAGAGATGTTCAGTTATGAAACAACGAGTACTATTGGTGGGCAAAGATATATTGTTCAATTCACCACAGAAATGTCGGGCATATTGGTTAGTGACGCAGATTTGACGACTGGAAGTGAATACTATGAAACCGTGTATCATGTTGTTTCCGACTACGAAAAGCTGGAGCTTTTTACAGATCACTTAACCACCAACACAACATCGAAAGTTGTAAGTTTTTCCATGGGTTCACCTGAAGTCATTTCAACTAAACCCATTTCACTTATCGAATCGTCGGCATTCGAAACAACTAAAGAAATTATCTCACAATTTTTACCAACCATCACCACAAAGAAACGTGATGAAACTTTAAAGACATCTTATTCCATAAACATTACTTTAACAAAAGAAGTTACTGCCACGACGAAAAAACTCCCTGGATTGTTCAAAACAAAATATTTCGAAGAAGCATTAACCACCGGAAGCGGATTGGCTGTTGATAACATTTTCACATCTGTTGGAACTGCAGCTTCAACTTCAGAAGATATTAAAGATGTAACATCAGTCATTTCTCGAAAAATTCCCGCGTCAACATCCAAATCTGAACCAACAAAAACATCAACAACCGTTGAAGGTTCAGCATTAGCTACCAATAAAATCATTACTACTGCACCATCGCAAAAACTTGATAAAATTGTCGGAACGACTCAAGAGATGTTTAGTTATGAAACGACGAGTACTATTGGTGGGCAAAGATATATTGTTCAATTCACCACAGAAATGTCGGGCATATTGGTTAGTGACGCAGATTTGACTACTGGAAGTGGATACTATGAAACCGTGTATCATGTTGTTTCCGACTACGAAAAGTTGGAGCTTTTTACAGATCACTTAACCACCAACACAACATCGAAAGTTGTAAGTTTTGCTATGGGTTCACCTGAAGTCATTTCAACTAAACCCATTTCACTTATCGAATCGTCGGCATTCGAAACAACTAAAGAAATTATCTCACAAATTTTACCAACCATCACCACAAAGAAACGTGATGAAACTTTAAAGACATCTTATTCCATAAACATTACTTTAACAAAAGAAGTTACTGCCACGACGAAAAAACTGCCTGGATTGTTCAAAACAAAATATTTCGAAGAAGCATTAACCACCGGAAGCGGATTGGCTGTTGATAACATTTTCACATCTGTTGGAACTGCAGCTTCAACCTCAGAAGATATTAAAGATGTAACATCAGCCATTTCTCGAAAAATTCCCGCGTCAACATCCAAATCTGAACCAACAAAAACATCAACAACCGTTGAAGGTTCAGCATTAGCTACCAATAAAATCATTACTACTGCACCATCGCAAAAACTTGATAAAATTGTCGGAATGACTCAAGAGATGTTTAGTTATGAAACGACGAGTACTATCGGTGGGCAAAGATATATTGTTCAATTCACCACAGAAATGTCGGGCATATTGGTTAGTGACGCAGATTTGACTACTAGAAGTGGATACTATGAAACCGTGTATCATGTTGTTTCCGACTACGAAAAGTTGGAGCTTTTTACAGATCACTTAACCACCAACACAACATCGAAAGTTGTAAGTTTTGCCATGGGTTTACCTGAAGTCATTTCAACTAAACCCATTTCACTTATCGAATCGTCGGCATTCGAAACAACTAAAGAAATTATCTCACAAACTTTACCAACCATCACCACAAAGAAACGTGATGAAACTTTGAAGACATCTTATTCCATAAACATTACTTTACCAAAAGAAGTTACTGCCACGACGAAAAAACTCCCTGGATTGTTCAAAACAAAATATTTCGAAGAAGCATTAACCACCGGAAGCGGATTGGCTGTTGATGACATTTCCACATCTGTTGGAACTGCAGCTTCAACTTCAGAAGATATTAAAGATGTAACATCAGCCATTTCTCGAAAAATTCCCGCGTCAACATCCAAATCTGAACCAACAAAAACATCAACAACCGTTGAAGGTTCAGCATTAGCTACCAATAAAATCATTACGGCTGCACCATCGCAAAAACTTGATAAAATTGTCGGAATGACTCAAGAGATGTTTAGTTATGAAACAACGAGTACTATTGGTGGGCAAAGATATATTGTTCAATTCACCACAGAAATGTCGGGCATATTGGTTAGTGACGCAGATTTGACTACTGGAAGTCGATACTATGAAATCGTGTATCATGTTGTTTCCGACTACGAAAAGTTGGAGCTTTTTACAGATCACTTAACCACCAACACAACATCGAAAGTTGTAAGTTTTGCCATGGGTTTACCTGAAGTCATTTCAACTAAACCCATTTCACTTATCGAATCGTCGGCATTCGAAACAACTAAAGAAATTATCTCACAATTTTTACCAACCATCACCACAAAGAAACGTGATGAAACTTTGAAGACATCTTATTCCATAAACATTACTTTACCAAAAGAAGTTACTGCCACGACGAAAAAACTGCCTGGATTGTTCAAAACAAAATATTTCGAAGAAGCATTAACCACCGGAAGCGGATTGGCTGTTGATGACATTTCCACATCTGTTGGAACTGCAGCTTCAACTTCAGAAGATATTAAAGATGTAACATCAGCCATTTCTCGAAAAATTCCCGCGTCAACACCCAAATCTGAACCAACAAAAACATCAACAACCGTTGAAGGTTCAGCATTAGCTACCAATAAATTCATTACTACTGCACCATCGCAAAAACTTGATAAAATTGTCGGAATGACTCAAGAGATGTTTGGTTATGAAACGACGAGTACTATCGGTGGGCAAAGATATATTGTTCAATTCACCACAGAAATGTCGGGCATATTGGTTAGTGACGCAGATTTGACTACTGGAAGTGGATACTATGAAACCGTGTATCATGTTGTTTCCGACTACGAAAAGTTGGAGCTTTTTACAGATCACTTAACCACCAACACAACATCGAAAGTTGTAAGTTTTTCCATGGGTTCACCTGAAGTCATTTCAACTAAACCCATTTCACTTATCGAATCGTCGGCATTCGAAACAACTAAAGAAATTATCTCACAAATTTTACCAACCATCACCACAAAGAAACGTGATGAAACTTTAAAGACATCTTATTCCATAAACATTACTTTAACAAAAGAAGTTACTGCCACGACGAAAAAACTCCCTGGATTGTTCAAAACAAAATATTTCGAAGAAGCATTAACCACCGGAAGCGGATTGGCTGTTGATGACATTTCCACATCTGTTGGAACTGCAGCTTCAACCTCAGAAGATATTAAAGATGTAACATCAGCCATTTCTCGAAAAATTCCCGCGTCAACACCCAAATCTGAACCAACAAAAACATCAACAACCGTTGAAGGTTCAGCATTAGCTACCAATAAAATCATTACTGCTGCACCATCGCAAAAACTTGATAAAATTGTCGGAATGACTCAAGAGATGTTTAGTTATGAAACAACGAGTACTATTGGTGGGCAAAGATATATTGTTCAATTCACCACAGTAATGTCGGGCATATTGGTTAGTGACGCAGATTTGACTACTGGAAGTCGATACTATGAAACCGTGTATCATGTTGTTTCCGACTACGAAAAGTTGGAGCTTTTTACAGATCACTTAACCACCAACACAACATCGAAAGTTGTAAGTTTTGCCATGGGTTTACCTGAAGTCATTTCAACTAAACCCATTTCACTTATCGAATCGTCGGCATTCGAAACAACTAAAGAAATTATCTCACAATTTTTACCAACCATCACCACAAAGAAACGTGATGAAACTTTGAAGACATCTTATTCCATAAACATTACTTTACCAAAAGAAGTTACTGCCACGACGAAAAAACTGCCTGGATTGTTCAAAACAAAATATTTCGAAGAAGCATTAACCACCGGAAGCGGATTGGCTGTTGATGACATTTCCACATCTGTTGGAACTGCAGCTTCAACTTCAGAAGATATTAAAGATGTAACATCAGCCATTTCTCGAAAAATTCCCGCGTCAACACCCAAATCTGAACCAACAAAAACATCAACAACCGTTGAAGGTTCAGCATTAGCTACCAATAAAATCATTACCACTGCACCATCGCAAAAACTTGATAAAATTGTCGGAATGACTCAAGAGATGTTTAGTTATGAAACAACGAGTACTATTGGTGGGCAAAGATATATTGTTCAATTCACCACAGAAATGTCGGGCATATTGGTTAGTGACGCAGATTTGACTACTGGAAGTCGATACTGTGAAACCGTGTATCATGTTGTTTCCGACTACGAAAAGTTGGAGCTTTTTACAGATCACTTAACCACCAACACAACATCGAAAGTTGTAAGTTTTGCCATGGGTTCACCTGAAGTCATTTCAACTAAACCCATTTCACTTATCGAATCGTCGGCATTCGAAACAACTAAAGAAATTATCTCACAAATTTTACCAACCATCACCACAAAGAAACGTGATGAAACTTTAAAGACATCTTATTCCATAAACATTACTTTACCAAAAGAAGTTACTGCCACGACGAAAAAACTCCCTGGATTGTTCAAAACAAAATATTTCGAAGAAGCATTAACCACCGGAAGCGGATTGGCTGTTGATAACATTTCCACATCTGTTGGAACTGCAGCTTCAACTTCAGAAGATATTAAAGATGTAACATCAGCCATTTCTCGAAAAATTCCCGCGTCAACATCCAAATCTGAACCAACAAAAACATCAACAACCGTTGAAGGTTCAGCATTAGCTACCAACAAAATCATTACCACTGCACCATCGCAAAAACTTGATAAAATTGTCGGAATGACTCAAGAGATGTTTGGTTATGAAACGACGAGTACTATCGGTGGGCAAAGATATATTGTTCAATTCACCACAGAAATGTCGGGCATATTGGTTAGTGACGCAGATTTGACTACAGGAAGTGGATACTATGAAACCGTGTATCATGTTATTTCCGACTACGAAAAGTTGGAGCTTTTTACAGATCACTTAACCACCAACACAACATCGAAAGTTGTAAGTTTTGCTATGGGTTCACCCGAAGTCATTTCAACTAAACCCATTTCACTTATCGAATCGTCGGCATTCGAAACAACCAAAGAAATTATCTCACAATTTTTACCAACCATCACCACAAAGAAACGTGATGAAACTTTAAAGACATCTTATTCCATAAACATTACTTTACCAAAAGAAATTACTGCCACGACGAAAAAACTCCCTGGATTGTTCAAAACAAAATATTTTGTAGAAGGATTAACCACCGGAAGCGGATTGGCTGTTGATGACATTTCCACATCTGTTGGAACTGCAGCTTCAACTTCAGAAGATATTAAAGATGTAACATCAGCCATTTCTCGAAAAATTCCCGCGTCAACACCCAAATCTGAACCAACAAAAACATCAACAACCGTTGAAGGTTCAGCATTAGCTACCAATAAAATCATTACTACTGCACCATCGCAAAAACTTGATAAAATTGTCGGAATGACTCAAGAGATGTTTGGTTATGAAACGACGAGTACTATCGGTGGGCAAAGATATATTGTTCAATTCACCACAGAAATGTCGGGCATATTGGTTAGTGACGCAGATTTGACTACTGGAAGTGGATACTATGAAACCGTGTATCATGTTGTTTCCGACTACGAAAAGTTGGAGCTTTTTACAGATCACTTAACCACCAACACAACATCGAAAGTTGTAAGTTTTTCCATGGGTTCACCTGAAGTCATTTCAACTAAACCCATTTCACTTATCGAATCGTCGGCATTCGAAACAACTAAAGAAATTATCTCACAAATTTTACCAACCATCACCACAAAGAAACGTGATGAAACTTTAAAGACATCTTATTCCATAAACATTACTTTAACAAAAGAAGTTACTGCCACGACGAAAAAACTGCCTGGATTGTTCAAAACAAAATATTTCGAAGAAGCATTAACCACCGGAAGCGGATTGGCTGTTGATGACATTTCCACATCTGTTGGAACTGCAGCTTCAACTTCAGAAGATATTAAAGATGTAACATCAGCCATTTCTCGAAAAATTCCCGCGTCAACACCCAAATCTGAACCAACAAAAACATCAACAACCGTTGAAGGTTCAGCATTAGCTACCAATAAAATCATTACTGCTGCACCATCGCAAAAACTTGATAAAATTGTCGGAATGACTCAAGAGATGTTTAGTTATGAAACAACGAGTACTATTGGTGGGCAAAGATATATTGTTCAATTCACCACAGAAATGTCGGGCATATTGGTTAGTGACGCAGATTTGACTACTGGAAGTCGATACTATGAAACCGTGTATCATGTTGTTTCCGACTACGAAAAGTTGGAGCTTTTTACAGATCACTTAACCACCAACACAACATCGAAAGTTGTAAGTTTTGCCATGGGTTCACCTGAAGTCATTTCAACTAAACCCATTTCACTTATCGAATCGTCGGCATTCGAAACAACTAAAGAAATTATCTCACAAATTTTACCAACCATCACCACAAAGAAACGTGATGAAACTTTAAAGACATCTTATTCCATAAACATTACTTTACCAAAAGAAGTTACTGCCACGACGAAAAAACTCCCTGGATTGTTCAAAACAAAATATTTCGAAGAAGCATTAACCACCGGAAGCGGATTGGCTGTTGATAACATTTCCACATCTGTTGGAACTGCAGCTTCAACTTCAGAAGATATTAAAGATGTAACATCAGCCATTTCTCGAAAAATTCCCGCGTCAACATCCAAATCTGAACCAACAAAAACATCAACAACCGTTGAAGGTTCAGCATTAGCTACCAACAAAATCATTACCACTGCACCATCGCAAAAACTTGATAAAATTGTCGGAATGACTCAAGAGATGTTTGGTTATGAAACGACGAGTACTATCGGTGGGCAAAGATATATTGTTCAATTCACCACAGAAATGTCGGGCATATTGGTTAGTGACGCAGATTTGACTACAGGAAGTGGATACTATGAAACCGTGTATCATGTTATTTCCGACTACGAAAAGTTGGAGCTTTTTACAGATCACTTAACCACCAACACAACATCGAAAGTTGTAAGTTTTGCTATGGGTTCACCCGAAGTCATTTCAACTAAACCCATTTCACTTATCGAATCGTCGGCATTCGAAACAACCAAAGAAATTATCTCACAATTTTTACCAACCATCACCACAAAGAAACGTGATGAAACTTTAAAGACATCTTATTCCATAAACATTACTTTACCAAAAGAAATTACTGCCACGACGAAAAAACTCCCTGGATTGTTCAAAACAAAATATTTTGTAGAAGGATTAACCACCGGAAGCGGATTGGCTGTTGATGACATTTCCACATCTGTTGGAACTGCAGCTTCAACTTCAGAAGATATTAAAGATGTAACATCAGCCATTTCTCGAAAAATTCCCGCGTCAACACCCAAATCTGAACCAACAAAAACATCAACAACCGTTGAAGGTTCAGCATTAGCTACCAATAAAATCATTACTACTGCACCATCGCAAAAACTTGATAAAATTGTCGGAATGACTCAAGAGATGTTTGGTTATGAAACGACGAGTACTATCGGTGGGCAAAGATATATTGTTCAATTCACCACAGAAATGTCGGGCATATTGGTTAGTGACGCAGATTTGACTACTGGAAGTCGATACTATGAAACCGTGTATCATGTTGTTTCCGACTACGAAAAGTTGGAGCTTTTTACAGATCACTTAACCACCAACACAACATCGAAAGTTGTAAGTTTTTCCATGGGTTCACCTGAAGTCATTTCAACTAAACCCATTTCACTTATCGAATCGTCGGCATTCGAAACAACTAAAGAAATTATCTCACAAATTTTACCAACCATCACCACAAAGAAACGTGATGAAACTTTAAAGACATCTTATTCCATAAACATTACTTTAACAAAAGAAGTTACTGCCACGACGAAAAAACTGCCTGGATTGTTCAAAACAAAATATTTCGAAGAAGCATTAACCACCGGAAGCGGATTGGCTGTTGATGACATTTCCACATCTGTTGGAACTGCAGCTTCAACTTCAGAAGATATTAAAGATGTAACATCAGCCATTTCTCGAAAAATTCCCGCGTCAACACCCAAATCTGAACCAACAAAAACATCAACAACCGTTGAAGGTTCAGCATTAGCTACCAATAAAATCATTACTGCTGCACCATCGCAAAAACTTGATAAAATTGTCGGAATGACTCAAGAGATGTTTAGTTATGAAACAACGAGTACTATTGGTGGGCAAAGATATATTGTTCAATTCACCACAGAAATGTCGGGCATATTGGTTAGTGACGCAGATTTGACTACTGGAAGTCGATACTATGAAACCGTGTATCATGTTATTTCCGACTACGAAAAGTTGGAGCTTTTTACAGATCACTTAACCACCAACACAACATCGAAAGTTGTAAGTTTTGCCATGGGTTTACCTGAAGTCATTTCAACTAAACCCATTTCACTTATCGAATCGTCGGCATTCGAAACAACTAAAGAAATTATCTCACAAATTTTACCAACCATCACCACAAAGAAACGTGATGAAACTTTAAAGACATCTTATTCCATAAACATTACTTTACCAAAAGAAGTTACTGCCACGACGAAAAAACTCCCTGGATTGTTCAAAACAAAATATTTCGAAGAAGCATTAACCACCGGAAGCGGATTGGCTGTTGATGACATTTCCACATCTGTTGGAACTGCAGCTTCAACTTCAGAAGATATTAAAGATGTAACATCAGCCATTTCTCGAAAAATTCCCGCGTCAACATCCAAATCTGAACCAACAAAAACATCAACAACCGTTGAAGGTTCAGCATTAGCTACCAATAAAATCATTACCACTGCACCATCGCAAAAACTTGATAAAATTGTCGGAATGACTCAAGAGATGTTTGGTTATGAAACGACGAGTACTATCGGTGGGCAAAGATATATTGTTCAATTCACCACAGAAATGTCGGGCATATTGGTTAGTGACGCAGATTTGACTACAGGAAGTGGATACTATGAAACCGTGTATCATGTTGTTTCCGACTACGAAAAGTTGGAGCTTTTTACAGATCACTTAACCACCAACACAACATCGAAAGTTGTAAGTTTTGCTATGGGTTCACCCGAAGTCATTTCAACTAAACCCATTTCACTTATCGAATCGTCGGCATTCGAAACAACTAAAGAAATTATCTCACAATTTTTACCAACCATCACCACAAAGAAACGTGATGAAACTTTAAAGACATCTTATTCCATAAACATTACTTTACCAAAAGAAATTACTGCCACGACGAAAAAACTGCCTGGATTGTTCAAAACAAAATATTTTGAAGAAGGATTAACCACCGGAAGCGGATTGGCTGTTGATGACATTTCCACATCTGATGGAACTGCAGCTCCAACTTCAGAAGATATTAAAGATGTAACATCAGTCATTTCTCGAAAAATTCCCGCGTCAACATCCAAATCTGAACCAACAAAAACATCAACAACCGTTGAAGGTTCAGCATTAGCTACCAATAAAATCATTACCACTGCACCATCGCAAAAACTTGATAAAATTGTCGGAATGACTCAAGAGATGTTTGGTTATGAAACGACGAGTACTATCGGTGGGCAAAGATATATTGTTCAATTCACCACAGAAATGTCGGGCATATTGGTTAGTGACGCAAATTTGACTACAGGAAGTGGATACTATGAAACCGTGTATCATGTTGTTTCCGACTACGAAAAGTTGGAGCTTTTTACAGATCACTTAACCACCAACACAACATCGAAAGTTGTAAGTTTTGCCATGGGTTCACCTGAAGTCATTTCAACTAAACCCATTTCACTTATCGAATCGTCGGCATTCGAAACAACTAAAGAAATTATCTCACAAATTTTACCAACCATCACCACAAAGAAACGTGATGAAACTTTAAAGACATCTTATTCCATAAACATTACTTTAACAAAAGAAGTTACTGCCACGACGAAAAAACTGCCTGGATTGTTCAAAACAAAATATTTCGAAGAAGCATTAACCACCGGAAGCGGATTAGCTGTTGATGACATTTCCACATCTGTTGGAACTGCAGCTTCAACTTCAGAAGATATTAAAGATGTAACATCAGCCATTTCTCGAAAAATTCCCGCGTCAACACCCAAATCTGAACCAACAAAAACATCAACAACCGTTGAAGATTCAGCATTAGCTACCAATAAAATCATTACTACTGCACCATCGCAAAAACTTGATAAAATTGTCGGAATGACTCAAGAGATGTTTGGTTATGAAACGACGAGTACTATCGGTGGGCAAAGATATATTGTTCAATTCACCACAGAAATGTCGGGCATATTGGTTAGTGACGCAGATTTGACTACTGGAAGTCGATACTATGAAACCGTGTATCATGTTGTTTCCGACTACGAAAAGTTGGAGCTTTTTACAGATCACTTAACCACCAACACAACATCGAAAGTTGTAAGTTTTGCCATGGGTTTACCTGAAGTCATTTCAACTAAACCCATTTCACTTATCGAATCGTCGGCATTCGAAACAACTAAAGAAATTATCTCACAAATTTTACCAACCATCACCACAATGATACGTGATGAAACTTTAAAGACATCTTATTCCATAAACATTACTTTAACAAAAGAAGTTACTGCCACGACGAAAAAACTCCCTGGATTGTTCAAAACAAAATATTTCGAAGAAGCATTAACCACCGGAAGCGGATTGGCTGTTGATGACATTTCCACATCTGTTGGAACTGCAGCTTCAACTTCAGAAGATATTAAAGATGTAACATCAGCCATTTCTCGAAAAATTCCCGCGTCAACACCCAAATCTGAACCAACAAAAACATCAACAACCGTTGAAGGTTCAGCATTAGCTACCAATAAAATCATTACCACTGCACCATCGCAAAAACTTGATAAAATTGTCGGAATGACTCAAGAGATGTTTGGTTATGAAACGACGAGTACTATCGGTGGGCAAAGATATATTGTTCAATTCACCACAGAAATGTCGGGCATATTGGTTAGTGACGCAGATTTGACTACTGGAAGTGGATACTATGAAACCGTGTATCATGTTATTTCCGACTACGAAAAGTTGGAGCTTTTTACAGATCACTTAACCACCAACACAACATCGAAAGTTGTAAGTTTTGCTATGGGTTCACCCGAAGTCATTTCAACTAAACCCATTTCACTTATCGAATCGTCGGCATTCGAAACAACTAAAGAAATTATCTCACAATTTTTACCAACCATCACCACAAAGAAACGTGATGAAACTTTAAAGACATCTTATTCCATAAACATTACTTTAACAAAAGAAGTTACTGCCACGACGAAAAAACTGCCTGGATTGTTCAAAACAAAATATTTCGAAGAAGCATTAACCACCGGAAGCGGTTTGGCTGTTGATAACATTTTCACATCTGTTGGAACTGCAGCTTCAACTTCAGAAGATATTAAAGATGTAACATCAGCCATTTCTCGAAAAATTCCCGCGTCAACATCCAAATCTGAACCAACAAAAACATCAACAACCGTTGAAGGTTCAGCATTAGATACCAATAAAATCATTACCACTGCACCATCGCAAAAACTTGATAAAATTGTCGGAATGACTCAAGAGATGTTTGGTTATGAAACGACGAGTACTATCGGTGGGCAAAGATATATTGTTCAATTCACCACAGAAATGTCGGGCATATTGGTTAGTGACGCAGATTTGACTACAGGAAGTGGATACTATGAAACCGTGTATCATGTTGTTTCCGACTACGAAAAGTTGGAGCTTTTTACAGATCACTTAACCACCAACACAACATCGAAAGTTGTAAGTTTTGCTATGGGTTCACCCGAAGTCATTTCAACTAAACCCATTTCACTTATCGAATCGTCGGCATTCGAAACAACTAAAGAAATTATCTCACAAATTTTACCAACCATCACCACAAAGAAACGTGATGAAACTTTAAAGACATCTTATTCCATAAACATTACTTTAACAAAAGAAGTTACTGCCACGACGAAAAAACTGCCTGGATTGTTCAAAACAAAATATTTCGAAGAAGCATTAACCACCGGAAGCGGTTTGGCTGTTGATAACATTTTCACATCTGTTGGAACTGCAGCTTCAACTTCAGAAGATATTAAAGATGTAACATCAGCCATTTCTCGAAAAATTCCCGCGTCAACATCCAAATCTGAACCAACAAAAACATCAACAACCGTTGAAGGTTCAGCATTAGCTACCAATAAAATCATTACTACTGCACCATCGCAAAAACTTGATAAAATTGTCGGAATGACTCAAGAGATGTTTGGTTATGAAACGACGAGTACTATCGGTGGGCAAAGATATATTGTTCAATTCACCACAGAAATGTCGGGCATATTGGTTAGTGACGCAGATTTGACTACTGGAAGTGGATACTATGAAACCGTGTATCATGTTGTTTCCGACTACGAAAAGTTGGAGCTTTTTACAGATCACTTAACCACCAACACAACATCGAAAGTTGTAAGTTTTGCCATGGGTTCACCTGAAGTCATTTCAACTAAACCCATTTCACTTATCGAATCGTCGGCATTCGAAACAACTAAAGAAATTATCTCACAAATTTTACCAACCATCACCACAAAGAAACGTGATGAAACTTTAAAGACATCTTATTCCATAAACATTACTTTACCAAAAGAAGTTACTGCCACGACGAAAAAACTCCCTGGATTGTTCAAAACAAAATATTTCGAAGAAGCATTAACCACCGGAAGCGGATTGGCTGTTGATAACATTTTCACATCTGTTGGAACTGCAGCTTCAACTTCAGAAGATATTAAAGATGTAACATCAGCCATTTCTCGAAAAATTCCCGCGTCAACATCCAAATCTGAACCAACAAAAACATCAACAACCGTTGAAGGTTCAGCATTAGCTACCAATAAAATCATTACTACTGCACCATCGCAAAAACTTGATAAAATTGTCGGAATGACTCAAGAGATGTTTGGTTATGAAACGACGAGTACTATCGGTGGGCAAAGATATATTGTTCAATTCACCACAGAAATGTCGGGCATATTGGTTAGTGACGCAGATTTGACTACTGGAAGTGGATACTATGAAACCGTGTATCATGTTGTTTCCGACTACGAAAAGTTGGAGCTTTTTACAGATCACTTAACCACCAACACAACATCGAAAGTTGTAAGTTTTGCCATGGGTTCACCTGAAGTCATTTCAACTAAACCCATTTCACTTATCGAATCGTCGGCATTCGAAACAACTAAAGAAATTATCTCACAAATTTTACCAACCATCACCACAAAGAAACGTGATGAAACTTTAAAGACATCTTATTCCATAAACATTACTTTAACAAAAGAAGTTACTGCCACGACGAAAAAACTGCCTGGATTGTTCAAAACAAAATATTTCGAAGAAGCATTAACCACCGGAAGCGGATTGGCTGTTGATGACATTTCCACATCTGTTGGAACTGCAGCTTCAACTTCAGAAGATATTAAAGATGTAACATCAGCCATTTCTCGAAAAATTCCCGCGTCAACACCCAAATCTGAACCAACAAAAACATCAACAACCGTTGAAGGTTCAGCATTAGCTACCAATAAAATCATTACCACTGCACCATCGCAAAAACTTGATAAAATTGTCGGAATGACTCAAGAGATGTTTGGTTATGAAACGACGAGTACTATCGGTGGGCAAAGATATATTGTTCAATTCACCACAGAAATGTCGGGCATATTGGTTAGTGACGCAGATTTGACTACAGGAAGTGGATACTATGAAACCGTGTATCATGTTGTTTCCGACTACGAAAAGTTGGAGCTTTTTACAGATCACTTAACCACCAACACAACATCGAAAGTTGTAAGTTTTGCCATGGGTTCACCTGAAGTCATTTCAACTAAACTCATTTCACTTATCGAATCGTCGGCATTCGAAACAACTAAAGAAATTATCTCACAAATTTTACCAACCATCACCACAAAGAAACGTGATGAAACTTTAAAGACATCTTATTCCATAAACATTACTTTAACAAAAGAAGTTACTGCCACGACGAAAAAATTCCCTGGATTGTTCAAAACAAAATATTTCGAAGAAGCATTAACCACCGGAAGCGGATTGGCTGTTGATGACATTTCCACATCTGTTGGAACTGCAGCTTCAACTTCAGAAGATATTAAAGATGTAACATCAGCCATTTCTCGAAAAATTCCCGCGTCATCACCCAAATCTGAACCAACAAAAACATCAACAACCGTTGAAGGTTCAGCATTAGCTACCAATAAAATCATTACTGCTGCACCATCGCAAAAACTTGATAAAATTGTCGGAATGACTCAAGAGATGTTTAGTTATGAAACAACGAGTACTATTGGTGGGCAAAGATATATTGTTCAATTCACCACAGAAATGTCGGGCATATTGGTTAGTGACGCAGATTTGACTACTGGAAGTGGATACTATGAAACCGTGTATCATGTTGTTTCCGACTACGAAAAGTTGGAGCTTTTTACAGATCACTTAACCACCAACACAACATCGAAAGTTGTAAGTTTTGCCATGGGTTTACCTGAAGTCATTTCAACTAAACCCATTTCACTTATCGAATCGTCGGCATTCGAAACAACTAAAGAAATCATCTCACAAATTTTACCAACCATCACCACAAAGAAACGTGATGAAACTTTAAAGACATCTTATTCCATAAACATTACTTTACCAAAAGAAGTTACTGCCACGACGAAAAAACTCCCTGGATTGTTCAAAACAAAATATTTTGAAGAAGCATTAACCACCGGAAGCGGATTGGCTGTTGATAACATTTCCACATCTGTTGGAACTGCAGCTTCAACTTCAGAAGATATTAAAGATGTAACATCAGCCATTTCTCGAAAAATTCCCGCGTCAACATCCAAATCTGAACCAACAAAAACATCAACAACCGTTGAAGGTTCAGCATTAGCTACCAATAAAATCATTACTACTGCACCATCGCAAAAACTTGATAAAATTGTCGGAATGACTCAAGAGATGTTTGGTTATGAAACGACGAGTACTATCGGTGGGCAAAGATATATTGTTCAATTCACCACAGAAATGTCGGGCATATTGGTTAGTGACGCAGATTTGACTACTGGAAGTGGATACTATGAAACCGTGTATCATGTTGTTTCCGACTACGAAAAGTTGGAGCTTTTTACAGATCACTTAACCACCAACACAACATCGAAAGTTGTAAGTTTTGCCATGGGTTCACCTGAAGTCATTTCAACTAAACTCATTTCACTTATCGAATCGTCGGCATTCGAAACAACTAAAGAAATTATCTCACAAATTTTACCAACCATCACCACAAAGAAACGTGATGAAACTTTAAAGACATCTTATTCCATAAACATTACTTTAACAAAAGAAGTTACTGCCACGACGAAAAAATTCCCTGGATTGTTCAAAACAAAATATTTCGAAGAAGCATTAACCACCGGAAGCGGATTGGCTGTTGATGACATTTCCACATCTGTTGGAACTGCAGCTTCAACTTCAGAAGATATTAAAGATGTAACATCAGCCATTTCTCGAAAAATTCCCGCGTCATCACCCAAATCTGAACCAACAAAAACATCAACAACCGTTGAAGGTTCAGCATTAGCTACCAATAAAATCATTACTGCTGCACCATCGCAAAAACTTGATAAAATTGTCGGAATGACTCAAGAGATGTTTAGTTATGAAACAACGAGTACTATTGGTGGGCAAAGATATATTGTTCAATTCACCACAGAAATGTCGGGCATATTGGTTAGTGACGCAGATTTGACTACTGGAAGTGGATACTATGAAACCGTGTATCATGTTGTTTCCGACTACGAAAAGTTGGAGCTTTTTACAGATCACTTAACCACCAACACAACATCGAAAGTTGTAAGTTTTGCCATGGGTTTACCTGAAGTCATTTCAACTAAACCCATTTCACTTATCGAATCGTCGGCATTCGAAACAACTAAAGAAATCATCTCACAAATTTTACCAACCATCACCACAAAGAAACGTGATGAAACTTTAAAGACATCTTATTCCATAAACATTACTTTACCAAAAGAAGTTACTGCCACGACGAAAAAACTCCCTGGATTGTTCAAAACAAAATATTTTGAAGAAGCATTAACCACCGGAAGCGGATTGGCTGTTGATAACATTTCCACATCTGTTGGAACTGCAGCTTCAACTTCAGAAGATATTAAAGATGTAACATCAGCCATTTCTCGAAAAATTCCCGCGTCAACATCCAAATCTGAACCAACAAAAACATCAACAACCGTTGAAGGTTCAGCATTAGCTACCAATAAAATCATTACTACTGCACCATCGCAAAAACTTGATAAAATTGTCGGAATGACTCAAGAGATGTTTGGTTATGAAACGACGAGTACTATCGGTGGGCAAAGATATATTGTTCAATTCACCACAGAAATGTCGGGCATATTGGTTAGTGACGCAGATTTGACTACTGGAAGTGGATACTATGAAACCGTGTATCATGTTGTTTCCGACTACGAAAAGTTGGAGCTTTTTACAGATCACTTAACCACCAACACAACATCGAAAGTTGTAAGTTTTGCCATGGGTTCACCTGAAGTCATTTCAACTAAACTCATTTCACTTATCGAATCGTCGGCATTCGAAACAACTAAAGAAATTATCTCACAAATTTTACCAACCATCACCACAAAGAAACGTGATGAAACTTTAAAGACATCTTATTCCATAAACATTACTTTAACAAAAGAAGTTACTGCCACGACGAAAAAATTCCCTGGATTGTTCAAAACAAAATATTTCGAAGAAGCATTAACCACCGGAAGCGGATTGGCTGTTGATGACATTTCCACATCTGTTGGAACTGCAGCTTCAACTTCAGAAGATATTAAAGATGTAACATCAGCCATTTCTCGAAAAATTCCCGCGTCATCACCCAAATCTGAACCAACAAAAACATCAACAACCGTTGAAGGTTCAGCATTAGCTACCAATAAAATCATTACTGCTGCACCATCGCAAAAACTTGATAAAATTGTCGGAATGACTCAAGAGATGTTTAGTTATGAAACAACGAGTACTATTGGTGGGCAAAGATATATTGTTCAATTCACCACAGAAATGTCGGGCATATTGGTTAGTGACGCAGATTTGACTACTGGAAGTGGATACTATGAAACCGTGTATCATGTTGTTTCCGACTACGAAAAGTTGGAGCTTTTTACAGATCACTTAACCACCAACACAACATCGAAAGTTGTAAGTTTTGCCATGGGTTTACCTGAAGTCATTTCAACTAAACCCATTTCACTTATCGAATCGTCGGCATTCGAAACAACTAAAGAAATCATCTCACAAATTTTACCAACCATCACCACAAAGAAACGTGATGAAACTTTAAAGACATCTTATTCCATAAACATTACTTTACCAAAAGAAGTTACTGCCACGACGAAAAAACTCCCTGGATTGTTCAAAACAAAATATTTTGAAGAAGCATTAACCACCGGAAGCGGATTGGCTGTTGATAACATTTCCACATCTGTTGGAACTGCAGCTTCAACTTCAGAAGATATTAAAGATGTAACATCAGCCATTTCTCGAAAAATTCCCGCGTCAACATCCAAATCTGAACCAACAAAAACATCAACAACCGTTGAAGGTTCAGCATTAGCTACCAAAAAAATCATTACCACTGCACCATCGCAAAAACTTGATAAAATTGTCGGAATGACTCAAGAGATGTTTGGTTATGAAACGACGAGTACTATCGGTGGGCAAAGATATATTGTTCAATTCACCACAGAAATGTCGCGCATATTGGTTAGTGACGCAGATTTGACTACAGGAAGTGGATACTATGAAACCGTGTATCATGTTGTTTCCGACTACGAAAAGTTGGAGCTTTTTACAGATCACTTAACCACCAACACAACATCGAAAGTTGTAAGTTTTGCTATGGGTTCACCCGAAGTCATTTCAACTAAACCCATTTCACTTATCGAATCGTCGGCATTCGAAACAACTAAAGAAATTATCTCACAAATTTTACCAACCATCACCACAAAGAAACGTGATGAAACTTTAAAGACATCTTATTCCATAAACATTACTTTAACAAAAGAAGTTACTGCCACGACGAAAAAACTCCCTGGATTGTTCAAAACAAAATATTTCGAAGAAGCATTAACCACCGGAAGCGGATTGGCTGTTGATAACATTTCCACATCGGTTGGAACTGCAGCTTCAACTTCAGAAGATATTAAAGATGTAACATCAGCCATTTCTCGAAAAATTCCCGCGTCAACATCCAAATCTGAACCAACAAAAACATCAACAACCGTTGAAGGTTCAGCATTAGCTACCAATAAAATCATTACTACTGCACCATCGCAAAAACTTGATAAAATTGTCGGAATGACTCAAGATATGTTTAGTTATGAAACGACGAGTACTATCGATGGGCAAAGATATATTGTTCAATTCACCACAGAAATGTCGGGCATATTGGTTAGTGACGCAGATTTGACTACTGGAAGTCGATACTATGAAACCGTGTATCATGTTGTTTCCGACTACGAAAAGTTGGAGCTTTTTACAGATCACTTAACCACCAACACAACATCGAAAGTTGTAAGTTTTGCCATGGGTTTACCTGAAGTCATTTCAACTAAACCCATTTCACTTATCGAATCGTCGGCATTCGAAACAACTAAAGAAATTATCACACAATTTTTACCAACCATCACCACAAAGAAACGTGATGAAACTTTAAAGACATCTTATTCCATAAACATTACTTTACCAAAAGAAGTTACTGCCACGACGAAAAAACTCCCTGGATTGTTCAAAACAAAATATTTCGAAGAAGCATTAACCACCGGAAGCGGATTGGCTGTTGATGACATTTCCACATCTGTTGGAACTGCAGCTTCAACTTCAGAAGATATTAAATATGTAACATCAGCCATTTCTCGAAAAATTCCCGCGTCAACATCCAAATCTGAACCAACAAAAACATCAACAACCGTTGAAGGTTCAGCATTAGCTACCAATAAAATCATTACCACTGCACCATCGCAAAAACTTGATAAAATTGTCGGAATGACTCAAGAGATGTTTGGTTATGAAACGACGAGTACTATCGGTGGGCAAAGATATATTGTTCAATTCACCACAGAAATGTCGGGCATATTGGTTAGTGACGCAGATTTGACTACTGGAAGTGGATACTATGAAACCGTGTATCATGTTGTTTCCGACTACGAAAAGTTGGAGCTTTTTACAGATCACTTAACCACCAACACAACATCGAAAGTTGTAAGTTTTGCTATGGGTTCACCTGAAGTCATTTCAACTAAACCCATTTCACTTATCGAATCGTCGGCATTCGAAACAACTAAAGAAATTATCTCACAAATTTTACCAACCATCACCACAAAGAAACGTGATGAAACTTTAAAGACATCTTATTCCATAAACATTACTTTACCAAAAGAAGTTACTGCCACGACGAAAAAACTGCCTGGATTGTTCAAAACAAAATATTTCGAAGAAGCATTAACCACCGGAAGCGGATTGGCTGTTGATGACATTTCCACATCTGTTGGAACTGCAGCTTCAACTTCAGAAGATATTAAAGATGTAACATCAGCCATTTCTCGAAAAATTCCCGCGTCAACATCCAAATCTGAACCAACAAAAACATCAACAACCGTTGAAGGTTCAGCATTAGCTACCAATAAAATCATTACCACTGCACCATCGCAAAAACTTGATAAAATTGTCGGAATGACTCAAGAGATGTTTAGTTATGAAACGACGAGTACTATCGGTGGGCAAAGATATATTGTTCAATTCACCACAGAAATGTCGGGCATATTGGTTAGTGACGCAGATTTGACTACTGGAAGTGGATACTATGAAACCGTGTATCATGTTGTTTCCGACTACGAAAAGTTGGAGCTTTTTACAGATCACTTAACCACCAACACAACATCGAAAGTTGTAAGTTTTGCTATGGGTTCACCCGAAGTCATTTCAACTAAACCCATTTCACTTATCGAATCGTCGGCATTCGAAACAACTAAAGAAATTATCTCACAATTTTTACCAACCATCACCACAAAGAAACGTGATGAAACTTTAAAGACATCTTATTCCATTAACATTACTTTACCAAAAGAAGTTACTGCCACGACGAAAAAACTGCCTGGATTGTTCAAAACAAAATATTTCGAAGAAGCATTAACCACCGGAAGCGGATTGGCTGTTGATGACATTTCCACATCTGTTGGAACTGCAGCTTCAACTTCAGAAGATATTAAAGATGTAACATCAGCCATTTCTCGAAAAATTCCCGCGTCAACATCCAAATCTGAACCAACAAAAACATCAACAACCGTTGAAGGTTCAGCATTAGCTACCAATAAAATCATTACCACTGCACCATCGCAAAAACTTGATAAAATTGTCGGAATGACTCAAGAGATGTTTGGTTATGAAACGACGAGTACTATCGGTGGGCAAAGATATATTGTTCAATTCACCACAGAAATGTCGGGCATATTGGTTAGTGACGCAGATTTGACTACTGGAAGTGGATACTATGAAACCGTGTATCATGTTGTTTCCGACTACGAAAAGTTGGAGCTTTTTACAGATCACTTAACCACCAACACAACATCGAAAGTTGTAAGTTTTGCTATGGGTTCACCCGAAGTCATTTCAACTAAACCCATTTCACTTATCGAATCGTCGGCATTCGAAACAACTAAAGAAATTATCTCACAAATTTTACCAACCATCACCACAAAGAAACGTGATGAAACTTTAAAGACATCTTATTCCATAAACATTACTTTACCAAAAGAAATTACTGCCACGACGAAAAAACTCCCTGGATTGTTCAAAATAAAATATTTCGAAGAAGGATTAACCACCGGAAGCGGATTGGCTGTTGATGACATTTCCACATCTGTTGGAACTGCAGCTCCAACCTCAAAAGATATTAAAGATGTAACATCAGTCATTTCTCGAAAAATTCCCGCGTCAACATCCAAATCTGAACCAACAAAAACATCAACAACCGTTGAAGGTTCAGCATTAGCTACCAATAAAATCATTACTACTGCACCATCGCAAAAACTTGATAAAATTGTCGGAATGACTCAAGAGATGTTTAGTTATGAAACGACGAGTACTATCGGTGGGCAAAGATATATTGTTCAATTCACCACAGAAATGTCCGGCATATTGGTTAGTGACGCAGATTTGACTACTGGAAGTGGATACTATGAAACCGTGTATCATGTTATTTCCGACTACGAAAAGTTGGAGCTTTTTACAGATCACTTAACCACCAACACAACATCGAAAGTTGTAAGTTTTGCTATGGGTTCACCCGAAGTCATTTCAACTAAACCCATTTCACTTATCGAATCGTCGGCATTCGAAACAACTAAAGAAATTATCTCACAAATTTTACCAACCATCACCACAAAGAAACGTGATGAAACTTTAAAGACATCTTATTCCATAAACATTACTTTACCAAAAGAAGTTACTGCCACGACGAAAAAACTGCCTGGATTGTTCAAAACAAAATATTTCGAAGAAGGATTAACCACCGGAAGCGGATTGGCTGTTGATGACATTTCCACATCTGTTGGAACTGCAGCTTCAACTTCAGAAGATATTAAAGATGTAACATCAGCCATTTCTCGAAAAATTCCCGCGTCAACATCCAAATCTGAACCAACAAAAACATCAACAACCGTTGAAGGTTCAGCATTAGCTACCAATAAAATCATTACCACTGCACCATCGCAAAAACTTGATAAAATTGTCGGAATGACTCAAGAGATGTTTAGTTATGAAACGACGAGTACTATCGGTGGGCAAAGATATATTGTTCAATTCACCACAGAAATGTCGGGCATATTGGTTAGTGACGCAGATTTGACTACTGGAAGTGGATACTATGAAACCGTGTATCATGTTGTTTCCGACTACGAAAAGTTAAAGCTTTTTACAGATCACTTAACCACCAACACAACATCGAAAGTTGTAAGTTTTGCCATGGGTTTACCTGAAGTCATTTCAACTAAACCCATTTCACTTATCGAATCGTCGGCATTCGAAACAACTAAAGAAATTATCTCACAATTTTTACCAACCATCACCACAAAGAAACGTGATGAAACTTTAAAGACATCTTATTCCATAAACATTACTTTACCAAAAGAAGTTACTGCCACGACGAAAAAACTCCCTGGATTGTTCAAAACAAAATATTTCGAAGAAGCATTAACCACCGGAAGCGGATTGGCTGTTGATAACATTTCCACATCTGTTGGAACTGCAGCTTCAACTTCAGAAGATATTAAAGATGTAACATCAGCCATTTCTCGAAAAATTCCCGCGTCAACATCCAAATCTGAACCAACAAAAACATCAACAACCGTTGAAGGTTCAGCATTCGCTACTAATAAAATCATTACCATTGCACCATCGCAAAAACTTGATAAAATTGTCGGAATGACTCAAGAGATGTTTAGTTATGAAACAACGAGTACTATTGGTGGGCAAAGATATATTGTTCAATTCACCACAGAAATGTCAGGCATATTGGTTAGTGACGCAGATTTGACTACTGGAAGTGGATACTATGAAACCGTGTATCATGTTGTTTCCGACTACGAAAAGTTGAAGCTTTTTACAGATCACTTAACCACCAACACAACATCGAAAGTTGTAAGTTTTGCTATGGGTTCACCTGAAGTCATTTCAACTAAACCCATTTCACTTATCGAATCGTCGGCATTCGAAACAACCAAAGAAATTATCTCACAAATTTTACCAACCATCACCACAAAGAAACGTGATGAAACTTTAAAAACATCTTATTCCATAAACATTACTTTAACAAAAGAAGTTACTGCCACGACGAAAAAACTCCCTGGATTGTTCAAAACAAAATATTTCGAAGAAGGATTAACCACCGGAAGCGGATTGGCTGTTGATGACATTTCCACATCTGTTGGAACTG
The DNA here is from genome assembly GCF_965637545.1 of Phallusia mammillata. Lineage (NCBI taxonomy): Eukaryota > Metazoa > Chordata > Ascidiacea > Phlebobranchia > Ascidiidae > Phallusia > Phallusia mammillata. The sequence continues at coordinate 18,385,132 of NC_137253.1, forward strand.
CAGCTTCAACTTCAGAAGATATTAAAGATGTAACATCAGCCATTTCTCGAAAAATTCCCGCGTCAACATCCAAATCTGAACCAACAAAAACATCAACAACCGTTGAAGGTTCAGCATTAGCTACCAATAAAATCATTACTACTGCACCATCGCAAAAACTTGATAAAATTGTCGGAATGACTCAAGAGATGTTTGGTTATGAAATGACGAGTACTATCGGTGGGCAAAGATATATTGTTCAATTCACCACAGAAATGTCGGGCATATTGGTTAGTGACGCAGATTTGACTACTGGAAGTGGATACTATGAAACCGTGTATCATGTTGTTTCCGACTACGAAAAGTTGGAGCTTTTTACAGATCACTTAACCACCAACACAACATCGAAAGTTGTAAGTTTTGCTATGGGTTCACCCGAAGTCATTTCAACTAAACCCATTTCACTTATCGAATCGTCGGCATTCGAAACAACTAAAGAAATTATCTCACAATTTTTACCAACCATCACCACAAAGAAACGTGATGAAACTTTAAAGACATCTTATTCCATAAACATTACTTTACCAAAAGAAGTTACTGCCAAAACGAAAAAACTCCCTGGATTGTTCAAAACAAAATATTTCGAAGAAGCATTAACCACCGGAAGCGGATTGGCTGTTGATAACATTTCCACATCTGTTGGAACTGCAGCTTCAACTTCAGAAGATATTAAAGATGTAACATCAGCCATTTCTCGAAAAATTCCTGCGTCAACATCCAAATCTGAACCAACAAAAACATCAACAACCGTTGAAGGTTCAGCATTCGCTACTAATAAAATCATTACCATTGCACCATCGCAAAAACTTGATAAAATTGTCGGAATGACTCAAGAGATGTTTAGTTATGAAACAACGAGTACTATTGGTGGGCAAAGATATATTGTTCAATTCACCACAGAAATGTCAGGCATATTGGTTAGTGACGCAGATTTGACTACTGGAAGTGGATACTATGAAACCGTGTATCATGTTGTTTCCGACTACGAAAAGTTGAAGCTTTTTACAGATCACTTAACCACCAACACAACATCGAAAGTTGTAAGTTTTGCTATGGGTTCACCTGAAGTCATTTCAACTAAACCCATTTCACTTATCGAATCGTCGGCATTCGAAACAACCAAAGAAATTATCTCACAAATTTTACCAACCATCACCACAAAGAAACGTGATGAAACTTTAAAGACATCTTATTCCATAAACATTACTTTACCAAAAGAAGTTACTGCCACGACGAAAAAACTCCCTGGATTGTTCAAAACAAAATATTTCGAAGAAGCATTAACCACCGGAAGCGGATTGGCTGTTGATAACATTTCCACATCTGTTGGAACTGCAGCTTCAACTTCAGAAGATATTAAAGATGTAACATCAGCCATTTCTCGAAAAATTCCCGCGTCAACATCCAAATCTGAACCAACAAAAACATCAACAACCGTTGAAGGTTCAGCATTCGCTACTAATAAAATCATTACCATTGCACCATCGCAAAAACTTGATAAAATTGTCGGAATGACTCAAGAGATGTTTAGTTATGAAACAACGAGTACTATTGGTGGGCAAAGATATATTGTTCAATTCACCACAGAAATGTCAGGCATATTGGTTAGTGACGCAGATTTGACTACTGGAAGTGGATACTATGAAACCGTGTATCATGTTGTTTCCGACTACGAAAAGTTGAAGCTTTTTACAGATCACTTAACCACCAACACAACATCGAAAGTTGTAAGTTTTGCTATGGGTTCACCTGAAGTCATTTCAACTAAACCCATTTCACTTATCGAATCGTCGGCATTCGAAACAACCAAAGAAATTATCTCACAAATTTTACCAACCATCACCACAAAGAAACGTGATGAAACTTTAAAAACATCTTATTCCATAAACATTACTTTAACAAAAGAAGTTACTGCCACGACGAAAAAACTCCCTGGATTGTTCAAAACAAAATATTTCGAAGAAGGATTAACCACCGGAAGCGGATTGGCTGTTGATGACATTTCCACATCTGTTGGAACTGCAGCTTCAACTTCAGAAGATATTAAAGATGTAACATCAGCCATTTCTCGAAAAATTCCCGCGTCAACATCCAAATCTGAACCAACAAAAACATCAACAACCGTTGAAGGTTCAGCATTAGCTACCAATAAAATCATTACTACTGCACCATCGCAAAAACTTGATAAAATTGTCGGAATGACTCAAGAGATGTTTGGTTATGAAATGACGAGTACTATCGGTGGGCAAAGATATATTGTTCAATTCACCACAGAAATGTCGGGCATATTGGTTAGTGACGCAGATTTGACTACTGGAAGTGGATACTATGAAACCGTGTATCATGTTGTTTCCGACTACGAAAAGTTGGAGCTTTTTACAGATCACTTAACCACCAACACAACATCGAAAGTTGTAAGTTTTGCTATGGGTTCACCCGAAGTCATTTCAACTAAACCCATTTCACTTATCGAATCGTCGGCATTCGAAACAACTAAAGAAATTATCTCACAATTTTTACCAACCATCACCACAAAGAAACGTGATGAAACTTTAAAGACATCTTATTCCATAAACATTACTTTACCAAAAGAAGTTACTGCCACGACGAAAAAACTCCCTGGATTGTTCAAAACAAAATATTTCGAAGAAGCATTAACCACCGGAAGCGGATTGGATGTTGATAACATTTCCACATCTGTTGGAACTGCAGCTTCAACTTCAGAAGATATTAAAGATGTAACATCAGCCATTTCTCGAAAAATTCCTGCGTCAACATCCAAATCTGAACCAACAAAAACATCAACAACCGTTGAAGGTTCAGCATTCGCTACTAATAAAATCATTACCATTGCACCATCGCAAAAACTTGATAAAATTGTCGGAATGACTCAAGAGATGTTTAGTTATGAAACAACGAGTACTATTGGTGGGCAAAGATATATTGTTCAATTCACCACAGAAATGTCAGGCATATTGGTTAGTGACGCAGATTTGACTACTGGAAGTGGATACTATGAAACCGTGTATCATGTTGTTTCCGACTACGAAAAGTTGAAGCTTTTTACAGATCACTTAACCACCAACACAACATCGAAAGTTGTAAGTTTTGCTATGGGTTCACCTGAAGTCATTTCAACTAAACCCATTTCACTTATCGAATCGTCGGCATTCGAAACAACCAAAGAAATTATCTCACAAATTTTACCAACCATCACCACAAAGAAACGTGATGAAACTTTAAAGACATCTTATTCCATAAACATTACTTTAACAAAAGAAGTTACTGCCACGACGAAAAAACTCCCTGGATTGTTCAAAACAAAATATTTCGAAGAAGGATTAACCACCGGAAGCGGATTGGCTGTTGATGACATTTCCACATCTGTTGGAACTGCAGCTTCAACTTCAGAAGATATTAAAGATGTAACATCAGCCATTTCTCGAAAAATTCCCGCGTCAACATCCAAATCTGAACCAACAAAAACATCAACAACCGTTGAAGGTTCAGCATTAGCTACCAATAAAATCATTACTACTGCACCATCGCAAAAACTTGATAAAATTGTCGGAATGACTCAAGAGATGTTTAGTTATGAAATGACGAGTACTATCGGTGGGCAAAGATATATTGTTCAATTCACCACAGAAATGTCGGGCATATTGGTTAGTGACGCAGATTTGACTACTGGAAGTGGATACTATGAAACCGTGTATCATGTTGTTTCCGACTACGAAAAGTTGGAGCTTTTTACAGATCACTTAACCACCAACACAACATCGAAAGTTGTAAGTTTTGCCATGGGTTTACCCGCAGTCATTTCAACTAAACCCATTTCACTTATCGAATCGTCGGCATTCGAAACAACTAAAGAAATTATCTCACAAATTTTACCAACCATGACCACAAAGAAACGTGATGAAACTTTACAGACATCTTATTCCACGAACATTACTTTACCGAAAGAAATCACTTCCACGACGAAAAAACTCCCTGGATTGTTCAAAACAAAATATTTCGAAGAAGGATTAACCACCGGAAGCGGATTGGCTGTTGATGACATTTCCACATCTGTTGGAACTGCAGCTTCAACCTTAGAAGATATTAAAGATGTAACATCAGCAATTTCTCGAAAAATTCCCGCGTCAACACCCAAATCTGAACCAACAAAAACATCAACAACCGTTGAAGGTTCAGCATTCGCTACTAATGAAATCATTACTGCTGCACCATCGCAAACATTTGATAAAATTGTCGGAATGACTCAAGAGATGTTTAGTTATGAAACGACGAGTACTATCGATGGGCAAAGATATATTATTCAATTCACCACAGAAATGTCGGGCATATTGGTTAGTGACGCAGATTTGACTACTGGAAGTGGATACTATGAAACCGTGTATGATGTTGTTTCCGACTCCGAAAAGTTGGAAGTTGTTACAGATCACTTAACCACCAACTCAACATCGAAAGTTGTAAGTTTTGCCATGGGTTTAACTGAAGTCATTTCAACTACACCCATTTCACTTATCGAATCGTCGGCATTCGAAACAACTAAAGAAATTATTTCACAAATTTTGTTAACCACCTCTCCCAAGAAACGTGATGAAACTTTAGAAAGATATTTTTCTATAAACATTACTTTATCAGAAGAAATTACTGCCACGACGAAAAAACTCCCTGGATTGTTCAAAACAAAATATTTCGAAGAAGCATTTTCAACCGGAAGCGGATTGACTGTTGATGACATTTCTACATCTGTTGGAACTGCAGCTTCAACCTCAGAAGATATTAAAGAAGCAACATCAGCCATTTCTCGAAAAATTCCCGCGTCAACACCCAAATCTGAACCAACAAAAACATCAACAACCGTTGAAGGTTCAGCATTCGCTACTAATAAAATCATTACTGCTGCACCATCGCAAACATTTGATAAAATTGTCGGAATGACTCAAGAGATGTTTAGTTATGAAACGACGAGTACTATCGGTGAGCAAAGATATATTGTTCAATTCACCACAGAAATGTCGGGCATATTGGTTAGTGACGCAGATTTGACTACTGGAAGTCGATACTATGAAACCGTGTATCATGTTGTTTCCGACCACGAAAAGTTGGAGCTTTTTACAGATCACTTATCCACCAACTCAACATCGAAAGTTGTAAGTTTTGCCATGGGTTTAACTGAAGTCATTTCAACTACACCCATTTCACTTATCGAATCGTCGGCATTCGAAACAACTAAAGAAATTATCTCACAAATTTTACCAACCACCACCACAAAGAAACGTGATGAATCTTTAAAGACATCTTATTCCACAAACATTACTTTACCAAAAGAAATCACTGCCACGACGAAAAAACTCCCTGGATTGTTCAAAACAAAATATTTCGAAGAAGGATTAACCACCGGAAGCGGATTGGATGTTGATGACATTTCCACATCTGTTGGAATTGCACCTTCAACTTCAGAAGATATTAAAGATGTAACATCAGCCATTTCTCGAAAAATTCCCGCGTCAACACCCAAATCTGAACCAACAAAAACATTAACAACCGTTGAAGGTTCAGCATTAGCTACCAATAAAACCATTACTGCTGCACCATCGCAAAAACTTGATAAAATTGTCGGAATGACACAAGAGATGTTTAGTTATGAAACGACGAGTACTATCGGTTGGCAAAGATATATTGTTCAATTCACCACAGAAATGTCGGGCATATTGGTTAGTGACGCAGATTTGACTACTGGAAGTGGATACTATGAAACCGTGTATGATGTTGTTTCCGACTACGAAAAGTTGGAAGTTGTTACAGATCACTTAACCACCAACTCAACATCGAAAGTTGTAAGTTTTGCCATGGGTTTAACTGAAGTCATTTCAACTACACCCATTTCACTTATCGAATCGTCGGCATTCGAAACAACTGAAGAAATTATTTCACAAATTTTGTTAACCACCTCTCCCAAGAAACGTGATGAAACTTTAGAAAGATATTTTTCTATAAACATTACTTTATCAGAAGAAATTACTGCCACGACGAAGAAACTCCCTGGATTGTTCAAAACAAAATATTTCGAAGAAGCATTTTCAACCGGAAGCGGATTGACTGTTGATGACATTTCTACATCTGTTGGAACTGCAGCTTCAACCTCAGAAGACATTAAAGATGTCACATCAATTAGCTCCAAACAAAGTCCAGCTTCAACACTTAATCCTAAACCAAGAAATGTATCATCAATTTTTGAAAGTTCAACAGTTTCTCTTACTCCCATTACAATTTTAACCACTGCACAAGTTCAAAAAAGGATTAGCATCTTGCCACCAACACAGGCGACGTATTGTTGTGAAACGACTACTATAATCGATTTGCTGAGATACCATGCTCTATCAGAAGTTGAAACGTTTGTTATTGAGATGACTTTGGCTACTCCAGCTGGATATTTGGAAACTGATTTGATGTTTATTTCTGACTACGTAACCTGGGCATATTTTTCAGATCATTTAATGTCGGACACAACCGAAGTGCTTGAAAGTTTTTTCACGGAATCGGTTGATGTTATAACTTACCTACCTTATTCACTTTTCGAATTCACCGTTTTTGAAACAGCCATACAAAGTACTTTAAAAAGTTTTGTAATCCCCAGTCCTAAGAAACGTGATAACACTTCCAAAATATTTGTTCATCATTACCGAACGGAACCAGTTGATGCGGGAGTCATGACAGGAACCCGGGCTATTTATACCAAATATATCCAAGGTGGTTTCGTAATTGTAACAGAATTCCCATTTGATTACCGTTCTACTTTGACGTACCTTCCACTACCCATAACGTATGTTGAAAATGCTTTTTCATTCCGCTCTGGTCAACGCACTCTGCCACTTCATAAATCTGAAACTCCAAAAAGTTTGTCAATTCTTGAAGATTTCTCAGTTTCTTTGTCTGACGTTATAAGCAGTACATCGATACAGTTACTTGGTAAACTAGTATACAGTACACAATTGGCTTTTAGTACTAGAAAGACTACCACCGGTATCCAAGCACTCTGGCTCAAATCCCACACCGAGATTTCTGACATAGTGATCCACAATACGTCTTTGGCTACAGAGAGGAAGAGCGCTTTTTATGTTGTTTCCGGCGATGATATGTCGATGTTTACATACGAGTTAATCTCGAATATGAAAGATATTTCTACAGTTGTTTTTGTTACTACAAAAGAAACTATTGTAACTAAATCAGTTTTAACTTTCGAATCGTCTATTTTCGACACATCTAAAGAAAGCAAACTAATAACTACAACCACCAATACTGAAATATTTGATGAAAGTTTGAAATTTAGCAATTCATTTTCTTTTGAACTTAGTGCCCCCTTAAGCTCTAGTGTTATAAAAAAAACTAAATCAGTCACCTTGACGATGGTCCCGACAACTTATTTTTCCATCTATACATCAAAAAAAAGGGAAACTAACAAATCCTTAACATCATCATTTTTTTATCCTGAAACTAGCAAGATTGCTATAACAGAAAAGCGTGCTTGGGAAGTCGAACATGTTTCTGTTGCTTATTTGAGCACTCTACAAACCGAAAAAACTACACCAGTGAAAACCGTATCGACATTAGAAACTTTTACTCCTTCAGTCGCTGAATTCGTTTCTGTTTCCTTTTTTGGCATTATATACAACGTACCTGGAAATTTAAGCACTATTTCAATTCATTTTACCATCCCGACCATACCATCATATTCAAGCTTTCGTTTAAAAACGTACCATGAAGTTTGGACATTGTCTTTTATACAATTACCCACCAGCAAGACAACTACCAAAATATTTAAGAGTTTAGGTGGGGGATCACCCTATGTAACAGTAAAAACAATTGTAACTGACGAAATTCATGTTACTACAAAAATGTTAAACAATACCCTGACGATCCCTAGTAGCAAAGAACTTGTTACTACAACTTTTTTACAAACGAATATGTTTTCGACTTACATACATGCAACACCTGTATGGTTGAATACGGCGACTCTGGCGGATACATCGGGAATAAACTTAACAGTTGTTGATCGTTATGCCACTCCAAAGATTACAATCTTGCCAATACTATCTGACATTCATCTTTCAAGTCGGAATTATTTTTTTGTTCAGTCAACATACACTACGTCTCCGGAGTATTTGTCATCAACTCCCTACTCAAATTTTACACTGGAGCAAGCGTTGTCACAAACTTATGTTCGCCCAAGTTCGACCTTCACTGAGTTACCATCGCCCCTGTCAAAGACGTTGAGAACCCTTAGTTTCTTTAAATCGATGAAATCACTAAAACAAACTCTTCATACTACCACCAAAGACACACATTCGAAGGTTTTATCAGTTGCCAGTTTCATCGACGAGACAAAACTTAACAAGATGGTGTTGAAAACAGAAAAACCTGTTGAAGGTCAATCGTTTTCAGTTTCAAACATTTTATCTTCAACCACTTCAAAAATGTTTTATCAAAAACCATTGTATGGGACAACAAGCAAAGTTGCAGTTTATCAGTCTCTAACAAAGGATGCTGGTTTAAGTGGAGTCAGTGAGTTCGCTTCATCAGTTTATGTTGCGGAAACAATTCGATCGTGGACACTTGAAGTCATTGCCGTTACTACAGTTCCAACCACGATCATTTCTCTCTCTAGTACTACAAAAGACATAAAATCTGTGTTGTCGATAAGAAGGGAAGAGTATGACATAGGAACGTTTGTTGCGACAACCAACACAAACAACATATCTCGAACATTTTCGTTGCAAAGGTCTTTGCAAGGTCCAGGTACGCTGCCACGCACAGACGAGCAGAAAATATCTGCATACATCAGAGCATTCACGAAAGCCAGTGGGGCAAGGTTTTTTACCTCTATTGATATAGAAACAAGAAAATACGATAACGTAACTTTGTCAAAACCCATAGCATTTTATGGAGATGTAACATCTTTTTTTCCCCCTGGAAAATACTACAATAAAGCAAAAACAGTTACTGGTGCAACAGAATTTTTAATATCCGTTTTGGTTTCTAATTATTCAAGCTATGCAAAATATGCAAAAGGCTTAGAAACAAGCTCAAGTCCCAGTATTGTTACTAAAACGGTTTCGGATTATATCACTGTTGCACAAACAACAAGACCGGTAACTTTTACTTCGAAGACTAATGTTAAATACAGCACGATTTCTTTGCAAATATTACCACTAACATCAGAAAGTTTTAGAGAAGGTATGATCTCTTATAAGACAGATTACAAGTTGGAAGAACTACAAACTGCAGCAATTTCTTCAACGCAGCTATTTACAAACATTGAAGGTCTTGGAGGTGTGACAAAATCGAAACCAGCGACAGTAAGTTTACAAGTTGTACAATTGTCATCAGAATTTCAACAACCAACTGCCAGATCACAAAGCGTTTTATCGCGTAAGACGATGACACCTCAAACATATTTCAATCCGTTTATGGCCACAACCTCATCTTTTAATTTATTTTTGCTGCTTCAAACCATTTCAAATGTTGTAGTTACCACCACATTACCAAAGACAAGCGATGTCAGCAATAGGTCCACCCCACTGATTTATTGGGTATATTTGCACGAAAAGGAAGATGACGCTTTGACAAAAACAAAAACAGTCAGTATTAGTCCGGATATCGCAGTGTTGCCTTCTGGCGATCAACGGACTCTAAATGTAAGCTACACACTTGTCCGACAGGAAAAAAACCTTTTTAAGACCAAAACCTGGACTAAATCCCTTTTATCAAAACCTGGGATGTCTAAGTCTGTCACAGCAACAGAGAAGAAAACTGATATACACACTGAAAAATTATATTTTCAAGTTTTTGCGACGACTTTCGTTACAAAAGTGGAACCCTTCAAAACTGAACTGACAACAATATATTTGTTAGTCGGTTTAAAAACTCTTGCTGAAAAATTGTACAAACCAACGCTGGGGACGCAAATTCATAAAGAAACAAGCACTTTACTTTTATTGGAGTCCAAAGCAACAAAACCTTTTCTCACAGCCGTTGTCACAACAACAGCTGCAAAATACATTTTTGTTGCAGTTGTTGCACAAATCTCCACGAATCCTTATTTTCCTAAACATAAAACGGTTTCGCAAAAAACGTTGTTTAAAAGCCATCTATTAAAAACCACAGAACCATTTTTTCCAGAAGTTCAAGATTATCGCAACACCCCTTTTGAAACGTTAACCAAGACGTTCTCTTATCAGCAGCTTTTAACATCTGAATTTACAACTACGGCACGAACGGTATACATTCGAGGCATTGACATTGGATCTATTAGAAATTTGTTGTATTCGACTGTACCTTCAAAAGGAACAATCGCAGAAAAGTCGTCACATATTATATCTACGACAGGCACAAGTCGAAGTGAAGTCTTAACAGAACTGACAATTTTAAGTGAAGCTTCATTACCCTCCAAAACAATTGTTTTTCATGCAGAAACTGTTTCAGTTGTCCAATCCATCGCTAGCATCACTACAAGCAAATACCAACTAACTTTGACAAAAATAAAGACTAGAGAAACTCTTCGGCCAAATGTTCCTATATGTAAGCAACTAGCTTATGTACCGTAACCTGGTTGTGTTGTAGCAAACTATTATTTTTTTTTAAAGTACCAAGATGTCCTCTTGATGCTTGTCAAAACGGCGGAACTTGTGTTATGGACGGTTTTACAGATTTTTACTGTATATGTCCTCCTGGTCTTGTAGGAAAAACATGTGAAATAGGTAATTCTTTTATTCGACATCCTATATGTGAAAAATATTTGCTATTCCTTTTTTAGACGATGACGAGTGCTACTACATGAATGATTTCTGTGATCATTCATGTATTAACACCTTTGGTTCGTATGAGTGTTTATGCAGAAATGGATTTTACCTTGGAAAGGATAAAACAACATGCATTGGTAGGATTTTAATGTTTAATGTACATGCACTAAATCAGACCGTGACAGACTAAAAATAAGGTCCAATAATCAACAACCAAGAATAAAACTTGCAATTTTTAAATAATGGTTCATCAAACGATTTCTACCCTTAACGGTACGAATTGCATAAAACCCCTGACAAATGTGTTGTTAGTAAAAGTTTTGTAAACGTTAGATACGGACGAATGTTTGGACGAAACCTTAAACAAGTGTGCACATTACTGCAATAATACTGCTGGAAGTTATACTTGCTCTTGCCGCCGTGGACACACGCTGGGCGACGACGAACTTACATGCAAAGGTTGTTGTTGTTTTATAAAACAAGCATTACCGGCACAAAAAATAATACAAAATATTTTAGCTAACTTTCTATGACGGTTTTTATAACGTTTTGTCTGGTTGTTTTTGTTGGTGTATATTAATTCATAACAAACAAAAAATACTTAAATACTGCATTTAAAAAAAATCGTCCATAAAGTAACACTTAGGCTATAAGAACAAAAATTAATAGAACAAAACTTCTCCCCAATTTATTGTTTCATGAATATGTACAAAACATATTTTTGTTTATGTTCAAATAGTTGTTGATTATTGTCGTTCCGACCCCTGCCAAAACAACGGTCTATGTCATTCACGTGAAGGACGATACTATTGTATTTGTCCCAGCGGATTTACAGGATTTCGATGTGAAGTCGGTACGTAAACTTGACGTATTTAAATATGGTTTGATTAACCTTTTTCTGCATAGATTTGTCGATTCCATGCAGTAAAGGATGGAGAAAATTTCAGGGATTTTGTTATTTTTTTCCAAAAACAAAAAGACGAACATGGAAAGACGCAAATCGGTATTGCCGAAACAATTACGGTGCTTCTCTAGTGAGCATTCACTCGACTAACGAGAGCAAGTATCTTGCAAGTAAGCAGCATGCAATATAAACGCAGAAAGATTACCTATAACCGACGCAATTGAGGCGATCTCATGAAAGCTCGTTTAGAAGGGCGCTTGTGGGAACGAGTCCCGAGAATAGACACGACGGAAATACCTGACAAACACAACAATTACGTTCTAAACCAGAGGTCACCAAACTATTTTCGCTGCGGGCCAGATAAGTATACAATGAATCGCGCGGACCGCATAGTTTACGTGGCCTGCGGCGTCTTTCCAAATTTAGCCCGCGAGGCGATTTTTATAAGGAAGACAAAATTTGGCCTTTCTACAATCCCATTTAAAATCGCCTGTTACGCTCTATTTCTATAGTCTTTATCATAAGAGCAATGCTTGTATATTACGTTACAAGTAACAAAAGAAGGCAATTGTTTGCGCACAATTAACACTTGTAGTCATGTCTGTGACGTAGCAAACTGGCTCCGGATCCGGCCCACGGGCCGTAGTTTGCTGACCTGTGTTCTATCCGTTCTATATGTTGACCATTCATAGTAACATTCAAGAAAATATGAGAGACTTTTTCCTGGAAAAGCTTGTCTATTCCGCTTCAACCTTATGCCCAAACCCAACCCGACTTACAACTTTAATTTGATGGGGCCGGCTTTTTAAGGCGGTTCAGATTTAGGCTGGTTTCGGACAGAGGTTTTTTTGAAAAAAAAACGAGCTTGTTTTATGTATCTATTCACAATCGGACACATTTGTGTCGTAATTTTAACGTGGCAAATCTAACTTTCTTACGTTGTCGTTTTTGTGAAAAGGGATTCGGGCCAAATTTCGGTGTTTCACTTTTTTTCGCAAAAATGCCCGAATTTGTTGACGAAGAACCCTTTATTATACATAACAATCACTTGAAATGCGTCACAATAGGAGATTTTGCAGCACTTTGTGTTGTTTAATTCTCACAGTTTAAAACAGTGGTTCCCAACCGGGGTGCCGCGGCACCCTGGGGTGCCAATTGCAATGCTCAGGGGTGCCGCGAGATATTGATATTGCAATACTGGGACCGATTCTTTATTTTGACTTTAACCCCATAAGTGCGGAATTTATTTATTTCTAACCGAGTTTCAGTGTGAGTTAAGTTTCGCGTCTCGCAGTTATTCCCAGCTCCGTTCTGGAGAGTCGCTTCGTGGGGAAGTCGCTGGCGGTAAGTAGATACTCCGCAGTAAGACTTAGGATTCTCGCCCAGGAAAAAAAAAACAGAGTGAAAGAGATTTCGACTCGTTGCGTTTCTTTCCATAAAAAAGTTTGAATAGCATAACGATGGAAATTTTAAGCTTATGCACAAGCAGATGCCCCTCGACGCGTTCTGGATAAAAATGTGAAATGGATATCCTTGCGTTGGAAAGAAAGCTACTGTGCTTTTGTTGCAGTTTTCCTCGTCATACCTATGTGGGAGTGGATTTTCCGTATTAACGAACATAAAAACTTGAAAACGAGAACGACTACTTATAGTCGAGGAAGAAATGCTGGTGGCTTTATCGAATATGCCTTCACATATTAATGGACTTTGTGCAAGAAGCCAAGCCCTAATTTCACACTGACTTTTAAATAAATACATTTATTTACGCGCGCTATACTGTACAATTCATTCTGTGTTGTTTTATACAGTTATTTGAAATACAGAAACCTATTAAAATTGATCCAGTTTTGCCAGGGTCCGCAAACTATTTATCTCTTTGATAGGGTGCCGCAAAGTCAAAAAGGTTGGGAACCACTGGTTTAAAACATTGAAAACAAAAATTATAGTTGTCATTAAAACGTTTGATTCTCGCGGGCCTACAAAATTATCTCGCTGTGCACCATTGGCCCGCGTGCCTGCAGTTGGACCACGCTGGGCTAGAAGATAGCTTTTTTTCAATATAAACGATGATAAATTAGGAACATTATACCTAAACTTTAAAGCAATTTAATTAGAATCATAATGACCGGAAAACTTGCGTACAAAGAATATATTTTGCAGACGTTTCAACAATCGCTATTATCATCATCTGTGCAAAACCAACATACACAAGTTAATTTTGCTTAAAACATCCCAAATTTATAGCTCATGTAGTGTTGTTTATTTCAAAACGATTACGTGATTGGACACAACGTTTACGTGAAATGGGCATTTTTGCAGGAGTGCCACGAAAATGTTTTAAACTACTTTCATGTATCACAGGGTATTGGTCACTATCATGTCATTAACCCACCAAACTCATTCATAACGGACGTTGCAACATCCTGTAAACATACAAAATGTCCTAATTGAAAACAAATTATTGAAAAAAAGCAGTTGCTTAAGATTCCATAGCTAAACCGTTTTTATCATACCATTTAGGTGGCCACATTTTTCGAAATCACCGTACTATACTTTATCAATGGACTGGTTTAAATGACAGAAGAAAAGAGAATAACTTTGTTTGGAGTGATGGCAGTCCTTTGGTAAGCACTGAATAAGCACATTTGTAAAACCAAGTGTATTGCAAAAAACTACATTGAAAATTGCAACACATATCATCCCTGAAGACATTTACCAACTGGCGGGAAAATCAACCGAACCATCTATGGCGAGAGGATTGTGTTGTGATGATAAACCACCAGGGGGGTCGCTGGAATGATGTGATGTGCAATCATCGGCTACATTTTACGTGCAAAGCTGTTCCAGGTCAGTTTATTTATCATGTCATGTTTTTGTTAATTCTAATTTTTTTGTTAATTATAAATTACACTTTCTTTGTGCAATTTGCAGTTGGTTGCAAACAATTTCCAAGAATACAAAATGCTGTGATGTTAAGTCCGCGACAAGCGTACGGTGTTGGACAACAAATTCGATACACATGCAAGAACGGCTTTGTGGCATTTAACGGAAGCGGTGTAGTTACATGTACCAAGCAAGGGGTGTTTTCTCAACCAACCTTTGTTTGCGTTGGTAAGTCGATTGCACATTGTCCCAAAATAAGTTCATATTTCGCGAGTTTATTTATTTTACCAGGTGCTTGTTCTGCTCCACCCCAAGTATCCAACGCATATGTACCTAACGTACAGCATAGCTATGCTGTGGAATCAGTTGTAAAGTATGCATGTCGACCGGGTCTTCAAGCAACTGGTTTCCTGTTTATCTCTTGTCAGTCGAACAGAAAATGGTCAAGGCCTCTTTTTAGCTGCAAAGGTTAGAACAAATAGTGCCTTGTCGTAAAGCTCCACAAAAACTAATGTGCTTGGTTTTCAGGAACCTGTTCTGCACCACCAGAACTTGTAAACGCTCGTGTGCTAGGGAACGCGGTCACAAGTTACAATCCCGGCGGAACTGTTTCATATCAGTGCACTGGAGGTTTATCGCACGGTTTTGTTTTTATTATTAGCTGCCTACCTGGTGGAAATTGGGAATCGCCAAAGTATACTTGCCGAGGTAACAGTGACAATTGTACAATTAAAGTTGCAAATTCAAAGCGTGATTAACACCAGGTGGTTTTGATAAATTGTCAATTCCTAACAAATAATTGATCGGTTAAAGCTCACAACAACAGTTTTGTTATGTATATTTTTAAGGTACATGTCCAAATCCACCAGAAGTAGACAACGCACGTGTCGTGGAAAGTTTTCAAAATGATAATTACATTCCTGGAGAAAGCGTTTTGTACACCTGCCTGGAAGGTTTTTCGAAAAGCGGATTAAGCTCCAGACTTAAATGTTTACATGGTGGAATGTGGGAGTCTCCTAAATTTACTTGCCATGGTAAGATTGCCGATACCGTTTTATGTACTCTATAGTTTTCAAATGTCTATATCTTAGGTGGCTGTGGACCGTTTCCCCAAGTTGCCAACGCTCAACCCATCCCATTCTACAATCCTAATCGAGTTCCCATTAATGTATTGTATGTTTGCGATGATGGTTATGAAACGTCTGGTTTAACTATTATACGGTGTAAAAACGGCAGATGGACAACACCAAAACTTCTCTGCACTAAAAATGACTCATAGTAGTTTATATCTGATTGAGAAAACCAAATCATTTCTTAAAACAATTGCTCAGTCACGACCATTGTCTTCATGCTTGTTAAATACAATTATGCATCATTTCCGTCCTTTCGTTTGTTTAACCTGGACACATTGTTCTTGTGACGTTTATCTTTCATTGGCTGACATGGCCTTTTTTAATAAGGAATTGAAAACCTTGAAACAGGCTGCGGTGATAGATTTGTAACAAAACCTGCATTTCGTCACTACCGACAAAGTTAGTAATATCCGATGTTGGGTTGAAAAAAATGTATGGACAACAACGGTTCCCAGACTGGAGTCCGCGGTCTCACGTGGGCCCGAAAAACACTTTTTGTGGATGAAGAGTTATTACAATCTTTTTTGAAATGGCATGTCATGCGACTGTCTCTGTGTAAATTTGCGAGTAGACACGAGTTTCCATTGTCTAGCTATGCTGCAATATTCTGTCACTAGAAACGAAAAAGCAGTGGCCTAAATCCATTGCATATATTGTAGAACAGGCCTGTCAAACTCGAAGCCCTCCAATGCGGCCCACGAACAGTCAACAACAATTGTAGTATTTTGTCAGATTTTTATCTAATTATACTAATTTTTTCTTATTTTTCAAGTTGAAAGCTATTATTTAAACAGACGTTTACCGAAATTTAATTATACATACAAATTCATGTGTTATGAATAGAAACGATAGTAATTAAACCGTTCTATAAAGTTTCAGTCAAGGATGTACAACCCGCAGCCGTACGGCCACATTAAAACATATGTACTGGCAGGCGTGTTGTAATTAAAACTCCTTTGCCAAAACTTTTGATTTTCAAACTGCCCTAAACAGATTTTCTGTTACTGAAAAGAGTATTACCAGCCTAGTAGCCATATGCGACTTTTTGTAGGCCTATTGTGTGCAAACAATGCCAAAAAACAGGTACGAAAAGCGTCACAATATAGATTATGACGTAATAATAGAGTTAAAACTGCTGGTCTTCACATTGTGGAGCTTAATCTGTACATTAAGTTGGAAATTAATCTGGGCTTTTGGGGCGTCAATAGATGGTATGTATATATGATATAAACCTTTTTCTTGTAATTTTTAAACAAAAAACCAGCAGATAATTGGCGGCCGTTGGTGAAATAAGGATATCCAATGCGACCGTCGTAGAGAAAAGGTTGTTTAAGTGTAGGCCTATAAAACTAAATTAAAAATCCAATGCGCCCCTCGGCATAATTCCCAAACTGCAATGTGGCCTGCGAACCCCACGAGTTTGACACCCCAGTTGTAGAAGACTTTTATATTGTGGTGTTATGTTTTGTTAAAAACATAAAACAATTGATAACAACATAGTGACGTCATAATAAGCAAATATATGTTAAAATTTGATTTCTTTTTAATAAGGCTATGGAAAGCAGCGGATGGCGCATGAAAAGTATACATGCACATTCCTTTACATTATTTCCGTCACATAATGTCACATTCTATGTTTTATGTATTTCATTCATTTTATTCCCATAGTTGTGTCGAGTAGGTTACGTAAGGTAAAAGCCAAAATGTACACAAAGAATCACCTCGATTTATAACCTGTGATGGATTAATAGAGTTTTGCTCAACGCGGGAAATTAGTACAACTCACTCAAAAAAGGGTAAAGCTTCTAACTACGAACTAAACAGAAAAGGTTTGCTAAATCCCGATAGATGACGTAAAGAGCGCAGGTATTTATATTGAGAGTAAGACTGCTGGAATACCATGAAAAAAAAGACTGGAATAGGGTTAGGAAAGAAGATTAACATAAAGAATTGAGTTTTTTAGATTGATTTTATTGTTATTATGAAACCTCGGACTCAATCTTCATAGCCCTAATCGTGAGCATTTTTTTTACACAAACTGCATTTAAAATATTTCCGTGCGTCACCTACCGGAAATTAGTAAACCTGGCTACTGTGAGTTCTTACGTTAGTAGCTCCCCCACACCAAGGGGGAAACATTTTCTTACATTGCTGGAAAATCGGCCATAAAAAAGAAAGCGGCGTTAAGTTTGTAAGCTATAATATAAAACATGAACGTTCTTCTTTCTTTTAAACCAAACGTATTAAAAATATTGTGTGAAGAAATGCATAAGAAAATTATATCACATATGATTAAACAATTGCTTCGGTTTGTAACCGGTGACTGAATAAGAGATTTGTTAGGCATAGGACACTCTTGCACAGCTTGCATCTGTTTACATCTAAAAAAGCTACTCACACCATACCCGAACCAACTTAACCAAAACAAAACTCTTGGAAGGATTTAAACATCCGGCCCGCGACAACACTTTTTGGTTTGCCAAATCGTATTGACAATTTTGTAACATTCAAAGATTAATTTACTCCTTACGAAAGTTTTCCTGTTGCCATGTGTAGATTGCCTGGTTTCATGGGATTCGCCCAGGATTGGTCTAAAGGCAGTTTGTTACTTCACAGACAAGACTGCAAGTGTTAATTGTGCGCAACAAGCCTTCTTTTGTTACTTTTGCCTAACAGACGCAGCACCAGATTTTAAATGTGATTGTAGAAAGGCAATATTTTGGCGCCCCCGTAAAAATCGCTTCGCGGGCTAAGTTTGGAAAGACGCGCTAGGCCATGTAAACTATGCGGCCCGCGCGATTCATTGTTAAACTTATCTGGCCCGCAGTGAAAAAAGTGTGGTGACCTCTGTTACAGACTATTACCAACTTGGTATACATCAAGGAGTGGTAGGCCTATACATCATTTAAGCAGAAAAACAGGAACTGTTTATACTTCAATGTAGAACAGTAGGCCTTACTTAGTCGTACAAAACAGTACAAACAACAGTACAGGCAGAAGTAAACACAAGCAGCCAAAATGGTCAAAGAAAACACAAGCGTTCCAAATAGGTTTAGAACACCCAACCCTGTGAACACAAAGTAATTGCCCTAGCTAACCACTCGGCCATCTGGGCGACTGAACGTCACAGGGGAAAAATTGAAACGTGCCTTCCAAAGGCCTTTAACAACAAACTTTCCACATAGGTGTTGTGAATCTGGTTCAAATGTAGATGCCCAGGGTAACGCAAGAAAACAGTTTCCACATGAAATCATCCCTTTAAACCAGGGTTCTCCAACACGCGGCCCAATTTTCCGTAGCGCGGCGTTATTGGCAAAAGAATATGTTAATATCTTGTCAAATATCAAGAATTTTGTTTGAATTACCTTTGAAGTGTTTAACAATCTAAAATTAATGAAATTTTAACCTACGCCCTTTTAGAATCCAAATAGTTTTTTGTGTACATTGTTTGGTTTAGCGTAGGAATAAGAAACGTTTAAGTTCATGAAGATCAACCAACATTTCTTGACGCTTCTGTCGGCCGCATGGACTTTTTCAGATGCCTATAGGCCAGTGGTTTCCTAACCATTTCGTTTACATAACAGACGCTTCCTAAATTTCCGCTCTCCAAGATAAAAACAATGCTAAACCAATTAAAACCTTAGCAAAACGATACCCAACGCTGCTAAAAGTGATTTTCACTTTTACCACTACAGTTTATGTTCATTTTACCTAAATATTATCACTTGGTTACGCATATGAATGATCCAAGAGCGGGTTGTGTCATGGAAGAGAAAACTATGATCTGAAATTATGCGCATACAATCGCCTTCTTTGTTACTCGTTATACAACAAAAAAACAGGCGCAAACAATTGCCTTCTTTGGTGGTTACCGCACAAGTAAGACTGTAAGTGTAAAGCCATGAGCTACGGTCAACGAAAGTAGCGCCGAAAACCACTAAGGGACCATAAACTATCTGGTGCGGAAACATGACATATTAGGTCATCGCAGTTAAATTACTTTTGATTATAATTCCCTAACCAAGTCATTCACTTTAGGAGTCATAAAACAAATATGTACGAAGTGACTCACCAATAACAATCGTCGACAAAACACGGCTTCTCAATGCAACCGACGTAGCGCCGTTCTTCACCGAAGTCATGAAGGGGAGGAACGAAACCACGTTGCGTTATAAGTTATCAGACAAAACTGGCAGCTAATTGTTACGTGTGTAGCGGTCACGTGCTTTTAAACCCTCATTTTAGTACTTTGGTTGAGCTAAGCATTAAGTAATGGAAAATTTTAACTTTGCAACCATGACTTTTCGTTCCATGGAATTTATATGCTGCTTTTGCGACATATGGTATCGAGCGGTGTAACTTTACTGTTCCATGTGTTCTCATGATTCAGTAACTGTTGAAGCACATATTCAGTGTCGTTGTGACATGTTCACGTCTTCCTCATATGTTCCAACAGCCTGGCCATCAGACAGGCTGTTGCGTAAACCGGGTGTTTCGAAATAGTTGTGCAATCCATTGCAGTGCTGCATATTTTTGCAAGCGTTTAACTTAAAACAAACTAATAACTGATGTGAGTAAAAGAAGGTACTGTTTTGCAATGATCGCACGAAAAACGAGTATCA